>NC_068397.1:14262093-14862093 GCF_023724105.1 Carassius gibelio | reverse complement strand
ACAAGCAGCTGTTGAATTTGAGTGTCACGGTGGCAGTTTTTGGAGAAACCATTGTATACTGTCCTCAAGTGTTGCCAGAGAGATTGCTGTCCTCCTGAACAGGAGTTTTCTGTACTTCTCTCTTCCCTGTATGAAGTCTTGAAATATTGTGCTGCTCGAGTGAATGGTCCCCAAATGGATGCAAAACATTCTACTGTGACCCATGATTCATTCCCTGCAACGTCTAATGAAGAATAACTTTTTCTCTCATGTAAAAGCTCATTTCGCTGATTTTTATATGTACTTAAGTGCATACTGTCATGTATTTACTATCAGACATTCTTCTGGTTATGAGTGCAATGTGAAATTGACTTGGTGGAGTGAAATTCGGATACATTGAAGTACGCTCTTGTGCTCTTCAACCTTGATGCATGCCAAGATTTTACCTCCTCCTTTTAGGACCTATGGTTAAAACATTTTCTCTTAATCCTGTGGTTGAATCAGATTTCCACATAATTAATAATGAAAATTCAAATTGATCTGAAAAGTGGATTTCTATCTTTTACGCAACTTTTTAAACAGTTGAATTTGCTTTCCAGATTTGGTCATGAAAACTGCAGTTAACATTCCTGTTGTAACGTTTCACTTGAGAACTTTCTATTAAACCATTATTGACTATCATCTTGTAATAAAATTTTGTATTGAAACCATTTTTGGGGGTTGCCCTTTTCTTTTTGACTATTCACTTCTCAATTTGCGGTGGATTATAACAGGAAGGACTTGTGTGAATGAATACTGTTTTTAGTTCTTAGTTTGAACGCTAGAGATCGTAAATTATAACATGATAAAGAAATCGACGATGAAGGCCTTTAAATATTTAAAGCCGTAAAGAAAAAGTTATGCATATTTTGCTTCTCATTTTAGAGATGTTTAGATATTTTTACTTGTAGACCACAAAAATACAGATTAAGAAAATATATTTTGCATTGAAGGCCATAGTGAACATACTATGAAGTCATAGCACACATTTTGTGGCGAGTTGCCTTTCTGTGACTTTGTGAAAAGTGGAGTGTGACCTACACCTTTATTTTTTATTACGTTTATGGTAACAGGAAGCCCAAAGTTAGTACAAGAATGTGGAATCCCATGTAGTGACATCCGAACTTACCATTTCCCCACCATCGTGAAACTAATGAATTGGATTAGAGTTAGACACCATTATTATGACTACTTATTTATTTTCAAACCTAAATACACCTTGCAGATGAATACAGAAGCATGATGGAAGTATGGGTTTCGCACTGGGCCCACACATACCAACATGGTGTGATCATGTGTTTGGGATCTGGGCATCTGCTGGCGTTCGTAGTTTAAATTTATATTTATCTCCTGTGTTCATGCATTCTTATCTATCGTGATATAAATACTTTCATACACTAATGTCAACATATCATGGCAAAAACAGACTTGCATGGATTTTGCCAAAAAAAAGATTTTAGAAGCTGTCTGCATGTCAATATAACTTTGGATCAGACGGCCATAAAGAACAGACCAGTGCTGGTATGAATGAAATTGGTGCCAGCCCAGTGTTTGCCAAGTGTAGATTTTTGGCTCTGTTGTTGTTGTTTTTTTTGCATAGATATATATATATATATATATATATATATATATATGAAAACATGCTTTTTTTTAAATAGTTGACAGTAGCCATTGACTACTATAGAGTTTTTTCTTAATATGATGATAGAAGTTTTCATTTTAAGTGATTTTTTTAAAATCATCTTGCAGTCCCCTTAGAAGTTTTCTAAGGCACTCCAATAGTGGGCTCCAGGCCCCTAGTTGAGAAACCTGGGTGTAGTCAAAATATCTGAATAGATAACACTTTTAAGAGAGCTCCTCACAGGCATTATGTTTTCCCCATTACTACAAGAGAAAACAGATGTCTAATAGCAAGGCAGAGAAGTGACAATACAAAATTCTGACACCAAGTGGGACAGAAGAGAATAACAGAAACACTGCAGCTGATGTGTTAGAGGCCTATATCCCTGACAGCCACGAAGACCACAAAATGAGCAGGAACTGGGAAATTACACAAGGCCTTGAGCAGTCCAGTAACTATTATTCAAAAGAAAATATGTACCTAGCAAACTGGCTTTAAGTGCAAGAAGGCAGTTCATTTATTACCTAGCAGAAAGAACTTGGACAAAGTTAGGTTAAGACAGCCTGCTACAAAACTATTATAAATCATAGCAAGTGTCCAAGTTATATATCCTGCTAGGCAACATCAATTAACTGAAAAGTAATAGCTTAATAATAATAATAAAAGATGAGTATGAGCTTTTGATCCATGCTACAGTTGGCTTATTATGATGAACCTTTTATAAGTTTTTTAAAACTTAATTTAATATTAGGTAACACTTTATTTTATAATGTACTTTTTACATATGACACATACCTACTACAGCAATATCAGTAAATTATGCACAATTACATACAACTAACCCTAAAACAAACCCAAATCAACTCCTACAGGAAGTACACATTGTGCATGTATAATTACACTGTAACAAAGACACCTTAAAATAAAGTCTGACCAAATAATTGAAGAGCTCAAAACATACCAGAAACCACACCAATAACCACACAAACCCCATGTTTCCATAAACACTTTATAATAGGATTTGGATCTAACAGGTGAACACCGTTCGCTCAATGACATGGCCTTTTCTCTTAAATACTTTCCATTCTATAAAGAAAACTGTAAAAATATTTAATCATATCTAATTAAAAGATCTCTGGGGGTAAGAGAGGGTGTGAATGATGGGCAGATGTGTTGTGTGGTCCTGACGGGGCGATGATGATGATGATGGTGATTTTGGGGGCGGGAAGAGGGAGGAGCAACAGCAGCAGAGGCGGGGCTTCACCGTGATGATGGCGTGGTGTTGCCATTCAGAGCAAACCTGATACAAAAAGATATTTTAATCTAAATATTACATTCAAATCCACTTGTTGATATATTATCTTTACCACTTTCCTTTTTTTGTTATTCTTTCATAAAAACCCACTCACCTGCACACTCTCTCCATCATGTGTGTGACCAGGAGGTCAGAGATGCCAGGGCAGGACTCTTCTGCCAGGTTGAAGGCATTCTCCAGTTCCTCTATGGCACCCATTCCTCCTCCACATGCCCTCCTCTTCTCCTTCAGCTGGAGAGCAGACAGACTTACACTTAGCTCTACAACATCTAGAGCTTATCACAGTTTATGACACTTTACTGCTGCTACCGTGATAAAATCAAGGGATAACTGATGTGTTCGAGTTACAGTGAGAAGTGAGAATCTCCAGTCAGACTGTTTGATTATACTGTATATGTGAGAGTTGAAGACGAGTGTTTTGGGTGCTTTTACCTCTCTGAAGATGGGAGAGACCAGCGCTGACAGACACTGTGACTTGGGCTGCCTCTTTACCGTCTCTGCTGCCTGTAAAACAAATTCAGAGCAAAACTTGAGCCTTTCATTCAGGGATGTCAGAAGTACTTCAGTGCAAAGCCAACGGCAAAATAAAATTGTGTCCACAGCACTCTTATTTTAGTGTCACTGATCGTTTCTGTTGAGATTTTGAATTCTGAATTAATGTTTTTTATTTAGTTTTAGTTTTAGCTATTTAATTACACAAAGAAAGTGATAAATATTGCCTTAGCAAGTACATATACATGTTTTCAATCATTCTTCAATTATTTTATATGGTAGAACCTGCTGAGGTGGAGAAAATCAAAATAAAATGCTATCATAAATAATGAAATGACATTACTAAAATGTTATAAATCATTTTATAACATTTTTATAAGTTTTTTTTTTTTTTATGATCGACTATGACAAGACACAACCCCAGCCAATGCTGTTTAGGTTTTAAAGCAAATACATAGTAAGTAACAAGTAGATGTCTGAACCCTGACCTCTGAGTCTGTGTTTGTGTAGCCCTTCTGGAGCTTGTTCATAGAGCTGGGCCGGACTGTGGGGAACGTCCAAACGGGACACTGGTCTCTGTCATCACTATCTCCATCCCTGTTTGAGTACAAAGAGGAACGGAGAACACGGTTCCTTTACAAGGCTATAAATCATCAGGCTCAATTCACTAGATGTCTAATTAAAAGGACAGGACTCAATGAATAATATATCATGATGAATTAGAGGGCGGTTATTGATTGTACTGTATGTGCCTCATAATGGATGGAAGACATACATATCAGAATCATCAGAGCTAGACTCGTCTCCGTGGCCTTCAGACTTCCAGCGGCGGTATCGGTCAATCAGCTCTGTCAGGTAGGACGTCTTCTTGGTGTAGCGTGTGATGAATTTGTGCTTCAGTAACTCCTTGGCGGTGGGCCGCTGCACAAAACCAGAACAGTGATGCCACTCTTGAGGTTTTTAATGCCTGCTTTCAAAAAGCTTGAGATGTCTGACTACAACCGGTTCTTGATGGGACACAAAATCATGTTGTTTAACAGATTATTAAAGCTACGCTACCGGTCAAAAGTTTGGAATAGTTAGGTTTGTTTTTAATGTTTTAAGTCTCTTATACTCGCCAAGTCTGCATTTATTTGATGAAAAATACAATAAAAAGCACAAATATTACTACAATTTCAATGAACTTCTCTATTTTAATATATTTTAAAATTGAATTTATTCCTTTGATGACAAAGCTGTATTTTCAGCATCATTACTCCAGTCTTAAGTGTCACATGATCCTTAAAAAAATCATTTTAATATGCTGATTTGCTGCTTAAAAACATTTCTTATTATTATGAATGTTGTGCTGCTTGATGTATTTGTGGAAACTTTAATAGACTAGCATTTAAAAATGCATTAAAATTATTATAAATGACAATAGAAGACATTTACAGTATAAAAACACACTTTTAACTTTTTACACAGCAAAAAATCCTGACAAAGTATTAGTTTCCTTAAAAAAAAAAATGACCCAACAAAAACTGCTTTTAAAATTGATATTTACTTAAGAACCAATGGATCACCAATAAGAAATAAAAACCGAGCACCAAATCAGCATATTAGAATGACAGAAACCAGTTCTTATAAATTGTAATATTTCACATTATTACTTTTTTTCCCGCCATTAAATAACAGACTTAAAGACCAGAGGAGACTTTCAGAAATCATAAAAATAAAAAGTCATATTTATTCCAAGCGTTAGACCGCTGTGGATATTGGGGTTAACCTGAAATGTTGTCATATAATCAGCGGAAAGGCTGAATACTCACAAAGCGAGGGTCTTTATTGAGGCAAGCCTCCACAAACTCTTTGAAGGGTTTGCTGTAGGAGCCCTCCAGCGTCGGGGGAGTGTTCTTGGGAATGAGAAACAGCACTCGCATCGGATGCAGGTCAGAATTCGGGGGTTCGCCCTTCGCCAGTTCAATAGCTGTAATTCCCAAGGACCAAATGTCTGCCTGCAGCCAGGAAAGCAAACCTAAACATCTCATTTCATACTTTAACTGGTTATAATTGGCTGCTACTACGCTAAAACGGAAACAACTTCTTTTTTTTTACCACCCCAGTGTTTTCACAGCTCTGCAGCCACATTTGCCACATGCCGAGTAAAGTCCTTTCATCTGGATTTCCGCACCTTAAAATCATACGCCGACTGTTTGATGACCTCTGGAGCCATCCAGAAAGGAGTTCCCACAAAAGTGTTTCTCTTGATCTGGGTGTCTGTGAGCTGTCCCGCCACCCCGAAGTCTGCCAGCTTCACATCTCCCTGCTCGGACAGCAGCACGTTGGCAGCTGCCACAAGATACAAACATGAATCATTAGCACGGAACTCAGATTTCACAGAAAGCGGATGATTCAATACGAAGCACTTCCTAGCCGGCCTAATTGAGTAGGCAGACGTGTAGGTTATCACACCTTTGATATCACGGTGAATCTTCCTCTCCGAATGCAAGTATTCCAGTCCCTTCAGAATCTCCCTCAATATTGTGGCTATGTACGTCTCCTCTAGCGGTCCTGGTTTCAACTAAAGCAGAAGACAATTTTAATTTCTAAAGCTGAAAGCCCTTTAAGAATTCATGAATGCACACACAAAAATATTCCCATAACTGAAGAGCCACTGTTGTTCTACTTACAAGATCTAAAGCAGAGCCGCCTCCTAAATACTCCATGATGATCCACAGCTTAGTTCCCTACAGACGATGGCAAAAATAACACAAGTGCTATTTCTTTAAACGTCACTGGACATTTGTTGTATTTAGGAATCAGATTTCAATATAGACATCATATCATGTGCCTTAAAATAAATGTTCTTTATTGGCATTTATGGTTCTATGAGGGGTACACACCTCAGAGCCCAAACAATGGGGGAGCGTACCTTCAGATATGAGCCATAGTATTTGGTGACATAGGGGCTGTCACACTGGCTGAGCACCGTGATCTCCTGCTGAATGTCCTCGATCTCATCTTCCGCCTCCTCCAGGTCGATGATCTTGATGGCCACCACCTCTTTAGTGCGATTGTTGATGCCCTTGTAGACTTCTCCGAAAGACCCCTTTCCGATGCGCTCCTGTTTCGTGAAATACTCCTCCGGGTCAAGCCGGGAATTCTGTTGGAGAGAGAGACAGCAGAGGGATGATGGGAGAAGCAATGACAGATGTAGATGAACTACAATAACCAGTTACTTACTATGGACACTTACAGATTACATCACATCCATTGGTATGCTCTACTACTATACATGTTTGAGAAGCATATTAACTATTTACATGTATGTGTGTGTGTGTGTATGTATACACATATACATATATATATGTATACATATACACACACACACACACACACAATTCAAATTAAATGAAACAGACATGACATAAAATGTAACAAAAACAGACGTTCCTAACCATTGATCTGCATTAAAACTGATCACCCAGACACAAAATAACATTATGACAGCACTCGATTGCTCTAAACAGATAAATGTCATGACATTCCAGGCTTGATAAAACATTATTGTGGTTTGCCTGAGGATAAGATGAGACCCTGGATGCAGAAGGAGCAGTTTCGGCTGTGCTGCGGGTTTACCTGGTTCTGCATGTCGCGGAGGTGCGCCATCCTTACTGACGGCAGGTTGCCGTGGATGACAGCAGATGTGGGAGACTCTTCAACGGGTTGCTCTTCCTCCTCCGATCCCCTGCTTAGCTAGCTAGCTTTTACATACAGAAACACCTCTGCATGTCCTGTTCGTCTGCCGTATTTTCGGCCTCCAATCCCCTGATGGCGGACCCCGCAGCCTGGCGAGAATCACAGTTAGGTGTCGTGTGACCCCATGTATGGAAACATTTGAGTACGAGCTACTCACTTTCCGCGTCTACTTGTTTTATACGGTTCAGCTCACGGTTGGGCGGCTATTCATCTATTGCTTGTGGGAGAACAAAATAATAAAAGCAACAGCGCATGCCCAGCTTCTGATTCAAGGAACTGAGGATTGTGGGAGTCGTAGTCATACTGGTAAAAGGGCGCAAGATTAAATTCGACATGAAATGGAAATTCACCCTATCACAAGTGACAGCCGGATGGGTGCATTTCTCAGCTGCCACATCATCAAGCTCTGCTGAAGGATGTCTCAGTTTGAAGGATATTTAGTGGGCAATCTTCATTTTGTGTCCTTCGTTTAGCCTGTTTTGAAGGATGCATCAGGTGCAGGATATTCTTAGCCTTGACTGGACTAGGAAGGGTGCATCCTCACCAGGGTGCATCCTCCCGTTTGAGAAGCACCCGATCAGGGCTCATTGGATAAAAAATAAAATATGTGCTTGGATATCCAAAAATAAGAACGGTTGGCTCTGATTTCGTGGTGACTTTGTTTGTAGCTATATAAAGGTCTGTTGACTCTATTATCTGTGCACTTAAATCTACACTAAATAGATTCATTAGGCTTAACAGCATAATGCGATTGCATAAAAATTTAATGTTCGACAAATATAGTTCAAATAGACAACTGCATACAGTAGCCTACTTTGGTGCATGAGCAGGATACACCAAAATCTACTAATAACAATTTGTGGTCATTTCACAAGGTATATGGGGTCAGAACAATTTTGCTGGTTCCACACAATGTTTGGGTCAGATTACATTCTTTTAGTTATTTTAATGCAATGAATTGGTCTTAAAACAGTCCTCCTTAGGGATGCATTGAATGAAAATGGCAGTGGCATCCATGTAAGACACACTCACACTGAGGTGCTCATGGACCTTAGGACTTTAAAGGGTTGTGTTGGTTTGTAGTGAGAGGATTAGCTCGCTAAACATAGACAGATAATAACCTGGTCAACCACTAGAGCGAAGCATGAATGAACTTCCACTGATCCTTAGGGAAGAATCATTATATGAAATAAACATTTTATGTGGAGCCTTCACACATACAGTAGGTATGTAAGACAAAACACTCGTCTTTTAACACGAGTGTGATTTTCTAAGAAACTAATATTAATGTTGCACGCTGTAGCTTATATGTAAATTTGATAACCTAGGATTTTAAAGAGATTATTCGAATTTATTTAATTTGATAAGCCTAAACTACAAGCATTGCAAGTGCTGCCAGGATGCCACAGACTGTTTATATTTGGACTAAGCCGTTCACTTGGTTGATTAGAGGTTACCTAAGCGTTCCAGGTAGAGAGAAAATTCGCTTCCAAGTGTCTGATTGAGGGCACAGGCGAACAGCGACCTCAGACAGCACATGATGGAAGTATGTCAGAAAGTCCATTTCGACATCGTGTGTGCTTCTCATGCGAAACAGAAGACTGATTGAAAGAGACACTGAAGATGACAAATCGGGCAGCGGAAGTTAGTCGATCGATCGCTCAGAGTAAATCAGTTTGATAGCTGAGCTGTTCAATTGTAGTTGTCTTCCTGATTGGCTATTTACGTATCAGCGAACCTGTTTCTGATTTAATTTATCTTGACTTTCGTCGGAGAAATGAGCTGCGTAATGTTAGCGGAGTATGCGGGGTGTCTATGTAGGCATCTTCAACCAGTGAAGTTGCAGTGTATTGTGCTCGGGTCAAACAAACATTTTGATGTTCACGCATAAACGTGCGTGAGCGCTCCTCCGTGTTCGCCGCCCAGAAGATGATGGAGCTAAAGTTTGATCGGACTCCCACGGAAAAAGAGCTCGTCTTTCAGTCCAAGGAACTCTGTATAGACTTCATTCACTCCAGAATCGTAAGAGAAGGACTAAGTTGGTCAAAAGTCGAGTCTGATCTGCCTGAGCCACACGGAGCTCTTGTAGATGTATCTGTGGTGCTGCTAAAACTGGGTAAGAGAACCAGGAGTGAGTGTGAATTGATGCTCTTAACAGGTGTGCTGCTATTTTTCTTCTTTTTCTTTTCGAATTGTCTTTCATAAACTAATACTGTGATTTATAGCAACTGTGTATTCATCCAGTAACCACATATTATGTATTTGAGAGGACCAAATGTTGATTCTGTCATTGAAAACCCAATTCTGGTTGACCAGTGGTCTGAATATGGGAATGCTGGAGGAATATATCCCTCTCACTATGGTTTGAGTGTACATTTAAACTGTTTTACAGGTGTAGTTTTGTTTTACAGGTGATGAACTTGAGTGTATGCGCCCGTATGTGTATCGTAATATCGCAAAGCAGCTGAACATCAGTGTAGCAGTGGAGGCTGTGGTGTCAGATGCTTTTCTCTCTGTAGCAACTGAGATCCTAGTCATGGGTAAGTAATCTGGAAGATATTTTAAGACATGTTTTATAGGCAGTGTTTGTGGGCATGATCTCACTGTCCTTGCATTGAAGTGATTAAAAAAAAAGTAACAAACAAAATTAATAAACAAAAATGAAATCTATGTATCTTGTTGTTATTATGGTTAATTCAGTACCTAATAGGCCGTTTTGAGACAAATAAAAACGCACATTTAGTTTAACAACAAGTTCTTCAATGGTCTTTTTTTGGAACATGGAAAAACCCCTAAAAAGGACATACCCACATTCTTTCCTTTGTACATATTTGGTCACATATTTTATCTGGGTTCTGCTTCTATTGATGTACATGGTGGTTGCAGTGGAGTCCTAAACCATGGCAGTTTCGTTCCACTCTGCCTGGTGGTCTTCTCACAGAACTTTCTACATAAGATAGAAAGAAAGTTGCAAGGTTTGTGAGGAGTTATCCGAAATGAATGCTAAATATGAACTTGTAACTTGTGAAGCATGGCAGTGTGCAATGTCAGATTTAACGGTGTGAAATAAGGCATGGGCAATTTAAGACTTGCAACCTCATGGAATTCTCATTATAACCTGTTATCTAAAATGCTGTATTATTGTGATTAATGCAAAAGTATTCAAAAATGGATGGCTCGGTTTTCTAGTTCTTCTCGTGGAATTGCTTTTACTTTCAAGGGATCACATGGGGCAAAGTGGTGGCCATCTATGCTGTAGCCGCCGGGCTGGCCGTGGACTGTGTGCGGCAGGGCCATCCAGTCATGGTGCACACCATAGTGGACAGTCTGGGCGAGTTTGTGCGCAGGAACCTGGTCCCATGGCTCAAAAAGAGAGGAGGATGGGTAAGTGTCCATTCTCTGTATTTCCTCCTACATGAACTAAGATTGGTCCTGACCTCTAGAGGCCACATGAGGAAAGGAAGTATTGTTACCCACCTGTAGATGCTGTTAGTGCTTTTAATTTTTCTTTGTGCTACTGTAATTCGATACATACTATACCTGTTTTTTTATTGTTACTTTTATTCAACAAGGACTCATTAAATTGATCCAAAGTTACAGTTAAGACATTTATAATGTTAGAAAATATTGCTGTTTCAAATAAATGTTCTTGGTTTGTATCGTGGTTTAAACAAAGGTGCTAAGCTGCACAATGTTATGATAATAAGAAATGTTTCTTGAGCAGCAAATCAGCATATTAAATTGATTTCTGAAGGATCATGTGACACTGAAGTCTGGAGTAATGATGCTTTGTATCACAGGAATAAATTGCAATCTAAAATACATAAAAAATGTCAAAACAGCTATTTTAAACCATTGAACATTTTTCTGATCCAATAAATGCAGCCCTGGTGAGATTATTTTTTTCAAATATTTTTGACCCCAAACTTTGTGATATGTAAGCATGTCACATGTTTCTTTTTCATCTATCTTTCCAGCGGGACATTTTAAAATGTGTGGTGAACATGGACTCTAGAGCTCGTGCCCACTGGTTATCAACAGCTGTGTTCACATGGAGGAAATTCTTAAAGACCATGTACATCTACCTGACGAAGTAGCCTCATGCAGGAAATCATCCTGTTGACTGAGAACTGAATCTTTCCTTCCCAGGACTGTTTGAATGGTCCTTTGTACTGTTCTTGGAGCAAACGGCCCTTCACAAAGGACATTGCACGGCACCCGGGTTCAACTGCACCTTTATCCTCTTTTACCTTTTATTATTTCTTTAAAATACACTATGCATAGACTCAAAACAAATACTATGAGCTGACATTGTGGGGGTGACACTGTGAAGGAATGTGTGCTATATTCGTTGCTGGAGCTACATAATATTTGTCTTCCTTAGTTTAAACTGACCCAGAAATATGGTATGCCGGTATTTGAGCTCATTTTGTGCTGACACATTGTGTGGATTCCTTACACTAAAGTTTTATACTGAATATCTGTGGTGATGAGTGAAACATTTTCATGTTTGACAATCTTCAGATTTTTATTTATACAAAATTGCTTAAAATGATGTTTGGAGTGTCACTTTGCACTTACAGTTGTACAGTTTGTGTGGTGTGTGAAACACTGTTGTCACCAGCTGTATACATCCTAAAATAAAGATTTTAATGTGTGAACTGAGAAAGATGTTAAACATTTATTAACAGAAAGGGTTCCAACGGTCATGGAAAACCTGGAAATATCAGAGAAATTATAAATGTTTTCCCCCAGAGAAAGGGTATTATAAGTCACACACGTCTATAGTGACATTTAGTGAAAAGGGTTTTGGGTTGGTGGGTTTTGCCCACCAGAACTGCATTTATTTGATCAGAAATACAGTAAAAAAAAAGGTACTATGGTTAAAAAGTATTACAAATTAAAGTGGTAGTTTTGTACTTTATATGTTGAGTCCTATCTCCAGTGTCACATGGTCCTTGATGATTCCTATTAGTGAATTAATGTATAAAAATTAATACTAAAAGCTTCTTGATTTATGACTGGACAGAAAAAAATACTCCTGACATTTTAATTATGATTGAATTCACAAACTTAATCTTAAGGAAACCAATATGAGAAAATGAACAGAATTTTCTTCAAAGAGTTTGCAATGAACAAAACTAAACACAATTTAAAGGTGCAATGTGTAACATTAACAATGATCTATTTAAAGAAATAGTTTATATATATATATATATATATATATATATATATATTTTTTTTTTTTCAGAGGTGTATAAAGACCTTTCTTAATGAACCGTTATGTTTTTATTACCTAAGAGTGAGCAATTTCTATCTACATGCACCGTGGGTCGCCTATCATTGAAGTCTTCACCAGGCGGCAAGGAAGTCGACCGGAAGTTGAAGTCGGCTGCGTGCTGCCATCTTGTAGCAGAACTTCACTTGCGTTAGCATTCCCATTGACTCCCATTCATTTTGGCGTCACTTTGACAGCAAATAACTTTACATCCGAGGCGTTTAAAGACTCCGTTTGTCCATTTATTTATTTATAAAGATAAATGACAATGTATAAAGGGCTCCATTACCTTCTATGTTACATTATGGCCCTGTAGAAACAGTTTTTGTAAATAATAGGCTAACGATTGCGTCATAACCACTCGACTCTCTGTCGCATTACCGTACAGGCAGGAGGATAAGCTCGCATGCAATTAAAATTTTAAAATACTTTACAAAATAATTAATCAGAATACTTACTGCTGCTAACTCACGCCAAAGAACCCCAAGATTAACGATGGCAGTTTTCACGCACAGCTCCTATAAGATTTACATCTGTCAGACAGGTTGCTGACGTCGTCAAGTTTCGATCGAGTCAGAAACGGAAGTGCTAAAAATGGGCTTCAATTGTCTCAGTTGAGTTCCAATGGGGTCGCTGTGTCCATTTCTTTTACTGTCTATGGTCTTCACCATGTTTGTACAGTAGCCCTAAACGGACAAACTGCTCTACAAAGCATTTCATCACTTTGTTGTTTTTGAGAATAAAACACTGACACAATGATGAACAAGTACATTAACATTTGCAATAACATTGATTTATTGAATAATTAAGTAAATCCTTGATTTACCATTGTAAAGAAAATTTTGTCTTTACCGGCAAAATCTTTACCTGTGTCTGCCACCATTGCTTCTCTAAAGGGAGGGGTGAGTGGGGGCTGAGCCGTTGGTTGCAATTCTCCACCTCACCGATAGATGCCGCTAAAAATTACACAGTGCACCTTTAAATTTGAAAAGACTTTCACATTTTTATTGTAGTTGCTCTACATTATACAAAATGAGTGACCCCTTTATATATTGTAACAATATTTACAAAGCTTGTTTTGTTGGGAAAACAGGTCAGATCACATTTATTACTTTAGATAACATTCTTACTCACAGAAATAGTACCATCACCCACAGGTTGCTATATATAAACCATCAATATTTTGTGTGTACATTAGTACACATCTTCCTCCCACATGACAGCCAGTTAATCAGTCCTGCGGTAAGGGATGTGCAAATGCTGCGTCAGAGGCTGTCCTTCCAGTGCCATAGAGATTGTCTGTTCCAGTCTTCCATCCGGCTTCAACTGGATGTGCCTGGAGATCTGATCAAAAATCACTATGGTTAGTGGAACATTTATTCTAATTACTATGCCAGTTCAGCAATATTCAAGACATATTTTCTTTATGAAATATCACTTCTCATGAGATTTTTTTTTATTAATCTGACATGGTACACGATGAACATTTTGAGTCATAAGACCTGTTGAACATAAGGTTGCTTGGCAACAGTGTTAATTTTGACACAATATTTTAATTTAGTTTTAGTCTTAGTCTTTTGACTATAATTCTTTTTAGTTTTAGTCAAGTTTTAGTCATCTGATTTGTTTTAATTTTAGTCTTATTTTAGTCGACTAAAATTGCTTGGTATTTTAGTCGACTAAAATTGCTTGGTATAAAATAAGACTAAAATCAATAACAGATTTACTAGACAATTTTTTTACAGCTGGTATAGGAAACAAACTTAACCAAAATATATAAAACACAAATTCAACTTTATTTCAACACAACTGTGTCTTTATTTCGATTCAAAAGCTTTTATGCAGCAACAAACACTGTCATGATAATGTAAACAATAACTAGCTGCCAATTGACCATCAATAAAAGAAAAATAAAGTTAGGTCCAGGACCTTAAAGCTTACAGCTGAGCTGAACAAGGAGTGCATACATTTAAAGTAAACATTTAATAAGTTGGATGGATAAAAAAAGTAACAAGATTTTATAAGGTATTCATTTGTCTAGCAATATTGTATGTTTTAAATACTACAATATTGCTAGATTAGTATGTATAATGATAGGATGTGAACATTCACGTTTCACATGACTAATATAGAAATATTTGTGATATTGTCAACAAGTAGAACATTATAAAATATACTAAACATTAGTATTAATCAAATGTATGTATCATAATACTACGTATTAGTATTGTGCTCTCATCTAACTTGATAGGGGCTATTTTAAAGTACTTTTCAGTTCGTAATATTTAATGCTACAACATCTACGCACTGCAGTCTTCCAATTTTGCTTAGCTCAATAAACAAAAGAACAACGCTGTGAAATTACATTTGAGAAAATGTCCGGGTGGCTCGTCTGTAAATGTCTTTTCAAATTGGTTGTGTTGCCACGAATGAGCGCTCCGCATGAAGTGAGCTGTGGACATTTTGTCGCTCTTTTAGACATCACCTCTTCGAATGCTCTCTTCCCGGGAGCTCATTTAAAAACTGAAAACCTTCGCTTCACGTCTCAATAAGTCAGGCTCGAATTGGTTCTCTTCTCTCATGCAGTCTCGCCTGTTCCGTTTTGCCGGTTCTTTTGTTCATTCCTCGCATCTCTCCCGTCTGCTGATTTGATTTTCGTCACAGTCTATTTTTGTCTCGTCCTTTATTCGTTGACGATAATGTCAATCAATTTAGTCATAGTTTTAGTCTCCATCAGTGCCTTCTTTTTTAGTTTTCGTTTCGTTTTCGTCCGCAAAAATATATTTGTGACGAAAATAATGACGAAAATATTTAGTCAACGAAATTAACACTGCTTGGCAAAAGATGTTCTAGCCAGGGCGGTACTGTGCAGAGTCAGCTGCTGTCCAGTGAGTTCCCCCTCTTCAATCTCCACAAGACCTGGAAGAGGTAGAAGCAGTCGATTTAAAAAAATACATGGTACTATAGACAGTGCTGGATTTATTACTTTCAAATGTATAGTTTGTAAATGATTACAAATGACGTTGCAACAATTGTAGTTAGTAACGTACTCTATTAGATTACATATTTTAGGTAATGTACTCTGACTACTTTTCGATTATTTTAAGAATCCATTCGAATATGATTATCATTTAAGAAAATAATATATTGTGTGTAAAAAAACTAGAAACTAGTCATATAAAACTAGTTATATACAGTTCCAGTCAAAAGTTTTCATTAAGATTTTTGTTTTTTAAAGAATTCTCTTCTGCTCACCAAGCCTGCATTTATTTGATCCAAAATACAGCAAATACTATTTCAATAATATTTAAAATAGCTGCTGTGTATTTGAATATGTTTTAAAATGTAACTGATTCCTGTGATTTAAAAGCTGAATTTTAAGCAACGTTACTCCAGTCACATGATCTGATAAAGTATAACAAAATTATAAAGAAAGAAAATATAAAATTTGTATCAACATCAAGGACCCTAAACTGGATGTTGTGCATTAAAAGAAGAGGGTCCATAAGTTAATGAAAAAGTTAATCATTAATGTAAATGAATAGATGTAATATATTCATAGAATGTAAATAAACAAATAAACACTCGAACACTAAAATTAAATATTTTATCTCTACATACATTTCATGTGACCATTAACAGAGAATCAATTTATTATGAATGTATGTGTTGCCATTGTGTATATAATATGTAAACATTTCATCAATAAAAGTAGCTGTAGTCCGATTATGAGTATTTTAAGTAACAACCCAATTACAAATATTAAATTTTTGGAACGTGATTACATAAGAAATGTTTAAAAAAACAGCAAATTAAACACCTGAGTTCTGTGCGATGATGAAGGCCACCCTGTTGGTGCCTGGCTGAATCCTGATGAATCCACACTCCCTGTGAAGTGGCTTTTTGCTCTCAGCATGGAATGCATTAAACCTGAAATAAATGTAATATAGTCAGAATGACTGTATGCCTGTGGGTCAGAACATGGCATAATAAAGTAAAACCTTTGGGTTGTTTTGTTACTTAATAAAATTGATCACGGGTTGTCCTACATGTGAGAAATGAAGAGTCTCTGTGTAACGAAAAGGCGTGATGGAAGGGAAGAATCCCTCCCCGGGCTCATCGGACCTCCAGGTTTCCAGGAGCCAGTCCAGCGGCAGCACCGCGGGGTTCATCTCCGCTGCGGAAACACGGAGGACACGGGAAATAAAGTCGAAGCACGCTTGTCCGAGATATGAAATATATTCACTATAACGTTCTAATGCACCTGCTGATTATTAAATGCATGTTTTGTTTTAATGGTATTACGTTTGACGTATGCACTACAGACGAAAGCTTGGAAATCCACTAGAAATAAGACAAATCAGGTGTTAATTAATTTAAATGGAATCATCATATTGTCCTACCAGAGAGATTGAATGGATATGACATTCCGCTTGAATGTTTCAAGTAACCACGAATTTTATCAATTTAAGTAACACTAAATTTATTTCGCACTGCGGTTGAACTATCTGTGTTTGCCATCACAGTGCGTGTCTTCTTCCTGATTAAACACTGGGAGCTCTGGGAGATGTAGTTATTAGGCGCTGTATCGATAGCCTACACTTGAGTATCATAACAATCATTGAATATATATATATATATATATATATATATATATATATATATATATATATATATATATATATATATATATGCAGGCCTATGTATGTATGTATATTTAGGTGTAAAAAAAAAGTAAAAACACACAGAGAGAACAAAAACAAAATGCTTCAGTTTATTTTCCGTGATGTACTTTCATTTTACTTTTATAAAAGTACACGTTTACTTTTATTCTTTTTAAACACACGTTACGCCACCCATAAAAATAAAAACACAAGATTAAACAGGATAAAAAGAAAATAAAGCTCCTTAAGTGTTGTTTTTAATAAAACTAATATCTACGCTACATACACATAGTACCAGTCAACTATTCATTGTCAAAAATGTTATTGTCAAAAACTTTGAGAATCCAATATAACAGACACAAGATTTAAAACATTGTTTATTTACATTTTGATTTGACATGATTTTACTTCGATATATAATTTTATTATGATAGTGTTATAGGCTATTATTTTTACATTTTGATTTGACACAATTTTACTTCAATATATAGTTTTGCTATAGTTATAGGCTATTTTTTGTAAATATTTTTATACAGGTACATGCCATTTTATTTCTGCAAGAATGGGTTTATGATCCAAATGGTCAAACATTTCATTTCATTAAAGCTGTTTAAGTGTTTATAATAGGAAAGAAAAACATATATACAGCACAAAACAAGACGTCAGTTATTCATGTAAAATTCAATATACATGTGAGAATCCAATATAACATATTTAAATTTATTAACTTGATTTCAATTAGATGTGTTATATTTAAATTATGATTTGATATCTGAATTGTAACTTTCTAACTGATATAAAACCTAAATCTAAAGAGTCAGCGATCTTTCTTCCCTCTAGCGAAGTTATCGTGTGAGGTCAAAGGCCAGCAGTGTAATCAGTAAAGAGAGTGAGCTCAAACACCTTGAACTCATCATGGCTACCGGTCTTGTCGAGTTTCTCCTCAATTTAAGACGAGGCCTTCTGAAAGATGAAGAAAATTCACCTGCACGTGGTGGTACTCGGGTTGAGGAATCTGCTCGTGCGGGAAGGTAGGCAGTCGAGTCGCGTTGGATACCAATTAGATGATGACGACACACTTCTTACAGGTAGACTGAACGTTTATTCTTCATTTGTCATAGGCGGAGAGATGACACCTCAATGCCGACGCCTTTGCAACGTGAACCGTGTAAAACTCGGCCTGCGTTTGAACTTTGCGCAAAGGGCAGCCATGGAAATTATATGGAAAGGCAAGTTAATCCACGTGCAAATATTTACATTTGCATTAGATGTATATTATTGTATATAATACAGCAAAGCTGTACTGCATGTTATGTGTCCATCTTAGACTTCCTTCTGAGATCATCTTGAAGATCTTTTCCTTTCTGGATGCCTCCTCTCTGTTCAACATCAGCTTTGTCAACAAGCGGTTTCATGATCTGGCCAACAGCAAGTGAGTTATTGCTATAAATCTTTTGAATAAGGAATATTATATATTAACATGGACGTCCAGTGCTCTGTGGTCTGTGTTGTATGCTTCTGAGATTGAAAAGAAAATGTGGAGACCCCCAGTAAGCATGATGAAAGAAGCAGTGAGCAGCACCGTTGTGGAGGAGAAGCCTGCTGGATACTGGAAGAAGCTGCTGCTCAAGGAGATGGCCGGCTACAAGGACACCATGTGGAAAACAGAGCTAAAACACATGAACCCGCACACGGGCATGCCAGCTCTGACGGAGCATGTCCTCAGGTAGAACATAAGTGCTCGCTGCTTTTCAACAGGGCAGAAAGTTATCTTTTCCTGTTATGCTTATTAGTTCTACACAAAAGCATTTTCATAACTTGTGTAATGTGCATTTTTAATTAATGACACAGAGCAGTAGACCAAATAAGTAATTTAACCCATTTATCAAAACCAAAAATATATGTATGCATGAAAATATAAACTGTAGAGATATTTATTTGAGAAAAGAAGAAAAAAAAACATTACAAGCTAAGCATTTATGAAAATTTGTTCACCCTCAGTCCAAGATGTAGATGAGTTTTTCTTTATCAGAGCAGATTCTGAAAACTTAAGCATTACATCACTTGCTCACCAATGGATCTTCTGCAGTGAATGGGTGCCGTCGGAATGAGAGTCCAAACAGCTGCTAAAAACATGTGACTCCAGTCCATCAGCTAATGTCTTGTGTAGTGAAAAGCTGCGTATTTGAAAAAGTCAAATACATCAGTGAGATCCATAATATTTAATCCAGTGAAAAAGTCAATCCTCCCACATCATATTTGTTTAGACCGCACATTCCTGTCCCGAGGGTGAATGAACACATTTTCAGAAAATGTTCATTTATGGGTGAACTACCATTTTCTGGCTGCCAAATGTTTTTATAACATGTCCACAGTGAAAGTGAGGAAACACACCTGTGCTTGCGGTGTTTTACAGGAGGTTAGACATTCAGTGGGAGATCACCCTCACAAATAGGAACGGACGGGAAATTGTCTATAAGCAGACGCACACTTTCTTCGAAGATTCATCGGTTACAGTGTGCTGGAACCATGGTATCTGGCCGCTCATGTACACTCTTAATACCCTGCAGCTTCATGGAATAATGTGTCCGGCTTCACCAGCTCCAGGAGACAAGTAAGAAACATCTGAATGATCTGAAGCATAATACGTACTCTTCTGACTAATGCCTCTCATGTGCAGGCCAAGGTGGCGCTCTCTGATTCGCAAGACGGCTTTGCAAAGAACAGGACGTTGGTCGTTCTTTGGTGCTGACAGGCTTGTGAAGGTGCTGCAGTTTGATAAAGGGATCCTCATCGGGCTCTGGAGGGTATGTTGATTTATTTAGCCAAGTTCTATTAGGGATGCACAGTACAGTATTTCAGTACTATATTGATTACCGGTCAATATTGCAGTTGTATATATGTGTATATTAATACCCTACATTCTAAATGAACTTGCAACATTTAAAATGATGTAGAATTTTAATATTTACATGGAAAAAATAATCTAAATGACTTGATGGTTGTATCCGTATTCTAAAAAATTCAGATTCGTTTTTTTTAAATACTGACTTTATATAGTTATTGAAAACATAATCCTGTCTATGTTTTTGTTTTTATCTTAATTTGTGGTGTTTGTAGGGCAATTGGAAAATTGCCTTCATCATGGTCAACCTGCACTTCCACAAACTGATTGAAAGAAGTCTTCTCGGGTCAAGATTTTGGTGCACAACTCTTAATGGTTATTTATTTATTTGATAAAGTTGATAACATGTCACACAGTCCCTTAACCTAGTGTGTTTGTTCACATCAATAGTCCCTACATGCCTGCAGATGACAGTGCTGTGGACCCTGACTGTAGCCGCCATGGATACACTCTGCACATTGTGCTTCACAATCCAGTTCGGCAAATCCTGTGTCGGCGGTTTTCCCCACTGTACACCCGCAGAGGTAAATATATAACATTTTTGTTAACCCATTTTTCACTTTTATTGCCCTCCGTAGTCTGGTTTTCCAAAAATTATGAACAGTGTTTTGATATTAAAATTATATGTGAATAATATGAATGTTCTTGGGCTTCACACAGTGATGCCACAAAGGGAATTTGTGCAGTTAATCGCCATTGATTTCGCTAATGTATCCGAGCACGTGCCTGTGGCGAAGATCAGTCTTCCATGGCAAGCAGAGGGATTGAAGGGAGAAGTTGAGGTACCTAGGATTCATTCCTGATTCTTATGCTAATCGGACACTTTATTTAGACTTAATTTCTCCCTGGAAATGACTGGTTGGTTAGTGCTGGCATGCTATTCTTAGGATACGGTCTATAAATAGAATGGTAGGTTTCACGCTGTTTACAACATTGGGAACATAAACAAGGCCAAATACTGAAAGTCTGAAATTAAACGCACTTTAAGTGCAGCTTTGAGTTGATAGCTGGATTTACAAAATGAGAATGTAGCAATAGCTGAAAATATGCTGCCACACTGTTTGTGTATTTTAGTTAGATATGCATGTCCTTAACTTGCTTCCTTTATCAAGGAATGATAAAAACAACAATGTTTGCTTGCTCCACATATCCAGCGGTGCTGCATGATGACTCTGACGGTGCTGGATGAGGCTCAGCGTCCCTTCTGGTGTGCCAGTTCTACTGTAAAAATGTACAGTAGACAAAGAGTGCTCGAGTTGGAGTACGAAGGTGAGCAGTTCATCGTCCTTTACGAGGATGCCGAGGGGAAGGTCAAAATGACCTTCGTGTGGATGGAGGAGGTTCAGCACTACTTTTTGGTGCAGCTAGTTACTATCTTTCCAGCAGACAAAGTGCAAAGGCACTTTAGTGGAGAATGTTGAAACCGTTGCGATGCCTAGCTGGTTTATGTTTAGAAAAGTTGCAATGATTCTGGCAGTGCTTTTAGTTGTAAACATTCAAAGGTGATTTTTGTAATACATTTCCTTTTTCTAGCTTTTTGGCAGTTTGTTCATGTAGATGTCTGAAATGTTTTAGAGGCACTGAGTTTTTACTTTCATGTTTTGTTTTTCTGGAAATGCCAAAGCACGATTTTTATTTCAGTACCAATTTAAATTTGGTAAATGTTGTTCAACTTTTTATTTTTGGCATTATGTTTCTCATTGTTAGTTTCAAAAGGAAAATAAATAACACAATGGTTTGAACGTCCTGTGTACTGTTACTGAACTCCCATTGTAATCCCAAATGATCAAATAATATTAATGATTTATTTCTCTGTAGTGTTTTTATAAAGGTCATTCATGTGCTGGAGTGATGCAATGGGAGGCATAAATGTACAATTTCTAATCGGCTAAAATTCTTCCTCATTATACCAACCATTGTGAAACATCATGTACAGTGTTGGGGATTATAAGTAATCTGAGTTATGTAATCAGTAAACTAGTAAACTATATCAGTAAACTAGTAAAGTAACGATTACCTTTTTAATTTTTAGAAGGACATATCTGAGTGAGTTTTTTAAATAAGTAACACTAGTTACTTTGTTTCCCATGTTTTGACTGACAGCTCTCGTGTTGCCATGTTGAGAGAAATCGGGAGTAAGTACAGAGGCGTTGGGTGCGCTGTGTGAACATGTTACTGTAGTTCTAGACTGAATATGAACATTGATTTACTCATCTCTCTGCACAAAAACAGATTCGGTATTCCTCAAAATTAATAAAACGTCAAATGCAAACTTGGAATATTATACAAACATGCAATAATTTGATATGCAGACAAATATAATTTTTACAAATATAATTTTTGTATATAATCCCATTTTGTTAACCAGTGTCTTTGCTACTGACTTCACAACTCAACCATACTAATAAGCAAAAATGACATTTGTTATTGCTGAATAGTGTCTGATCTTTCTTCTCTTCTTCATATTCTTCAAGCAATTTGTTTGAGCTGCGCCCTCTACTGTACAGACGTGAATTTACACTTCCTTTAGCCCGAGGTGTATTCATTTCACTTTTGCTGTGAAAGGAGTTTTACATTTGTAAAAGAAAGAACTTTTTTATATTAAAAACAAGCAATCCCTGCCCAGATTAAAAAAGTAATGCAAAAGTAATGTAACGCATTACTTTCCATAAAAAGTAACAAACTTTTTTTAGGAAGTAATGCAATTTTGAGATTAATTCCTTTTAAAAGTAACTTTCCCTAACACTGCTCATATATAATAGCTCTTCCTTTACATTAGTGTGTAATTTTCGCACTACAAGCATCACCATATGAAACTGCAACAATATATAGGTCAACCGTTTTCTTCAGGCCTTGGACTTTCGACACTGCTTTAAAGCGTCTTCCAGAGCTGCGAGAGCCATTGCAGCATTGGCCTTGTTGCAGTTGTATCCCATGAGCCCAATCCGCAGTACCTAGAAAACAGTTGAGTGGATGATAATTCAGTCATGTTGTTGAATGCATTATCATTTATCATTGACAAGCTTTTACTCACCATGCCAACAGTGGGGCCTAGACCTCCAGTAAACTCGATTTGGTGATGCTTCATTATGTAAGCCAGCAATTCTTTCCAGTTATACCCTTCAGGGATGGCAACGGTGGTGACGGAGGGTAATCTCAGATCCTTCAGGAATGGATATGTATATTAATTGCTTTCTCTTTTAGGTTATATTATTGTTTGGAGAATTAATACAAATGAAGTCACCAAAAGTTACCTTGTCCTTGATGAACAGTTTCAAGCCCAAGTCCTCCAAACCCTTCCAGAGATACTCTGCAACTTCTGTGTGATGCTTCCATGAGTTCTCAAGACCCTTGAGCATACATTTTAGAAGTATTAGATACGAGTCATTAAAAAAAAGGTATAGTAACTGCCTAATAGCAGTATATACACTATAATTCAAAGGTTTGTCGCATGACTTCTCTCTCTCTCTCTCTCACACACACACACACACACACACACACACACACACACACACACACATATATATATATATATATATATATATATATATATATATAATATGTGTATAACAGATTTTTATTGAGCAAAAATGCTCTAAACACCCGGCCTGTTACAGTTCAAACAAAAATACATGGTTGAGAAAACAAGCAGTAAATCCTATAATTGTAGACTTTGGGACAACAAGGTTAACCATCATAGAGTGAGCTATAATGATGAGCAAGGTGGTAAATGTTTACTTTGAGTATAAAATAAACACATCTAGCCCCTACCGTTTCAGCAAGGATGGCTAGACTTTCCCTCAGAGCAAAGAAACCAGACACAGGTCCTGTGTGATGGTATCTGAAACACAGTTTAGTGTTAACTTTAGACAATCCTCAACTCAATCCACACTACAGAAGTGCCAAACTCAGTTCATGGAGAGCCACAGCCCTACAGAGTTTAGCTTCTACCCTAATTAAGTCCTTCAGGTTTATTTTAAAACTACAGTATGGGAAGTGTGTTGGAACTAAACTCCCCAGGAGTGGCACTGCAGGAATTAAATTTTGCAACCATGCTCTACTAAGTTTGCATTTACAGTACTTACATTCTATCTGGCTTGCCGTCATTGCCCCAGTAATTGGATAAGTGGGTCATATCAAGGAGGTAGGATACTGGCTTTGTTTTCCTGTTGAACATCTTGTGGCTATATCACATTTGAGGAAAAAAATGAATAACATTTTAAAATGTTTGAATGACTCGATGTGTGCAAGCACAAAGATTTCTTCTCACCATGCCCTTTCACTGAATGAAATGGGTGCTGTGCCGGGTGGAGCATTCAAGGCTTTTTGGGAACCAGTATAGAGAATATCAATATCTATAAAGGAAAAAGATTTGAATGGTTAAATTCAATCTAGATTTCGAATATGTACTTCGTAAATGACATTGTGGTTTCATGCTCATAAAATTTTATATTTAAATAACTTCATATTTTGATCCACTCACTTTGTTGGTCCATTAAAAGCGGTGCAGCTCCCAGTGACGCCACTGAATCCACTAAGAGCAAACAGTTGTATCTGCATAGACAAAACCATGCAAGAGACGTATAACAAGTTAAGGATAGCTTCAAAAGAGCATTTGGGGGAGCAGTAGACAATACAGATATTTAACTTTAAAATTCTTTGTGCACAGGTTCTTTTCAATGTTGTATATGTGAAAAATATGTAAAGTAAAATACTAGTAATACCATGTACTTGCAATGTAGAAATTAATCCTCCCTTTTATTTTACCTTTACTTCCTTAACATTATTCTTGAATACTTATTGATTTTTTTATTTATTTATTTTTAGCAAATCATTTGTCAGAAGTGTATCTGCACAGTCTGCACCAATCATACATTTTTGCATGTAAAAAAAAAAGATTTTACAAAAAAGCACTATAAAAGTTGCGTAATAACTTGTGCAACAGTGATTGTAGAATATTCTTACTTGTGACAAATATCACCAACGCCATCCACTGGGTGCACCAGACCAGATGATGACTCTCCATGTGTCAGAAAGAAAAGAACTGGCTTGTGTTTAGCCAGAGCCTGTAGAATGTAAAATGCTGGTTATAGAGCAGGGGTTTGCTTTACTAGTCATACCAACTTACAGTGGCATGTGGAATTAAAATATGTGTTATAACTAATAGTATAGGTATGTAGTTTCACCTGCTCAATTTCTGCATTTGTAAAGTGTCCTCCAGGTGCTTTCACCAAGGTGTGAACCTTTGCACCTGGGAAAACAGAAAGATGTTAAAGAGTAAACATGCTCTCATACTATCTACAAATAAGGGTGCATTTCTATAGAACGCCATTTATACCCATCCGCTCAGCAATTTCTGCAACTCGTTCTCCCCAGATTCCATTGATGGCAACGAGAACGCTTTCTCCAGGCTCCACGATGTTGAAGACTGCACACTCCATCGCTGTGTGTCCGGAGCCACTCATGGCCAGTGTCATGTTGTTACTGGTCTGAAAAGAATACTGGATTCCCTTCTTGATGTCATTCATAATCTGTGACAAAATATGTGCAGTGGCTGTTAGAATCCTCAAAACATCGAAGTTTCCACAAATGCAGCTCTGATACCAAAACTACACCATCAATATATTGTTTTTTTGGGCCTAGATCTATAAATCAGTTATTCCAACATTTAATTTGAAAAACCTGAAAGAAAAAATGAAGCTATTTGTAGATTCTGCTGTTGTTAAAACAAATGTCGTTTGACATGATTAGATTTATTTCTTAAAAAACAAAGCGGTGAAGCGCTTTTAAGATTGTTTTAAGATCTTATAGCATTAAAATGTAAAGTATTTAAATTATTTCTTACATTTTGTTGCATACTTAAACTTTACTAAATATAGCTTCTTATAGAAAGGTTTTGAATATAAATATTTAAAGAACACATAGGCCTAAGCATTTAAAGATGATGATGACGTTTTTTAAAGGAAATGTTTAAGTGGTTTTGTAACTTTTTGCTTGGCCAAACTATAGATCTTTACATGTATTTTGATCCTTAAATTACTGTTTAAATTTGTTGTTTAAATTGTTTTGTTTAAATATTGTTTTAACAGCATTTTTCTTTTCATTATTTTTCAATAATTCATATTAAAGTTGTAAAATGTGCGTTAAAATGTAACGTGAGATTTACCCCGAACATTTCCGAATGCATGTGACCTATTATAGGTCTCCCTCCTGCTGCTAAAATGCGAGGCGGCACATTGGAGGGTCCTGGTCCAAACAGGTACCGGAAAGGAGCCTCGAGCGGCCGGAGCATGCACGCTGGTGGCGGGATGGTGACAGAGGACATCCCGCGGTGGACGCCGTGTCTGGTGGACAGCGCGCTTTCCAAAGGCACCTGCTGCGTCAAGCGCGCACACCTGGATAGGACGCTCCTCGGCATCATGTTTCCTGTCTATGCTGGTAGCTAGAAAGACAAAACTTTGCGGTTTTCCAACATTTTAAACAAACGGGTCTTTGACCCCTGCACACAGAGCTACATGCGTCATGGCACAAATTGCCCCCACCTTTCATCTTCCAAATAAGGTATAACGGTCCAGAGGTGGATATGAGAGAGCGTAATAACAAAATAGAAAAGGGTGGTAGGCTTAATATAGAGAGGGTTTCCTGTATTATTATATTAGGCTGTATAATTTTTTTTATCGTCCTTTCGTCTTTAAAACAATATCTTTCCTGACACCTCACAAAAATACTTACACAGAACATACGTGTTCATCTGAACTTTTTCACAGAGTTGGACTGCCCTGTGCCTTCAGTTAGTCAAGGGATTAGTCAGTATTTTTAGATTTATAGACATTGTAAATTAGTTTCATAGTCTACTGTTTAAGTTATCTTAAAAACCCTGTAGTAGCCTAATGTCTGTCTCTCTTCAGGTTTTCTCTTCAGTTTTGTTTACATCCTGGTGAGGTGCTCTATTGATTCATTCATTCTCCACTTGTTTACCAGCTCAGAGAAGGAGTGTACCTTTCTCAATACCGTTGATTGGCTGATGTGAAGAAATACACACACACACACACACACACACACACACTGATAAGACCAACTCACATTTCATTTGTCCTTTGCATGGTCAGTGCAGCACATGGTATTAAATATGAGCAAATTAGTGTAAACATGACTTTTGCACACATTTTTTTTTAAATCCTTATATTTCAGTTTACAAACCATTTCATTCTTTTCTCCTTTTTTTGGTTTTAACTGAGTGTTTTGTTTTTTTTACATTGCCTAAGAACTAATTTAGGTAGTATCTAATATAAAATGGCAAACAGAAAGTTGTTCACATCATTTGCATTTGAATTGTTAATTTCTAAGAAAGTCTGTATCTGTTAGTAAGTTTGTATTTTTGTACAGGGCCGGAGTGGGACTTATTTTCATTCCTGGGGTTTCATGCCTTAGACCGGCTCACTTTAGTTCACAACTGGCCTATTGAAATATTATAATTAAGACATCAGTATATTTAGGCCTACGTCTGCAATAATAAACGATTCTCTACAGCCTTGTAATTCATTGTATTTTTGCCCACATATCTTCAAGAACCAAGTTTTTTTTTTTTTTTTTAGCAAAAGGCCTCTGTCGGGGGAGTAAATAATCATATTTGTTTTGCTTATCCTATTTATGTACAATTACCTATTCTAAAAATAATTTTAATGTAATACAAAAAAGTCATTGGCCTGAGTAAATTGTACCATTATAGAATTGTGACTGCACAAGTAGGCTAGAAGGCTAATTTAGGAGGTGAAAATACTGTGAAATTACATGCATACAAATGGCATGACATTTTAAGGCATAACAACAGCTATGAAAATTAAGAAGTCAATAAAGAATTGTTTTATTTTTTATTTTACTTACTATACTTACCATATTTTTTAACAAAATTTCATTGCAACCATATGAATGAATAAAAATGCATATTTTTAAATTAAAGAAAACTAAGAGTGTGTGGGCATTTACAGCTCACTAATGGATCCTCTGCAGTGAATGGGTGCCATAAGAATGTGAGTCCAAACGTCACAATAATCCACAAGTGATCCACACCACTCCATCAAGTAATGTCTTGTGAAGCAAAAATCCACCAACCAACATATTTGTTGAGAACTGTTCTGGACTGTCTTGGCTTATAAACAATGCTTAATCTGTGCATATTTCCCTCCTGATTCAGACAAAAATGACCTTTTCACTAAAAATAGAAATATTATTGGATAGATGACTCATATTTTAGCTAGAAGCAATGGTTAAATTAAATATTAATGATGGATTTGTTTCTTACAAGCACACAAATGTTCACTTCCCAATATTCACTTTTACTTGTGGATTATTGTGATGTGTTTATTAGCTCGTCTAAATTTTGGATGGCCTGATGAAGACTACTTAGTTCATTCTTGAAAAAGAAAAATAATAATTCTTGGATAAACTATTCCTTTTTTAATATTTAACTATGTTAATTAATCTTACCATATTTATATAACTAACAAAGTCTTGAACATGAATAGACTGTACTTTTCCCATTCAGTACAAAAATGCTTACTCTGTACAAAAGTACCAGATCAGAACACAGTGATTCTTTAAAAGACGTTGTGTGTCATAGAAAGCAGATGCTAAGGGACTTTGACCAGAGCACTGGTCTCCATCACTTATCCTGCAGTAAATAATTAGTCTGCACAGTAAATAAGTGGAAACGCAATGTTTACCCTTGTGTGCCCTTTGCACTGTGGTGGAGCTCAAACACCCACTTCACAGGCCAGAGTAAGAGAGAGAAGAGACTCAGCTCTTGCCATGCTTTTGTGAAAGACGGGACATGTACTCTGATGTAACACCGGTGGAGATGTTCAGGCAGACATAGATGACCTTGACCCTATTCAACTACAATTCTAAAACTAATTCAAAGAAGTGTATTTATCCTTGCGTAATATAGTGAGCAGAATATTATGGGATTTAAATCTCATAGAATATCAGATGCCCAGTAGATGGCGCTGTTCTGCTAAATCCATTTTAGTCCATTGGAGTCCTAACATTTTTTATTTGATTAATTTAAATTAATCTTCAAAAGAAATGAAAGAACATTGTCTTTTTCTTGCTTATTATGGAAGCCTGGTCATGCATCAGAGTGAAACAAAAAACAAAAACTTAAAAAACGAATTGTGTCTTCATGTCATATTTTAAACCATCACAAAATTTGTATCTACCTTTTTAATGTGTTCTTTTAAGAGTCTGTAAATAATGCAACTGTGATTCTTTTTTCTTTATTATTATTATTAGTCTACTACAGTTCAGTTTTGTCAATCACACCCAATAAGCAGGATACACCATAAATGACCTGCATGGACCCTTGTAATACAACCTGTTTCAGCATTTTGCTTAACACTGTTCCTAGTACAATCAATATTCCTTTGTACAGATATCAGTGAAAATGAAGTACAAAAATATTGTTCATGTACTGTTTAAAATCACTAAATGATTAATGATTTTAAAAGAAGTCAACAGGGCTGGATTTATTTGATTAAAAATAGAGTAAAAAACAAAAAACAAAACTACAATAATATAAAGGCTAGTAAAATATTCTTTTCTATATTAATTTGTTTTAAAATGCAATCTATTCCCGTCTTCAATGTCAGATCGAAATCTGAAAAGAACAGCATTTATTAAAATGCTAAATCTTTTGTGAATATCTTTACCATGACTTTTGACCAATTTAATGCATCTTTTCTGTATAAAAGTATCTTTTTAAAAAAAATACTTACCACAACTTTTGAACAGTAGTACATTTCGGGTCTTTTTTTCTTTTCTTTAAGTGAACCTTACTTGTTTGTCTCTTTGCATAAGCTTAGCTGGCATCTTTAGCCTTCATTGAGAGGGTCTGGTCTGTGCATGCAGAGACATAAACCCTACCGGCTGAGCATGGAATTTCAAATGAGCTCTTTGTGCTTTTAATACTGTGGTTTGTATTTGTGGACACAGAAGCAAACCCATGAACCGTGGTCTTTTTTAAGAGTGTCCAGTGATGCTATTATCAGTGTGTGGTTCTCAGGCTCTCTTTCCCCCTCTCTCTCCCTCCGTTCCTCCCACCCGCTCCCTGTGCTGCATCCATGCTGCTAGCTCCAGCACTGATGATGTCATCAGCGACTCACTGCTGATCAGCATCCTTGGCTCCACCATAAGAGCCATTTTGTGTTAGACTGAAGAAACACTGTCTGTCAGCGCATCCCCACATCCATTAAACCCTCCCTCAGCTTCCTGACGCACCACTGCGTACCAGGCCCTGCAAAACCAGACTCCCTCAGTCTGATGGTCTTGCCAGGGGGGGCTCCACCTGCATTGTTGGTGCTGAGCTAGGGAGAGGCTCAGAGTCTATAGGAAAAAAATAAAACAACTGGGTGAGGAAGAAGACGGCGGATGGAAGCAGACTTGATGGAATAACCCACTGCTGTCCGCAATCTCAACAGGATATTGCCATCAGGAATCAAGTATGTGAGATCTTGATTGCTGTTTGTGTGATTTATGTGTTTTAAAACCATTGTTTTGCATGTCTCTTATGAGAATAAGGAGGGTGGTGCACTGTGCCACTGTTGTCCTGTCTGGAATGCCACAGAAAGGCTGTTGAAATACAAAAGAGTAAGCATAAAATGGAAAAGATCTTGAAGAAGATGCTATTATTCTTTTTAAAAAGAAAAAAGAAAATATATGGAAAATTATGTAGGTTATTTAAATTTGATCTTGTACTATCATACTATTTAAGGACTTAGCCTATATACTATAAATGTATTTAGAATTATTATTATTGATGTCAAAAGACATTTAATGGAAAAATACTTTATTCGGTCTTGTTTACATGCATTGGCAGTCTTGAGACTGTCTATGGTGCTGAAGGATGCTGTTTATGTTGGCCGGGTGAGGCCACGTCATGAAATCTGGTCCTTTTTCATAATTCAAATGTTTTCAGTTTCAAAGGCCAGACAGATTAGACGAATAATTACAGAGGAAAAAGCGTCATCTATGAATATGTAGCGCATTTTTTGATTAGATGCGTTACTGATGGTGAATACAGTGCGCACTAATACTTTAGGGTCAGGAAACGATTTACTTCTTTAATATCAGAATTGAAATTCGAAATTGAATTCTGCATATTTGCCTGCATTCTGCACTGAACTAAAGATTCTGACAAAATATAGCCATAGTAACAGACGCGTCACACTTCGTTTACACCCCGAGTCTAGCGCGACGCGACACGCTGAAACGTTCTGAATTCGCGCTTATACAATGTAACTAGATGATGACGATGATATAAATGCGTAGGTCTTGTCGATCATATTGGGAGCGTTCCTGCATGTCGCGACGCTGGCAGTGTATACTGGGTGTTGCTGCCGCAATTCTACGCAGAGGCAGATCTAAATATAAACAGTTGGTATATACCTTTATATATGATAACATTGTTTTGTATAGCTGGTTTGCATATTAACCGATGAAACGCTTTCATTGCGCTTGTGTTGCCGGCTGAGCGTCCATCACAGCTGATTCATGACTATACCAGCAGATGGTCAGGGCAGCCATTTTCCGGAGACTGTGAGGGCTGTATGTGATAAAAAATAATATTTGCTCAGTGCGTTGGTTTGTGTACAAACGTAACTTGTTTCCTTTTTTTTTTTTTTTTTTTTTGAAGGATGGCATTGAGCCCAGTCTTTTTCTGGAGAGCGATAAGTGTAATGTTGTCCAAATTCATCTAGCTAGCCTACATTTTATTTTTTAATTCTGAATATTTTTTTACTATGGGTGGTTATCCCATATTAAGCTGCCAATAAAAAATGAAGGGGGAAAATCATCAACGTGTAGATGAACAGGATAATTTTACATATTAACTGTTGCAATAATTACCCTATATGTTTCAGTCTAGTTCCCATTGTAGGAAAATTTCTAAATAATTGTTATTCCTCATTGCACCTAAAGTAAATTTGTTGATTCTTCTTAAAAAATAAACTAATCCAGTTTTTCTAATCCTGATTAAAACCATGATTTGCAGAATGAAAGAATTTACATATAATTTGACCTAGTTCCATTTTTTTTTTTTTTACAGTCATTTAAACGGATTACTCTCTCCATAGTAGGACAGTTATTAAATGGGTTATGGTGGATGTCATAGTCTTTTGTACAGAGTTGCTCAAATTAATTGCCACTGACCCAGAGTGTCTTTTTAAGATGTTTTACAGCATGCAGGTCATTGTAACAGACAGTATGCAATTCCAGCATTTATAAACAATCGCAATCAATGTGTGATTGAACCCCATATAAAACAGGAGAATATACATTTACTAATAAATTCATTAATTAAATAATATTGCTTTGTGGTACTCTATTATATAATTTAGTAAGTATATTGCAAACAAGAAAATCTTTCATTTCTTTGTTGTGGCATTTCCAACAGTTTCTGAAGTTGTGTCTGGTTTTGGATTGATTATCAAAGCTCTTAATTTGACATCAGGTATCTACAATATGAGTAGCGTTATTGTCGTGTATGAAGTTCACAGAAGCCATTACCATCACCCTGTTCATCATGAGATCATTCTTTTGTTGTGAGATTGTCATGGTCCACAGGTAGAATAGGGATGGATTTGCAAAATAGATAAGATATATTAGTAGGTTTTAATTATCAAATGTAATCTCATAGATATCAGTAAAGATATTTAGGAGTATTGCCACTGAAACCAAAGGTTCTCTCTGCGAGCCTTGAATAAGCATGATTTTTGCTGACTGACTACCCTTGCAGTTGGATTCTTATTTGAACAAGCAAATTGTGTATTCTTTTAATAAAGCCTGTTTTAGAGGTCATGGGTTCACATAGACATATCTGGTGAACAGTAATCAACTGAATGTGATAAAAGTCCTGATGAATCATGGTCTGGATCTCAGAGACTTCCATTACCTAAATGAGATTATCAGAGGTGTAACTTAGCCAGTACAACCGCCTGAACAGATTTATAGGGATTTTCTTTAATTATCTCCTGTGAAGTGAATTGCTAAGGTACTAGATCTAAAGTGTAGGCCTTAACACATTTCTAGCCTTGTTTTGCAGAAGATGTGCTGATTGTTGATGATTCACCATATACAGCCTTCTATAGTGAAGTAAAATGCACATGTATATTCTTTTGAGATTCCAGCATATACAGTAGCATGTCAGTGTTTCTCTCTACAGGTGGCAGTCGGCCTCTGATTCCTGGCTGGGCTTCGTCCCATCAGATCCTGTGCAGTAGCAGATCCCCAGCACTCAGACACCATGGCAGGTGCCTCGGTGAAAGTAGCCGTGAGGGTCCGTCCCTTCAATTCCCGAGAGATGGGAAAAGACAGCAAGTGTATCATCCAGATGTCAGGCAACACTACCAGTGAGTGCTCTTTCAAAACACATTTTCACTTGCTGTCAATGGTTATTTGAACTCATCTGAGTAAGAGATGATTGTCACAGTGCTGTAGGAATTATTTATGACTGTAATGAAATATTTATCCCCATGGTCTCTCATCAGCACCCCCATGAGAGAGAATAGCCTATTAGTGCATCTTTAGGCTTACAGGTTTAGAAATGTCAAAGAGGTCATGCTTTAGTTTTCAGAAAAAGGCTTTTTAATTGATTTGGTGTGCAGACTGTCACCGTTCGACTAATACATTTGTTGACTGCAGATTTACTGTACATTGATTCTCAAAACGAGTCAAGGTATAAAATGATGTGCAATGTTTTGCATTAATCCATCAAAACAAAAATATGAGGAGCAGAATCAGATATTTATAAAGTTTCGCTAAGAGATGGAGACAGGTTCATCTGATATAATTGTCACTATTGTGCAAGAAAAATAGCAATATAATATCATTGCCAGAATTGTTTTTAATCAGTATGTTTGTAATAAAAATAAAAGAAAAATGGAATGGGAAAATATTTAGCGTGGTAAATGTGCCATTATCAAAAGTTTTGGACACGTTCAGAAACAAAGTCCATTTGATGGCAAGAATTCTGTGGCATTTCAAGCCCCCATTTCTAGAGCAGCTCCAAAAACTGTAAACTGGCCCGTTGTTCTGCCTGCAGTGTGAGTGGGAAAACAGAGTCAGCTGATGCGGAGTGTGAGGTCAGACACACTGCACGGCTTTGTGCTGCTGAGAAGATGCAGGGAGGTTCATGACCTCATTCCCAGAACCCCAGGGATGGCATGATTCACGCTTCCTTAGACTCATCTGGCCTGAAACGTGCCTACATATGCATATATTGCCTTATAGTATATTAACATTGCATAAAATGCTTTTTTGATGACTGTATTGAGATGATAATGGTATAAAAACATGAATAGGTTTTTAGTATTCTCTTTTGCCACGAGAGGCTTCAGGTCTGAACATGATTGAAATTAAATAATAAAGTTGGAAATAGTTTTATATAGTTTGTTGTTTTCTTCATTAGATTATAGATTTATTCTTATCGATATGTTCTCTTTGCTTTCTAGCAATTATAAACCCAAAACAGCCAAAGGAGAGCAAGAGCTTCAACTTTGACTATTCGTATTGGTCACATACAACGGTGAGTTTCGTGATATTAACTGCTGAATCTGCATCTTATGCAACTCACTGCTGCTATTTTTAATTCTTCTGTGATCCTGATGGCTGTTATTGAGACATTTATGATGATTTCCTTTCGTGCGTTTCTGTCTTCAACAGCCAGAAGATGTGAACTATGCATGCCAAAAGCAGGTTTATAAAGACATAGGGGAGGAAATGCTTCTGCATGCTTTTGAGGGATACAACGTCTGTATCTTTGCCTATGGGCAAACTGGGGCCGGAAAATCATATACCATGATGGGCAGGCAAGAGAAAGACCAAGAAGGCATCATCCCATTGGTAGTACACTATTATACCATCTGTAATTGATATTATTGATGTCGTTGATATTGTAGCAAATACTTTAGAATAGATGACTTAGATGCTGTTTGCGGTAACACATTTTTAATGCTGCATCTGTCTGTGACAGCTATGTGAGGACCTGTTTACCAAGATCAGTGACAATAATGACAACACCATGTCATACTCGGTTGAGGTAAGAGCAGCACCTGCATCATAAATTACATTCTTACCATAGAATCAGTATATGAGGTGAAAATGATGTTTTTCTCAGGTCAGTTACATGGAGATCTACTGTGAGCGTGTGCGGGACCTTCTGAACCCAAAGAACAAAGGGAATCTGCGTGTGCGAGAGCATCCTCTGATGGGACCATATGTAGAGGACCTATCAAAACTGGCCGTTACTTCCTACAATGACATACAGGACCTGATGGACTCTGGAAACAAAGCAAGGTGAAACTCATTTCTGAATACGGAAGAGGTTAGCCTCTGAATTACAATACCATTCAAAGGTTTGGCGTTGATACATTTGAAAAAATGTTTTATGAAATCTACCTTTGATCATAAATAGAATAAAAACAGTTATATTAAGAAATATTATTACAATGTAAAATAAGTATTAATAAGTATAATATCTTGAAATATAATTCTTCAGCACTCAATAAATTATTTGTAAGGTCATAATTGCTAAATTATAATTGGTACCTTTTAATAAATTGAATGCGTCCTTGTTGAATAAAAGCGAATTTCTTAAAAAAAAAAAAATCTTACTGACCCCAAACATTTTTTAACAAAAGTGTATATATCTCTGGACATATTGTAATATTGAAGCAATGGAAACTGCAGAACAATTGTATTTATCTAAAATGAAGCATAGATTTCTATATTTATGTATGAAACTGAAACTGTTCTTGTTATCAGGACTGTGGCGGCCACTAACATGAATGAAACCAGCAGCCGTTCTCATGCTGTGTTCAACATCATCTTCACACAGAAACGACATGATGGTGACACAGAAAACACATCTGAAAAGGTACTGCATCCTTTCCTGCAGCCTTTCCCACCAGACCTCCACATTTGGTATTGTTTTAATATTGTACTATATGAGAAAAAGTGAGTGCTTCTTCAGAAATAGACTACAGTACAAAAGTAGGTGAGACTCTCTGCAGTTCAGACTTCACTGATGGATGTTGGCAGTTTGACAGTCGCTGAAGTTGCTGGTGTATGCATTAGCGCTTTACCGTTCTTAGACACAACATTTCTATTTGCAAACAGGTCAGCAAAATCAGCTTGGTAGACTTGGCAGGCAGTGAGAGGGCTGATTCGACTGGAGCTAAAGGCACTAGACTCAAGGTGGGTCACTTTGAGTTCAACAGAGTTAGTTCATGACGATTTGGGATTTCAGATGAGTGCATCATATAAATGTGCGTGCTTTGTACCTTTTCTAGGAAGGAGCCAATATCAACAAATCTTTAACAACACTAGGCAAAGTTATCTCTGCGCTAGCTGAAGTGGTAAGAATTCTTTCAATTTAAATATAGTTATTCTTGAAAGAAATAAAAAAAAGGGTAAATAATTAAAATATATATTTTTGATTGTCTTATAGGACTCTGCACCAAACAAGGTAAGGATCATCCATTGAATTGTTCTTTTTTTATCAAGCTTTTATAGCTTTGACAGTTGGCACGGCTTTCTGTTCTTCCTACAGAACAAGAAGAAGAAGAAAGTTGAGAGCTTTATTCCATACAGAGATTCAGTTCTGACATGGCTTCTGAGAGAAAACCTCGGTATGAGGCTTTATGCACCATGCACATACTGTACCTCCTTAGCAATAAACATTTCTCTCCATCACATAAAACATTGCGTATTACAGTCAATGTGGCCAGTATAACTGTGATATGATGCCATTGCCAACAAATTAAAAAGATTCCTGAAGGTCACAACGGTTTTCATTTATCAGGAGGAAATTCGCGCACAGCTATGGTAGCAGCTCTGAGCCCTGCTGATATTAACTATGATGAGACACTCAGCACGCTCAGGTAAGAACCTTCACTGTACTTTAGACTAATAACATAGGGTCATGTAATAAAACAAATGGTATGTTGGTATGTTAAAGGGATAGTTCACTCAAAAAAAAAGAAAAATCTTTCATTAAAATCCTCATGTCTGTCCATGCCAAACCAGACCTTTATTCATCTTCAAATCACAAATTAAGATATTTTTGGAAATCCGACAACTTTCTGACCCTGCACAGACAGAAATGCAACTACCATGTTCAAGGCCCAACAGATAGTGGGGACATTGTTAAAATAGTCCATGTGACATCAGTGGTTCAACTGTAATGTTATGAAGTTACGAGAATACTTTTTGTTGTGCAAAAAAACTAAACACAACAAATAAAAATAATTACTTTATTCAACAATTTCTTCTCTTCTGTGTCAGTCTTCGATGCAATTTTATTAGAGTACCATGATGCATGTTTTTTTTTGTTTTGTTTTTTACACAAAAAGTATTCTCGTAGCTTTTTAAAATTAAGATTGAACCACTGATATCACATGGTCTATTTCAATGATGTCCTTACTAGACTTGGCCTTGAACATGTGAATTTCGTTTCATTGCGAAGCTCTAGGATTTCATAAAAAATATCTTAATTTGTGTTTCGAACAAAGGTCTTACAGGTTTGGATTGACATGAGGATGTGTAATTTTGGGCAGAATTGTCATTTTTGGGTGAACTATTCCTTTAATGGCTATGCAGTACTATGAAGACTTCATCCAGGTCATTAGATGTCATTAGCCTCAGCAGGTGATGTTCTGAATACTGAACTATTTGGGACATTCTGATGCTATTATGGCTGGTTAATAGCGAAATCACTGTCACAGGTATGCTGACCGAGCCAAGCAGATCCGCTGCAACGCCGTCATCAACGAAGACCCCAACAACCGCCTGGTGCGTGAGCTGAAGGACGAGGTGGCACGTCTGAAGGATCTGCTTTATGCTCAGGGTCTTGGAGACATCATTGAGAGTGAGTCACCTGTGATGCACTTCAAACTGAGGAACTACGATGTTTCAGTCTTCTTAAAATGACAGATTTGCTCTCAGATTCAAATGCTGTGAAGAGAGTTATCCTATGAGTAAAGCAAACATTCTCAGTCTGCACTTTTATTAATAGAAACCAGTGGTCAGACAAGTTTAGGAATGTGTCTGAAGGACTTGTCTTCTCTCTCTGTTTTTCTCAGCATATCCGGCACAGGCTCCTGGAATATCTGCTCTCAAATGTGTGTATTTTGGCACCTTAAATGCTTCACAGTTTATGATAACCCAGGGGTCGGCAACTTCTGTTTTTGTTAAAAACTACATGAACTGAGATTTAAATTTTATTTATTTATTTACAGTATATGACAAAGCTTTATATTGGTAATAAAACTTTATTATCTTTAAAACAAATATAAAAAGCAGTGCCAGTGTGTGTCGCCCATGCAGTACTTTGAACAGGACTGTGTAACTCACAGGACCAGGATGTATTGAGGTCACTCATAATTGCGTGGATCAGTTTTTGGTTTGATAAATAATGATTTTTCTTATATTTTTGCATTCATTAATCCTTTATTGGAATCATTCATCGTTTAAGTTCAGAGCCTGTTTTAACTCATATTTGCTTCACGAGTGGTATTTTGGGAATCTGACTTCAACATTTTAAAATAAAGAGTTAAAGAATATTACAATCATATAACAATCATACATTAAATCCTCTTTCCTTTGTATATGTGTGCCAATGTGGACCCTTCTAATGTTGCCGGCCCCTGTGATGGCCAAAACAGGGATCTCTGGACCACCAAAGTCTGTGCTGTGCAGTTTAAATAAAACTAACTATTCTGACAGGCAACACTATTATTGGACTCTGCTGCTTTGATGGTCCAAAGGTGCTTTAGAGGTTTTGCCTCAATGTGAAGCACAGGCATGTGGTCATCCATGCGGTCTGTGTAGTCACAGATCAGTATTACATTGAGTGTTCAGTTCATCTCCATGCGCATAAGCACAGTTCAATGAATTTGAGGCATGAGGGAAAAATCCATTAACAATAAAAAACTTTTGATAATCTGATTTGGTTGAAAAATAAAAACACACAACAGCGTCCTCAAATTGATGCAGTCTGCCCCGCGCCCTGCAGCTTTATAACCTTTTTAATTAGCTTTTCAGCTTTGTTTGAAACTTTCTACTCTTCCTCCTTCCCCTTCTTTTCAGTCTCCATGGCTTTCCTTTTCTCTTACCAAAAAAAATCCTTTGACTTTCCAACCTGTCATTCCCATATTTTGCCCAGACTTGTCAAATTACAAGAGTAATCTCAATAGCATCCAGGCTGTCAATCAAAGAGTTGATTTCTCCACAGTGACCAATGCCATGACAGGGATGAGCCCCTCGCCCTCTCTCTCCGTCCTGTCCAGCCGAGCTGGCTCCATCAGCAGCCTGCATGACCGGATCATGTTCAGCCCGGGAAGCGAGGAAGCCATTGAGAGGCTGAAGGTGAGAGAGAGGATAATGGAGAGGATGGTTTGATATATTAATATGGACCAGTGCTGATAGTTTTAATGTCGACCTCTTTTCCAATTAGGAAACTGAGAAGATAATTGCAGAACTCAATGAAACTTGGGAAGAGAAGCTTCGGCGTACTGAGGCCATTAGAATGGAAAGGTTGGAGACCCCTGAGAGGGCTTTTATCTTGAAATGTGTCTCAAATTTAAGTTGTGTACTTCATTTGATAAATAAAAATGTTCTGTTTTCATTAGGGAGGCACTTTTGGCTGAAATGGGTGTGGCGATGAGGGAAGATGGAGGAACCGTTGGAGTCTTTTCACCAAAGAAGGTAAGAAGATCAAATATGTTTTCTAAAAGGAAGCTAGTGAAGTCATATGCTTCAGTCAACACCTCTTTATGATTTGACTGTTTCAGACACCTCACCTGGTCAACCTCAATGAAGATCCACTGATGTCCGAATGCTTGTTGTACTACATTAAAGATGGAATCACCAAGTGAGAATATTGATTATTCACAACCAGTATTTTCAACCATGGTCCTCAAAGACATAGTTAGTTTAGTTAACATGAGCTAACCATGAACAATACTTCTACAGCATTTATTGATGTTAATCTCAACATTTACTAAATCAGTTAAGATCAAAAGTTGGATCTGTTATGGTAGTTATGCACAGTGAACTAACTTGAACATTTTTATTACCTAATGTTGTAAAAAATATATTACTCATTATTAACTTACTTAATAAATTAATTAATGTTAACATATTATACCTTTTTGTAAACTTATAAATTGTAAACATTTAAACAAATTAGCATTTCTGATTAAATAAACAATCAGTATCTAATGATCTGTTAAATAAATGCACAAAAACTTATAGTATTAGCCAATGTTAATATTCTAGATATAGATTATAGTTCTAGCTATAGATTTTTTTTATGATATTTTTGGTATTAAATGATCATCATAATGGAATTTCCAATACTTGTTTTGAATTTTTTAGTATATCTATGTTTCCCCATTCTGACTAATAGCCTCCATATATTCCTGCAGGGTCGGCCGCGATGATGCCAGCAGTCGGCAGGACATTGTCCTGAGCGGCCACTTCATTAAAGACGAACACTGTATCTTCACAAGTACTACAAATGCATCGGGAGAGGGTACAGTGATTCTGGATCCCTGTGAGGAAGCAGAGACTTACGTCAATGGGAAGAGAGTGACAGAGCCCACTATTCTCAGATCTGGTAACTCTTCAGTTTTCAGGCTGAAAACAATTTCAGTCTGTTGAAAATACATATTTTCTTTGGTATCTGTGAGATGTTTTGACCCTGTCTGTTATCTGTCTTAGGTAACCGTATCATTATGGGCAAAAGCCATGTGTTCCGTTTCAATGACCCTGAGCAAGCACGGCAAGAGAGGGAGAGGACCCCATGTGCAGAAACACCTATCGAGCCAGTCGACTGGGCCTTTGCCCAAAGAGAACTACTGGAAAAACAAGGCATTGATATGAAACAAGAGATGGAGCAGAGGTACAGCAGCACTTCTGTCACTAGCCCTCTTGTGGTGCTAAACCAGCAAAAATCAGATAGATAGGTGGCGCTGGGGGAGGTGGAGGGTTTCAGAGGAACTCTGATAACACTCTGCAGGACTATTTAGTATCTTGGTTTTGCGCCTTTATTCTGATGCTCACATCATTTACAGGTTGCAGGAGCTGGAGGACCAGTACCGCAAGGAGAGAGAAGAAGCAAGCAACCTTCTGGAACAGCAGAGACTGGTAAGTCATTTAAGATTAGTAAGAGCTTAATTAGTCTTTAAGTAATAGAAACTCCAAGAAGCTTGCAGCGAAAACCAAATTTCACACAGATTTTTTGTTTAGGACTATGAGAGTAAGCTGGAAGCCCTCCAGAGGCAGGTTGACTCCAGATATTACCCAGAAACCACAGAGGAAGAGGAGGAACCAGAAGAGGAAGGTGGGGAACGCAGTTTAAAACCACATAAGTACTGTATGATCTGATCTATGTATCAAATTATCACATGACTTCCCGTTCTTAAAACATGAAGTGTTCAGTTGTTTCTTAGACATCACATTTGAAATGGGTTCATATTTTGGTCCTGCAGTGCCGTGGACAAAGCAGGAGACAGAACTGGCCCTCTGGGCTTTCCGGAAATGGCGATTCTATCAGTTCACCTCTCTCAGAGACCTGCTCTGGGGAAATGCAATTTTCCTCAAGGAGGCTAATGCCATTAGTGTGGAGCTAAAGAAAAAGGTACACTAAAATAATTTAGGTCAGCCTAATGATTGGATATGCCTAATGAGTAGGATAAATTGTTCCCCTTTTTCTCTGCAGGTTCAGTTTCAGTTTGTGCTACTAACAGACACACTGTACTCCCCACTGCCTCCTGACCTCCTGCCCCCCAGCATAGCCCAAGACAGGGAGAAAAGGCTGTTCCCTCGTACCATCGTAGCAGTAGAGGTTCAGGACCAGAAAAATGGTGCCACACACTACTGGACCCTGGACAAACTCAGGTACAGCGAGACTAAACATACACGATATGCACATGATTGAGTGACGTGACATACTGTACAGCCAAGTATGGTGACCCATACTCAGAATTCGGGCTCTGCATTTATCCCATTCAAAGTGCACACACACAGCAGTGAACACACATACACACTCTGTGAACACACACCCGGAGAAATGGGCAGCCATTTATGCTGTGGCGCCCAGGGAGCAGTTGGGAGTTCGGTGCCTTGCTCAAGGGGCACCTAAGTCATGGTATTGCCGGCCTGAGACTCTAACCCACAACCCTAGGGTTAGGAATCAAACATAATGCCCACAAAATGAGTCTAACCCTGAAGTTATGGATCAGGAATTATAGCTCATCTATTTTTTAAATGGTGCCACTTTTGTGGTAATAAGGTACTTTTTATGACACGTGGTGTAACATGAAAAAATGCTACTTTGTTATCATATTAATATCTGCCTTATATGCTGCATTGAGAAGTCTGATCCATTTTAGTAAATTAGTTCAGACGGTTCATGTAAATAATTCACCAACCAATTTAGCAACCCTCATCGTTTTATGTAGCAGTGGCAAACTACTGTAGTAGTGGCCAACTAATTTCAAATGAGTAGCTTGACTGTAGTCAAACTGCTTTAAATTATGATTAGCATGTAACTTGTTTACACCCTAAACACTAATTTCAAGCTGGAGAAGTATTGATCCATGTACCGTAAAATTTACTAGATCACTTTTTCTACTCTTATCAGCCCTTGAATAATGGCCAGTAGCCTTACATATACATAACAGTCATGAACCATTCTTTGGCATTGCTAATCAAACTCAGGTGGTATTAGGTGGATACTTATTCTTGTTCTAAAGAGACAAACATTGAATGAATCATGAGTATTTTTTCTGTTTTCCTAGAAGACAAATATTATACATCTGGTAAAAGTTTATGTCAGCTAATAGGCTAAAGCTAATGTGGTTTAATGCATGTTAGCCACCTTTTTCTTTTTGGTTTATGCTTAAAAGAACATTGCAGATAACAGAGCATGGTTTGTTACTTTAGCTGATGCAGTACAATTGTCTATGCAGACAAAGACTGGATTTGATGAGAGAAATGTATGACCGAGCAGCAGAGGTGCCCAGTACTGCAGTCGAGGACTGTGATCATATGATGTCCGGTGGTGACCCTTTCTATGACCGTTTTCCATGGTTCCGTCTGGTTGGTCGGTGAGTAATCGATCAGTCAAGTTTGTATGCTCTGAAGTGCTAAATGGATGCTGGTATTCCCACTGTACATGACTGGAAACTGCCTATGATTTGCATTGTGCTTTTAATGAGGGTTCCTTCACTTTTTGAGTTGAATGGTGAGCTATGTGCAGCCTTCGTTCAGTGAGTTTTTAGTATTAAGACACTTCAAACACTAAAGCTAAGCTTGAACACTCCTCACCAAACACACTAGAAGATCATTAACCAAATACAAATTGGGAGGCTCATGGCTGGGTTTATGCTGACGTATTGTACATGTGAGCGAGTGTGTGCAACAGCGTGTGCGCGTGTGGTGTTGTACTAACCTAGTTCCCGTGTTTTCGGCTGCACCAGCACTCCCATTTTCAACACGTGCATGAGCGAGCGCATGAGTGACCTTACCCTCTCCCCCACCCTCTCCGACCCCGACTCTGACATAACCGAGCTCGCCGATGAGCGGCATTATGGGAAAGTCGAGGATGAGTTGGATGACCTGGACGATGAGATCTTTATGGAGGACCCTGGCTCAGAGCTTGGGAGAGAGGAGGAGGAGGAGGAGGAGGATGGTGTAGGGGAGCACTGCCCAGGTGTCAGCGATGGCCAGGACCCCTTTTACGACCGCTGGCCTCTGTTCAGTTTAGTGGGAAGGTTGGTGAGGTTTCAGGAGCATGCTGGCAGAGGAAACTAGCTCTTTCACACTGAGACAAAGACAACAGGGTCTGTTACTAGAACTTCCTAAAAGGACACCAAATACAGAAAAAGAACCGATAGGGGGTAGAATATCTATTGCCTAGATAAAGATCAGTTTGGTCATTACCTAAATGTATTCTCATAGTTTTGGGTAAAGCATATCTTTATGTCAATCAGTAAAATAAATAAATAAAATTATTATTTTTTTTTTTTTGATATACAAATGTTACCGCCATATTTTCTTTTAGTGTTCCACGTTTTAAAGTAAATTTCTGGCATTTATTATTACTATCAATAAGAATATAGATTTTTTTTAAAATAAATTATATAAATAAATGTGGATGCTAATCTATTATATTAATGAAAATATAATTAAATATAATAAATGCAGTGCATACAAGTATACTATGTAATACATAGTAAATTATTATTATTATGTAGTATATCAGTAAATCAATACTGATGCTGCTGTATAATGTCAATAATCAAATTTTCTACATTCTGTAATAATAATAATAAAATTTTTGATTTTTAATAATAAATAAATAAATAAATAATCAAACAAACAATGATGCCATTCTAATATGTCATTGTAAATATAATGAATACAATGTAAAAAAAAAAGTAAAAATCTTTATAGTCTGTCCTACAAGATTTGACTTTGACAGTAAGAAACTCTTGACCTGGTCTGAAGGCAATATTTAATGCCTCTTTCTGTATGTTTTAGATGTGTTTTACTTAGACAACAAACCTTTTACCTATTTTATGCAATTTATGCATTGATTAGTGTTGCATACAGTGTTGAAATGCACAATTACAGTGCTGTCTGATGTTTTCAGTAACTGAATGAGAGGAAACGAACAAAAAGAACAGCAATGACAAGATACTGACTGTGAAACACAGTAGATCACTGGTGACAGATCCCTAATGCATGTTTATTGTAACAAAGGGGAAACTGCAGGATAAATGTAATAGTGTTGCGTATAGCAATCACATCAATTCTGTCCTGTTTTGAAAGATACAGCATTGTATGGCAGCATAATACATTTTTTGTCTGCTCTTCTCCGAAACAAAATAAGAATCCGCTGTTGTTTCTGTGATCAGTATAAATCGGTTGATTGTTTTGTCTGAAAAGCTACAGTGCTCAAGATGAAAGAGCTGGTTTCGACTACAGCAGTCTCAATCAGGCATGCCAGAGCTAAAATTTGTACCACAGTTTTGAATTGACTCCCACACTCTCACTTCCCTGCGCACATGCAATATACAAGATTTGTGATGTGTGTTGACTTTTTGATTTATCTTTTAAGTTGATGGGGGTCAAATTCATGTATGTTAATGTCATTTCAATTTTTTGCTTTCCAGTTTGCATCTGGCCCAACAAGCCAAATTTGGAGATTTTTTTTTTTTTACTAAACATTTTGTTTATCTGAGCATGCTATATTTGCGCCTCACCAATCTTGTCGAAAGCTCCTCCCCTCTGGCCACAACTCTTGCCGCTCTTGAACCCTGCCTGTCAAGCTTTGTTCAGCAACACGGATCAAGAGGGCAGATCTGAATTGAATGAATGTATTTGTCTGAATGTAGACAAGAAGTAGGCCAATCTGTCACCAATCTTACCTGCTTTCGATATCTATTCGATGTCTAGTTCATGGATTTCATAGACACATATCTGAGGCATGGAATTGTAAATAAACCTTCAATCAGTTACTGAAACAACAACAAAAATCAGATGTGTTATAGTGACCTATGTTTATGGCTTGATAATTTAGATCAGTCAGTCAAAAGTTATAGTGTAAAATAGCTTGTGGTGCAGTTCTCTTCTATATGCATGTTCTTGAAACACTTTTACCAACCACCACTAAGACTAAATCCTTGCTATCATCACTTTCTGTATCATTTTATGGGAATGGAGGCTCTAATAGAGTATTCACAGATGAACCGCAGACTTTTTTGCTTTCACTGCAGCAGCTTCTTGTTTGGTTGCTTTTTTTTGTCTGATATTGTGTTGTGTCTAGTGGCAGTGTGGCTGACTTGATCTTCAATTATATTTTCTCATTTAAAATTTTACATTAATGTCAACGCTTTTTTCTTCTTTTTCACCCCATCAACTGTTTCAAATCCATCTTCTTTCTTCGGCTCTCCTCTTTTTTCCCATCATCCTCAACTTCTCCCATAGGGCATTTGTGTATCTGAGTAATCTGCTGTACCCTGTGCCATTAGTGCACCGTGTGGCTATTGTAAGTGAGAAAGGCGAGGTCAAGGGGTTCCTCCGCGTGGCAGTACAAGCCATATCAGGTAAGTTCAAATTAGTAAGATTCCAAAGCTAACCTGCATGTTGTATCACATTACATTCATTATTATCACTCTACATAAAATATTGTTTGATGTTTTTTAGGGATGTCCTGATCAGGTTTTTTTCCCTCGAGTCCGAAAAAAAAACAGATCCAGGATGTTCAATAAATTACATTTTGAAATATATTCAAATATAAAACAGCTATTTTAAATAGGCTAGTGAAAATATTTCAAACATTTTACTGTTTTGCTGTACTTTGGATCAAAACATTAACAAGCTTACTGTTCAAAAACTTCTGACTGGTAGTATAGGCAACTTTAATTTTTCTCCTTTTTTCTAGCTTTTAATTGGCTTAGAAATCTATAAATGCTGGACAATAACAAATAATAATGATTTGTTTATATACTACAAACACTGTTTATCACATAATAAGGCAGAATAGTTTCTATACTGTAATAAATGTCAATTAGCACTGCATTGTTCATATACTTTATTTATCACCTGCTGGAGATGACTTAAAAAACTAATTATTGTCGTGATCGTATATTGATGTCTTCGTGTTTGCATAAGTTTCTGTTTTCCTGTGCAAACCACAGCGATAGCTGGACGCTTTTGTCCATATTAGGAGTTTCCTGATATCACTATCGGCGCGAGAGTGCGCTCTGGCTTCTAGTATGAATGAAACACTCACTGAATGAGAGTTTAGCTGAAACCACGCGATCTGGCCCGATTTCCGATCACGTGATCAGATCTGGACATCCCTAATGTTTTTAATAATAGTATAGGAGTACCACAAGACTCAGTATTCAGACCAAATATGTTTTCATATTCCATTGGTAAATTTTCTTGTGTTTTATGAATTTAATTTAGATGTATGCATGTATTTTCTTCTGTCCTTTCTCTGATTATGTTTAGAATTGTTTTGTGCAAGCTTAAATATGATTAAATCTTAAATTGTTGCCATAATCATTCTTTCTTGTCACAGCTGATGAAGAGGCTCCAGATTATGGCTCAGGTGTGAGACAATCAGGAACTGCCAAGATCTCATTTGAGGATCAACAGTTTGAGAAGGTTGGTTGTGTCACTCATATCATGTAATTGATTCTGTTTTGTCTTGGCAAATTAATTCAGTTATTATTTAAGAAGTTGTGTTGGCCTTTTTAGGTATAAAATTGTTTTTGGTGAGACACCATTAAGAATTGTTTTTCTCTCAGTTCCAGACAGAAACATGCACCGGTGGGATGTCTCACACAAACACATTTCAAGAGGAGCTACGCATTGTAGAAGGAGAAGGACAAAACTCAGAGCTGAGCCTCAGTGCTGATGAGGTCAACAACAACACCTGTGCAGGTAATATGTTTTTTAAAAACACATAAATAAATAAGCAAATTACAGTTTGCCTCATTTATTTATTCATAAATTACTGATATACATTTTTCACGATACGTTATGATGAATTTGTACATGCACAACATAAAATAATTTGCCTAGTAATCATGCATGATATTTTTACTTTTGAAGAAGTTCTGATATACGTACAGTATAGTGATATAAGTGACTTACACAAGTGTTAGACAGTATTTGTATTCTAATCTGATCTGTTTTCTCATGCAATGCTGTGTCTAGCCTCTCCCGATGTTCCTAACAGTCCTCTGAAGGGTGGTCTGGAATGTCCTCTTGATGTGACCCAGGAAAAATCTCTCCAGCATTTGAAAATCGGCAGCAATTTCACCTTCAGGGTCACAGTGCTTCAGGCCTCTAGCATCTCTGCTGAGTATGCAGATATCTTCTGCCAGTTCAAGTGAGTGTATGTTTCTCATTCATAGATTTATCAGGATGGATTTTCCATAAAAGCTGTGCTGTACATCTGACAGATTTTAAGGTTTGAAAGACAAATACTTACGCCCATTATGCATTTCAGCAACAGTGTTTTAGATGAACATTGTTTTCATGCTGCTAAATCTTTTGAAATTTGCCACCCAAAAACCATGCACCCCTTCTTTTTGAATGACGCCTTTGCAAACACTCATCCAGGATGCTCATAAGACTTCTGAAGCAATCTCATCTCAATTGTCTTGGGTCTTTTTCCAGCTTTATTCACAGGCATGATGAGGCATTTTCCACTGAGCCATTAAAGAATACTGGCCGAGGGCCTCCACTGGGATTCTACCATGTACAAAATGTAATCAACCTTTGTGACATTTACTAATGAAGTTACTAATGTTTTAGTTGTTAAATCTAACAGAAATAATTTGTGCGGTTTGCTACTATTGCAGATAACCGTGGAGGTCACCAAGTCTTTCGTGGAATACATCAAAAGTCAGCCAATCGTTTTTGAGGTGTTCGGCCACTACCAGAAGCAGCCTTTCCCTCCGCTCTGTAAAGACTTAATTAGGTATACAACTTTTTAAATAATAATTATTATTGTTTTTACTTGTCTACAATGTCAAATAAAATGTTCCATCCCTATAGTTCATTACGCCCAACAAGAAGGCAGTTCCCTAGAGTTATGCCTTTGTCAAAGCCAGGTAAGGAGATGTTTCGTCTCATTTCTTGAGCAGTACATACAGTGCTTGTGGTGTCTCTGTGTCTGAACTCTGCCTCTGTTTCCCCCCAGTGCCTGCCACTAAACTGAATACGCTGACACGCTCAACCGCTGGCCCCTGTCACTGCAAATATGACCTTATGGCATTCTTTGAGATCTGTGAACTGGAGGCCAACGGAGAGTGAGTATCTGATAAAACACATTGTGGTATATCTGTTCCTAGTAAGTTCCTAGTAAGTTACTCATTGAAGCTTGAATGTATGGTAGGTTATTCATATATAATGTAACCCTTGTACCTGTGTACTTTTTAGCTACATCCCAGCTGTTGTTGATCACAGGGGTGGAATGCCCTGCCACGGTGCATTCCTGTTGCACCAGGTAAACATGAATCCATCTGTCCCTATCAACCCAGTAAATGGTTAAAGTTGGGGGTCGCTAAGATTTATTAATGCTTTTGAAATAAGTCTTTAATGCTCCCCATGTATTTGATAAAAATAATAAAGTATAAACAGTTCAATTGTGAACATTATCACAATAATATTTGTTTTCCATTTTTGTACATTAAAATTTAATTTTTCTTGTTATGGCAAAGCTGAATTACTCCTGCCTTCTGTCACATAATACTACAGAAATCATTCTAAAATGCTCATTTGGTGCTCAAGAAACATGTCATTGTTATCACTGTAAAAAAACATTTTAAATATCTTTACTGTCACTTTTGATTACTTTAATATTTCCTTTCTGAATAAAGGTATTAGTTTCTGTGAAAAAAGCTTTTACAGTCAGACCTCACAATTGTAAACTTTAGTGTAAATTGTGATTCAAAATTGAGGAATTTTCCCCTTTTGACATGTTTTTTGCAGGGCATCCAAAGAAGAATTACAGTGACTATTGCCCATGAAACTGGCAATGACATTGAGTGGAAGGAGGTTAAAGAGCTCGTCATAGGTTAGTGTTATTTTTTTTCTCTCAAAAATAGTTTATTAATTAATTATTAATTAATTATTAAATTTAATTAATTTAGTTTATCAGAATCTATCACATTAAGTGCTAAATGGCATAGAGGACAAATGGAGATGCTATGGTGAATGTTCAGGCAGAGTTTCAGATGACTCAGCATTTCTTCTGTTCTTTTTTAGGGCGTATCCGTAACACACCCGAGGCAGATGAAACTATCATCGACCCCAACATCCTGTCCCTCAACATCCTGTCTTCAGGCTACATACGACCATCTTATGATGACAGGTACACCACGGATCCTTTCTCCAATTCCTCTCAATAACAGACTGCTTTTAAAAGCTGTTTTTGCTATTTGCAATATGACTGCTGTGTCATAATAAAAACGCAATGTTAGCAATAACAAAGTATTTACATAAATTACATATATTATTTGTGACCCTGACCACAAAACCAGTCTTAAGTCGCACAGGTTTATTTGTAGCAATTGCCAACAATACATTGTATTGGTTAAAATTATTATACTTTTTTTTTTTTTTATACTTAATTTTTGATTAGTAAAATGCATGGCTAAGGTTTTAATTTAACAACTTCTTTAACAACAATTTTTTTTTTTTTTGCACCCTCGGATTCCAGATTTTCAAACAGTTGTATCTCACACAAATATTGTCCTATCCTAACAAACCATACATCAAAGGAAAGCTTATTTATTCAGCTATAAATATCAATAAATAAATAAAAATACCCTTTGACCCTTATTACTGGTGTTGTGGTCCAGAGTCACATTTGTATAATATATATATATTATATGCCAATTAAATGAATCTATATATATATAAATCAGTTACTCTTAATTATTAATATTAATTAAAATGTGTGCCAACAACACTAAAACCCCCATAATTAATTCACATGGATTTATTTAAATGTAAGTATATTTTTAATATTCTAATTATTTAATGACATAATTAAAATTAGTAGGTTACCAAATTTTTAATTCACTAACATGGTAGTTTCTTTATTGTGTCCTGTCAGAGTGTCATTGGGAATTGACCATAGGTATGTTTTTTTCCTTAAGCATACAGGTTTTTTTTAATTAATTTAATATTTGTTGTTGTTGTTGTCATTGTTGTAACATTTTCAAACTTTCAAAAATAGAAGCAGTAATATAATTCTCAAAGCTTTTGGAACTTTTCAGGACATTTTACCGCTTTGAGGCCGCATGGGACAGCTCCATGCACAACTCCCTCCTGCTGAATCGTGTCACTCCATATGGAGAGAAAATTTACATCACCCTCTCTGCCTATCTTGAGGTGAGGAAGACTCTTTCAAAACTGAAGTGATCAGATTATGAGATTTTATTAATGTGGGAGATATTGGAACTAATCGGAAGCAGTATAAAATAAAGTAACAGTAAATTCAAGCTACACAGTCAGAGGTTTGAATTTGATTATATGATGTTCCACTAACTTGTTGCTGTAATATTTAGATGGAGAACTGCACTCAGCCCACTGTCATCACTAAGGACTTTTGCATGGTGTTCTACTCAAGAGATGCTAAACTTCCTGCATCACGTTCCATTCGAAACCTTTTCAGCACTGGTGCCTTTAGGCCCTCTGAGAGGTGAGAAAAGTTTGCTGGCCTCTTTTTACAGTCAAGTAAACTGATTGATTGAGTTTATTCAATGTATATTGATTTAATCAATCAACTATTTCTAATCTTTAATGCTCAGGACTTCATATTTAAAAACTTTTTTTCACTTGGACTATCATTGTAATTGGTTTGTCTTTCCTGTCTCAGTAACCGTGTGACTGGAGTGTATGAATTAAGCCTTTGCCATTTGGCTGACATTGGCAGTCCTGGTAAGTTATCATATACAAATGCAAATGTACAAATTATCTTTAGCACATAAATATGTAGATTTAACCCAGTTGTATGATTCATTTTTGTTGTTTTGCCATGGTTGTGTAGGTATGCAAAGGAGGCGCAGACGGGTGCTGGACACCTCAGTGGCGTATGTGCGTGGAGAGGAGAACCTTGCGGGTTGGAGGCCTCGCAGCGACAGTCTCATCCTGGACCACCAGTGGGAGCTGGAGAAACTTAGCCTTCTACAAGAGGTAAAATATGGACCATCTGAATGTTTACAGGCTTTTAATTTTGGCTATAGTCTGATTCTTGTCTTCAGTCAAGTAAATGATTGTGAGGTGTATGCTTACAGGTGGAGAAGACCAGGCATTACCTTCTGCTGAGAGAGAAGCTGGAAGCATCTCTGCTGCTGGGACAGGACTCTTTCTGTGGCAAAGACCTGATGGACTCACCTAAGGCCTCCAGCCCCATGATCAACCCAGTAGTCAGTCTGGGTCTGGACAGTCCCAACGAAAGGCAAAGGGAGCTGGCTGCCAAGGTGAATGTTGTTGCTTTATATCCACATAACATGACACTGATAGCCTATTCCCACCAAAGCCCAGTTTGACAAAATCAAACATAATATAATACATACACTGCCACACTGCCAAGTTTTTGACATCTTAACATTTTTCAATGGAGTCTCTTGTACTCACCGAGGCTGTATTTATTTGATTAAAAATACAGAAAAAAACTATAATATTGTGAGATATTATTTCAATTTCTAATTTTGGTTGTCTGTTTTAATTTACTTTAAAATATAATTTATTTCCGTGATCAAAGTTGAATTTTCAGCATCATTACTCAAATCTTCAGTGTCACATGATGCTTCAGAAATCATTCTAATATGCAGATTTATTATCAGTGATGGAAACAGTTGTGCTGCTTCGTGACACGATGCGACAACTAAAGCGTCTGGTGTAGACACGGTGTAAAAATATTATCCCTTAAGACAAGATAAATGTACTTGTTTTATTTACTTGGTTTCAGATAAGATATCTTTAATAATTTAATTTTTTTAAAATTTATGCTTAATGTGTAAATATGTATAGATAAAATTTTATTCAAAAACTAAAAAAAAAAGACAGGGTAGACAAATTAGAATTAATTCAAGATATATTCTTAAGTTTTTTTTTTTACACAGTTGCTTCTCAACTAGTTATAATGAATAAGAATTAGTTTTTTTTTTAAGGAGTACCACAAAGCTCAGCATTCAGACCTATTATGTTTTTTATTTAATTTATTTTACTTAATACTTACAATATACTCCAAAAATTGCACTAACCTATGACGAGCTCTTTAACCTCCTTCCACTCAATATCACTGCCAGTTTCATGGGCAATAGTCACTGTAATTCTTCCTTGTAAGTTCTGTAGGAAATATGTGGTGAAAAAAATATTAATGTGAAAATCACAAAAAATATTTAGATGCCTTATTTAATTGTTTGCAGTGACAAAAATAATAAAACATAAAAATATGAATTTCTTAATTTCAATTGAAAAAAAAGAATATTGCAATATATTATTGTTATTATTTAAATTCAGTGTGAAGCTAATTGAGACACATTCAGTTTTTCAAATCATGTTGTTTAAGTCTCTACTGTATGTTAAAATTAGGCCCGGGTGAGTTTAAGTAATACATTTTTATTACTGTAAGCTGCTCTTTTATTAAATTGAAAACCACCACTCTGAAATGCTAAACCTTTATGTTGTTAATTTATGTATTTAATTTCATTTTCCTACTTTTTCTTTCTCTTTTCAGTGTGTGCGACTGCTCATGCACACCTTTAACAGGCAGTACAGCCAGGTGAGCAGCAGTCTTAGTGAGAGCAAGGTGAGCCTTTATTGCCCTAGTGTCTGTCCAGACCTTGCCTCATTCACTTGCCCATGCAGACCAGATATCTCTCTCTCTCTTTCGCTCTCTCTTTCTTCTTATGTAATATTTTTGCCATTTAAAAAGGCATTTAAAAAGGTTCTCTCATTCACTCATTTAGAGTAGAGCAGCATGATTAGTGTAATAGATGCTGTAAGGGTAAGCATGGCATTTTCTGGAATATGATGAATGAGACATTTTTTTACGTTGTCAGCTTTATCTTCTGGTGGTGCTCTTTTTTTTTTTTTTTTAGTTGTCAGAGATGTCTGCATCACTTTTAAGAGAGAGTTCTTCTTCTGCTCTGAGCACTTTAACACCCTCCTCCACCTGCCCGTCACTGGTGGATGGTCACTATGGCAGTCCAGACCTCAGGTCAGTGTATTTTCAACACAAAAGTTCCTGTTAGTAATAAAACCACATGATAATACTAGTTCTCTAGAATCAGCCTTTACGGTCTGTTCAGTCTCAGAACATCTCAAATACTTTACAACTAACAGGACTTTCATGTTCTATGTGATTTTACAGAGGTGCTGAAGCAAACTCTGGTGCTTCTAGCCCTGATCTGGACCCCTTCAGCCCTATAGAGAGAAAACCCAGGAGCTGCACCTTCATCCCGAACATCCAGGAGATTCGCATAAGGTAGCATCCAAAACTGTTCCGGAAATGTACAGCCTGGACTCAGTTTTGACTTTTAAAAGTACACTAAAGCTTTGTCTAGGCAGGCAGCAAAAAAAAAAAAAACATACTTTTTGGTGTATTTGATTGAATGTTTTGTATAACATCCGCACCACTAGGTGTCAGAATAACATTCAAGACCACTGTTGAAAATCTCCTGTCCTTAAAACGTTAAACATTCTAATGTATCTTGTTATTGATTCCCCTGTAAATAATATGGTACATATCTACTATTTTCCTGACTACAGCCCCATTGTGTCAAAGAAAGGCTATCTACACTTTCTCGAGCCACACACCAATGGCTGGGTGAAGCGGTACATTGTGGTGCGGCGGCCATATGTTTTCCTGTACCGCAGTGAGAAAGACTGCGTGGAGAGAGCCGTCATCAACCTGTCCTCTGCTCAGGTGGAGTACAGTGAAGATCAGCAAGTCATGTTGAGGGTGAGGCCGTTTTTTATTATTTTTACACATGATTACTGAGGAAAGTGTTCTGCTAGCAATAGTTGTCCACTGATTTTGTTAACCCATGTTATGTTTGGTTTCCAGGCTCCTAACACTTTTGCAGTGTGCACTGAGCACCGCAACATTCTCCTCCAAGCAGCCAATGACAAAGAAATGCACGACTGGCTATACGCATTCAACCCACTTCTGGCAGGAACTATCAGGTATTTAAAATAAAATTACCATTTTATTTCAGTATTTCACCTCAGTAAAACTGTGGTTGCAATAAACAATCCAATTTCTTTTAATATATTTGTTTTAATGTTTTATTTGATCACATTGCACACAACCTGTCTGTGTTAAACTCTGTGTGTGTATGCTAACATATATAGTTTTTAAATATTTTATAGTTCAAAATAATTTTATGAAACAAGATAAAATATAAATATTAGAAAAATAAAGGTTCGGTTTTGGTTCATTGCACAACAGCTCCACTGCTAAGAGAATCAGCTTTCTTAAAGTTTGTACTCACTATTGCTGCGTTTCCACCTAGATTACCCAGAACAATTGTACCAGGAACTTTTTTCCCCAGGAACTATATAAAACCAAAAGACCATGGTTACTACAGTTTTACTATAATTAAACCATGGTTAATTTTCATAAGGGATGGTCAAATAGTCTGGTGAAGTAGGTCTGCAAGCGTTCCTCAATACAAAGTACGCAAATTTTGGACTTGGATCCTCTGTAGTTTGGACTTTGCGCATTCAACTCAGGAGTGTGATGTCCGCGATGACGTAATTCCGGTAATTCTGCAAACAGCAGCGTACTTGATACATCAGTCAGCTTGCCTTGGCTACTGTAATTTTCCTCACTGTATATTTACAATAAAACGAAATGGGATATCAAATACCACTGCCTCCTTTCGTTTTTCATTTAAACATAATAATAGCCACAGAAATTTACTTAGTTCAAGGAAATGTGTATATATAAACAGCCATTACACTGAAACTAAATATTATATCAATTGTCTCTTTTTATTTTCATTTTAACATATAGATAAATTGAATACAGTCCAAAGATTACCTGTTAGATTTACCCAAAATGAATTATATATTATGTTTAACCACTAAAGAGACATCAGAGCCGGCGGCGAATGTCAGAAGGTGAGAGTGCTCTAGGCGGATACATGATCACTGAGCTCCCGCTGATCGTGTGGAGGTGATCATCTCCGAAATTGGGAAACACATTTTTAAATAGGCACTGTCTTTATAAATAAACAGCAGATTTGAGATTTAAACAACTACATTCTCGTCTGAAATACTTTTAAAATTACATTTCATTACACAATAACTGTAATATTTTGAAAACAATCCAAATAAATTGTGGTTGAAATCACAATGCTGTGTGAACTCAACCAATCAGCATGTTTAGCGCCCATGTCCCACCCCCAAAAGTTCTGGAACTTTGAAAAAGTACTACCTTGCCAGTAGGGACTTTCTGAGGGGCATTTTTTTACCCAGAATTTTATTTAGTTCCTGGTTCCTGTGGTGGAAACACACCAAGTACCAGTCCAAAGTCCCTAGTTCCTGGGTAAAGTTCCTGTGGTGGAAACGTGGCTTATGTGCCTTCAAATCTCTACTATTACTACTTACACTTGGAGAGCACAAACTGTACAGTACATCAGGGGCAGGCCTAACCCAATAATCTACGGCCTGTCCCTCTGACTTCTTCTACTTTACTCTCTTTTACTTTGGTCTCTATAACTGCCAGTCTGCTTTTAACAAAGCAGATTTTATTTATTCTATTGCAACTCATTCCGGTCTTAACCTCATGGCCCTAACTGAGACTTGGATCAAACCTGAAGACACTGCCACTCCCGCAGCCCTCTCCACTAATTTCACTTTTTCCCACACCCCTTGCATGACCGGGAGGGCTGGAGGTACTGGTCTCCTTATCTCAAAAGAATGGAAATTTGATCTTTAACTATCTCTTACAGGCAACAGTTCATTTGAATCAAATGCAATAACTATTACCCACCCTGTTTAAATCCACTTTGTAGTCATTTATCATCCCCCAGGTCAACTGGGAAACTTCTTGGAGGAGTTGGATGTGTTACTATCAAACTTGCCCGAGGATGGTACTCCTCTGGTACTGCTCGGTGACTTAAACATCCAAACCCCAGGCTGCTGACTTCAACACTCTGCTTGCCTCATTTGATCTCAAGCGAGTGTCAACTACAGCTACTCACAAATCAGGCAACCAACTGGACCTCATCTACACACGCTGTTGCTCCATGGAGAAAACTTTAGTTGCTCCACTGCACACCTCAGACCTCAGACCACTTCCTCATAACTTCTAACCTCACACTTACTCATGAAACAGCACCTTTCGACACAACCTGTGCTCACTCTCTCCCTCTCGCCTATCCTCTATGGTTTCTTCATCCTCACTTACTTCACTCTCTCAGTTTTCAGCACTTGACACGAACAGTGCTACTGACACTCTTTGCTCCACTCTAACCTCTTGCTTGGACAACTTTTGCCCACTGTCCTCCAGACCCGCACCCACCACCCCATCTGCCCCCTAGCTGTCTGATGTTCTCAGTAAACCTAGATCTAAACTCAGGGCTGCAGAGAGGAAATGGCATAAATCAAGAAACTCTATCGACCTCGGTGAATATCAGTCACTCATCTCTTCCTTCTCTGCAAATGTCTTGACTGCTAAAACATCATACTACCACAACAAAATTAACAACTGTTCTGACTCCCGCACACTTTTTAAAACTTTCTCTTCTCTTCTTTGTCCTCCTCCCCCTCCTCCTTCATTGCCTCTTACAGCCGATGACTTTGCAGTTTTCCTCACCAATAAGACAAGAACCACCAGTGACCAATGTTCCATACCGCAGACTGATGATAACTTCATAACAACTAATACACACTCTCTCTCCTCCTTCTCTCCACTCTCAGAGATGGACGTTTCAAAACTTATCCTTTCGAATCATCCTACTACTTGTCCACTTGATCCTACCCCACTCACCTCCTTCAGGCCATTTCTTCTTCAGTCATACCTTCATTTACTTACATTATCAACACCTCTCTTCACTCTGGTATATATTCCTCAGCATTTAAGCAGGCTTGGGTAAGCCCACTGCTTAAGAAACCATCTAAATCCAGCACTTTTAGAAAACTACAGACCGGTATCCCTTCTTCCATTCATTGCAAAGACACTTGAGCGAGTTGTGTTCAACCTATGTTGTCTATGTTTCTTGTGCAGAACAACCTCCTGGACAGCAACCAATCTGGCTTCAAAGCAGCCACTCAACTGAGACTTTCCTGCTCTCAGTTACTGAAGCCCTGCAACTGGCAAGAGCAGCTTCCAAATCCTCAGTTCTCTTCTTGCTGGATCTTTCTGCTGCTTTTGACACAAATAACATCCAGATTCTCCTGTCCACCCTCAGAAAGATGGGCATCTCTGGAAACGCACTCCAGTGGTTTAAGTCCTACCTCTCAGATAGATCCTTCAGGGTGACTTGGAGGGGTGAGGTTTCTAAGTCACAACACCTTGCTACTGGGGTTCCTCAAGGCTCAGTGCTTGGACCACTTCTCTTCTCCATCTACATGATGTCATTAGGATCTGTCATTCAGAAGCATGGCTTTTCCTATCACTGCTATGCTGATGACACTCAACTCTACTTCTCATTCCAACCAGATGATCTGACAGTAGCTGCTTGCATTACAGCCTGTCTGAGTGACATTTCTAGCTGTATGAATGACTATCACCTTCAGCTCAACTTACTAAGACAGAAGTGCTTGTGGTTCCAGCTAACCCATCGTTTCCTCACAACTACTCTGTACAGCTGGGTTCGTCAACCATAACTCCTTCCAGGAGAGCCAGAAACCTAGGAGTTGTGATGGATCATCAGTTAAGCTTCACAGACCACATTGCTACAACGACCCGGTCCTGCAGATTTGCCTTATACAACATTAGTAAGATTAGACCCTTCCTGTCAGAGCAAGCCACACAACTTCCTGTCCAAGCTCTTGTTCTCTCCAGACTGGACTATTGTAATGCTCTCCTGATGGGCCTTCCTGCATGTACTATCAAGCCTCTGCAACTGATCCAAAATGCAGCAGTGAGGGTTGTCTTCAATGAGCCAAAAAAAAAAACTCACGTATCTCCTCATCAGGTTACACTGGCTACTAGTAGCCGCTCGCAAATTCAAGATACTATGCTTGCCTACAAGATGACCACTGGTGCGGCACTAATAAACCTAAACTCACTAGTTCAAACTTATGAGCCCTCCAGAAGCTTGCATTCTGCAAGTAAACGGTGCCTTGTGGTGCCATCCCAAAGAGGTTCAAAATCACTTTCACTGACCTTTTCCTGGACTGTGCCCAGCTGGTGGAATGACCTCCCAATCTCAATTCGAACATCTGATTCTTTACTCATTTTCAAAAGGCATATTTTTCACCAGCACTTGACCAACTAATACTAGCACTTATCTTTTATTGTCTATTCTATTCTATTCTATTCTATTCTTGAAAAAATATATATAACTACATGTTCTGTGTTAGACTAACTGAGACTTGTCATGGCACTTGTATACTTGTTCTCTCATTGGTCTGATTCCTTATATTGTTCTCATTTGTAAATCGTTTTGGATAAAAGCATCTGCTAAATAAGTAAATGTAAATGTAAAGCTTCTTTGTTTATAAATTTCTCTCTCACTCACCCAAAATGTACCCAAAATTTGAGAGCAGTGATGTTAAATTACATGTTATTGATACACTAAATGCAAATACATCAGTACATTTGGACCATTGGATGAGGGGGATTTTATTTAGGTTATATCACATATTTAAAAAAAAACTAAAATTAAATTTTAAATGAAAATATAAAAACAAAAGCTGATTCAAAATAAAAAATAAATATCTAGTAGCATATAAATAATACTCAAATAACACTCTTGTGTTGGCATCTGCCTAATTGTACCAATAATTTGAACCAAAATGTCAATGTAAGATTGGACAAAAGATCTTTGATATCAAAACAGACTCTGGACCATTTTTTGGGTTGCAGCTCAGCAGCTGAGAACCACATCTATAACTGCTCATGATCAATGGTATTGCTGAATTTCTCCTAATCTCTCTCTCTACTCACAGGTCTAAGCTTTCCAGGAGAAAATCAGGACCGATGAGGATGTGAAAGAGTTTTTTTCTCTGGCTGAAACAACAAACAGATAGCTAACAGGCCGTTGTGATGTAATTAGGTCATGTGATCATAAGTGCCCTATCCCCATGTCATCACAGCTGCCTCTTGCCTGCCCATCCCAGAATTCCCCTCTGTCTGTCCATGCCAACAATAGACTGTGGGCCTGGCTTCACAGAGTATGTGTGTTTATGTGTGCGTGTCAGCCATATTTAGTGTAAATTTACAACACTGAAATATATTCAGCATTTCCCGCTAACATAGCTACAAGCTAGAATGGCAAAACAGCATCTTAGACACGGCCCTACTCTTAGTTCATTTGTAAATGCAACTCAATGCTCTGTTTGTGTATGTGCTTCTGCAGAGTAGATGTTAAGTGCTTTTACCTGGGCTTCAGTAGTTGCCTCTTGGTTTTGATCAGTCATGATCATTGTGCTTCTTGAAGGAATGCAGAGCTTATTTTGAGGTCACCTTTTATGCAGTGGACGACAGAAGATTGCAATGGATTTTAGACTAAAATATAGGTAAATGTCCATTATTCTGACAAAAATCAGCATTGGAAAATTACAAAGCGTCTACCATACTGAAGTTTTTGTGTTTTTTATTTTACTCTGTAATGTCTTTTTTTACATTACATCTTTACGTTTACTTATTTATTAAGCATTGTATGTTTTATAAACATAGTTTTTTAAGAAGTCATTATTTGTAGTGTGCTACAAAATAATTTTTCACCTTGCACTTTTGATGATGAGCTTTATTTACCAGGTTCATTTTGGTTAATTTGCACAAGAGCTCTGCTGCTAAGAGAATACGCTTCTTTAATCTTTTTTTATTTACAACTTTTCATTATTTGTGCACAAAATTGGAGAGCTGTAATGCAAAATTACACTAAACGCAAATACATCACATTATTTTGGTTACATCACATATTTATGCATATATATACATTATGCACAACATTTCTGTAGCTTAATTGCATCATTGTTCCTCATTTGTAACTGCTACATTCAGCTCATCCCAGCCTTACATGTTATAATATATTGAATATCTGTATTTAGACCTCTTACACAGTGCTTCCTAGTGAAGCAGCAATAAGATCAAGTCTTGTAAGAGAAGATCCAGTTTTAGTGTTCCAATATGTAACACAACGTCTTATAGCTTTTACCAAATGTTTCATGATCACCAATATTGTAATTTTTATTTAGCTTAGCTAAACGGTTCATTATTTTGTTAGATGTATTAGTTATAATAAGCATATACACATACACCTGGTTTTTGCTCCTCCCTTTGCCTTGAAACTATGAAGACAGCATATACTAAGCATAGGAAACTGTCATTACAGCTACATCTTAAGAGGTATTACCCAAGGCCGTGTATTAATCTCTTTTTTGGCTTGGTTTAAGCTCATGCTATTGGTCAGTCAGCCATTTAGCATTCTGCTCATGTTGCTGTTACAGTTATTATGAAAGAGGATTGATATTTTGTGCCATGGGCCAGCCAACCCAAAGAGCACAATCGTAGCAGCAACATGTAGTTGTGAACGTAGCCGAAAGAGTACAGCAGTACTGGTCTTTACCTCTCAAAATGGTTTCTTCATTAGCAGCTGTATAAGTATGCCTTGATAGACTCTTACATGGAATATGGATCTGAAATGTAAATTAGAGACGGATGCTTTGGTTTTGGACAATATTGACAGTCATACAGTGCCCTGATGTTTTTTTTATCCATTCCTGTCTTTGATAATGCTATATATATGATAGCATGCTGTACATATTTATTCAGCTTTTAAATTAAGCGTATCAAATGTATCTCATTTACTTACATACAGTATAAGAGTAGCATTTACATAAAGATAATATATTCATTTGTATTATTTGACCAAACTGAAGGATCACAGTTGACTGAGCATGTGGTGTTTTCATTGACATGGTGCCCTGAAAAACAAAGCATTCAACTAGACTTTGTCAACATACATATATATTGAAGATAAACAAGATTTTTAAGGTTTGTAGTTGATAAAGTGTGTCTCTTTTTCTCTCTTTCACTCTCAATCAATCCTTTCTGTTACCACGTCTGTCCGATCATCATTTCAAATAAACATGTGTCATCCATCCAAATATTCAAAATTAAAAAAAATGAAGGAACTCAATATAAACTAAGTGTACCTACTGTATTGCAATTGCTTCAATATTTCTGTTGATTTGCTCTGTATATAGACCCAGGTGTGGTCTACCACACTTGGCTGTAACCACTTTATACCATAATGAATGGGCTGTAGTGTACTCAGTGCTCAAGTTCTTTGAGTGTTGGACCTGTGTCTTCTAATGTCTGTGGACACTTAACACTTTGTCAGGTGTGAAATAAATGTGAAATATGCGCAACGTGGCTTGAGTCTGGACTGTGTGTTTATTAAGTCGGAGGTGCATAAATTTTTAATATGGCCAAAACTAGGGCCAAAAATTAGAATCGGGGCCATGGGCTGCATGTACAGTAAATACTGCATTACATCTCTATTGAAGTATATTAAACGTGTTTAAAATAATTCATGGTGCTTTCCTAGCAAGGCGCCAATTAGACAATGTCTTGAGAGAACATCCAGTTTTGGCATCATTGATCTAAATTAATAAGTAATTTAAGATATTAAATTCAAATTTATTTGTATAGCGCTTTTTATGATACAAATCATTGCAAAGCAACTTTACAGGAAATTAAGTTTCTACAACATTTAGTAGTAGCTTAAATAATTTTGAAGTTTCATCTCCTCTCGTTGAGATATTTAGTTGAATATCATCAGCATAACAGTGGAAACATATCCCGTATTTTCTAATAATATTACCAAGGGACAACATGTATATTGAAAATAGAAGAGGACCTAGGAGAGATCCTTGTGGCCCTCCTTATTTTACTGGTGATAAATGAGATGACTCCCCATTTAAATAAACAAAATGGTAGCGATCGGTAGCATCTAAACCATCTTAGAGCCTGTCCTTGAATACCTGTATAGTTTTGTAATCGATTTATGAGTATATCATGATCTATGGTGTCGAACACAACACTAAGATCAAATAAAACTAGCAGTGATTTGCAGCCTTTATCTGATGCTAGAAGCAAGTCAAATTCTCAAATTCAAGTGAAATTCTTAATACAGATCATTTTTTTTGCTACCTGCAAAAATTACTACCTGCTTCCTTGTTCACTTGTGGCCTTTTCAAAATAATTGCAGTATCTGGGAATATAAGCAGATGTATATTATCACATGAGGGCTCTTTTTGCACTTCTACTTATAGCTTATCTTATAATCTCTTTCTCTTATAATCTATAAGAGATAAGTTGCAAATTGGTCCTCTAGCTGTTCCTTATATGTACATTTAACTTTTCCGGCCTCTTATTGCTACCTGTCCCAACTTTTTTGGAATGTGTGGCTCTCATGAAATCCAAAATGAGCCAATATTTGGCATGACATTTCATAATGTCACACTTTCAACATTTGATAGGTTGTGGTACAAGTCTCAGGCCGGGTGTGTGTTCATGGTTTGTGTGTGTTCACTGCTGTGTGTGTGCACTTTGGATGGGATAAATGTAGAGCACGAATTCTGAGTATAGGTCACCATACTTTGCTGTATGTCACGTCACTTTCATATGTTATCTATATTCTATTGTGAATAAAATAAAGTTTATGTGAATTGTAAATGATCCCATTCCTTTTTTTCACTATTTGTAGAGTGTCCCAACTTTTTTGGAATCGGGTTTGTGTTCATGCTTTAATTTCTAGCTTGAATTGAGTATTAATATAGAATTTACATCGTTTTTTTAATTACTGCCTGAACTAACGTTTCATGTAGAAATTAGATTGTTTTTTCTGTAGTATTTGTCATGATCCTGGTTCTCTTTCCCTTTCCCCCTCCCCTTTTCTCTCAGACTCTTTCCCTCTCCTACTCTGCACTCACCTTTCCTCTGCCGTTATTCTCCTTCAGCTGCTCCTCATTGCGCTACTCGTTGCGCTTGGCTTCCCGCACCTGTTTCCTCTTCTCCTTTGATTAGCACTCCTAATTCTTTCCCTCTCCTCCCTACCTGCCTCGCCATATTATTCCTCAAAAGATCACTAACCCTGTATGTCTTATCCTCTGTTAGTTGTCTTAGTCCTAGTCCTAGTCCTGTCTGTTTGGGGTTGCCGAAAGTGTGAGCCTAGAGGTTTGCCGCTGCTCGTCTCCTGACCTGCCGATCTCTCTCTGCTGTGCTGTTGCGGAGCTGTCCACCGTACTGAATCCGCCTGGGCGGCCGGTGGTTTTTGTTTTCTCCTTTTTGCACAAGACAAATTTTTTGGGTTCAGTTTTTCCCTTTGGGACTCTTTCTGTTTTTACAAGTATTCTCAAGCTCCTGTGTTTAGTTCATTAAAGACTGTATCTGCTCCGCGAATTGCTCTCTCTGGTCCTCTTTCCTCACAACAGAATAATCTGGCCTCTGTCATGATTCTGCCCTCGTGTCCTTGAATTTTTCCTAGTCTTGAGGCAGACCTGTGTTTTGTGTACAAGCACATGGCCTTGTCTTTGGGCCATGTGCTTGTGTTGTCTCGTTCCCTTGCCCCGCCCCCCTTGTTATCCTAGTTATGTCGTGATTGCCTTACCTGTGCCACCTGTTGTGTCTTGATTAGTCTTCTTATTTATATCCCCTAGTGTGCTCTGTCTTGTGCAGTTCATTGTGTTTCTACATGTCTCCTTGTGAGAATGTTATATTGTTACCCTTTGAAGATATGTTGTCTAGCTTGTGATTGTTTATCTGTAGAGTTAGTGTTCTTGTGTTAAGAGTCTTTGTTTATCGTGTCTACCTAGTCCTGTTAAGTTATTAGTCTCTGCCTTAGTCGTTGTTTTCCCCCTTGTGGGTTTTGTTTTTCCCTTTTGTGATCAATTAACCCCGTTGTGGTGTGATGCCTGTTTGCACCTGAGTTCCTCCCTTGCCAAACCCTGACAGTATTTACGTCACCACAGAATCAATTTTCTCAGTAAACATAAAAAAGGTGTATCTTGGTGTATAGGTGTATATGAACTGTTGCTTCTGATATATGCCAATGCTACAAGTGACTGTCGTGTTTTTACATAAGTAGGCCTTGAGTCATGCTTAGACAAGTACACATAAAGACAGCAGCTTAGAGTCACGTTGCCATTTCTTGAGAGCTGCTTCTCATCAGGGAGGCTGGGGAAAGGTCATCTAACACGTTAAACTCACCAGCTGGGCTCTGCCCTCTATAATACACAAAGAGACACTTGCCTGTCACATGATCCCATCTGTGGGTTTACTGTCTGTCCATCTACACTTGATGATGCGATAGAGTTTATACCTCTCATTAGCTATACATGTCAATCCATATGAAATCAGACTGATGGATTAATAGGATTGAAGGGCCGCCTTTGTAATTCATGACTGAAAACATTTTGTAACATGACTTTGATGTACCATGGGTTTCAAAGGATGAATTCTGAGATTTTTAAGTTTTCAAGTGATATATAATTTCTGATGATTTCTAAAGTGTGATAGAGAAAAGGCAATAAAGAAACTTTTTTTTGACAAAGGTCAGAACTCTTGTTATGATGTAGGTTTTTGAGGTGCACTCTTGCCATAAATTAATCTATTACCCTTCCTACATCATTTTTTTACAAAAAAGATTGGTAAAATATCTATTTAGAAGTCTAAGAACTTTCCAACAATACATAGTTTGTCATGATTAGATTAGGATTTAATTGTAATATAGTGAAGGTATAGTATAGTAAACATAGGCGTTCCGTATACGGGACGGGGTGACAGTTAACAGGTCAAGCATCAATGGTTGACTCCGTTGGATTTGTGGCCAGCCACACTACACTTTTCGTTCTATTTTCTTTATGAATTTTGGTGAAAATCTGTGTGAACAAGAAAAGATCAGCGTGACCCAAAAGAGCAGATTATACATCTTTTGACATTTTGTATGTAGCCTATTATGTTTTTGAAAAGATGCCAGAGTCTGACAAATCGATATATACTGTATGTGATATATTAGACTGTAGGTGTAAGTAGAAATTTTTCATGTTCAGTGTCTCGTGTGACTGTATTAAAAAATTCTTCTTTGCTTCACCATCAATCACTATTTTGGAGAGTATCACAATGAATGCCTCTGCTTTTAAAGTGAAGTGACATACAGCCAAGCATGGTGACCCATACTCAGTATTTGTGCGCTGCATTTAACCCATCCAAAGTGCACACACACACAGCAGTGGGCAGCCATTTATGCTGCGGCACCCAGGGAGCAGTTGGGGGTTCAGTGCCTTGCTCAAGCGCACCTAAGTCGTGGTATTGCCAGACTGAGATTCGAATCCACAACAACCCTTGGGTTAGAAGTCAAACGCTCTAACCACTAGGCCACATAGAAATTTTCCTGCATGTAAATAATGCATGCGTGTGGTACTCTCCAAAATGGTGCCAGAGGGTGATGCGAAGGAGAAGATTTGTTGGATAAAGTTGCTATTTTTTTCCCTTTGAGCACAAAAAGTATTCTCATAGCTTCATGAAATGAATTTTCATTTTTAGGTGAACTATCCCTAAAGGTAAGTTATGGTTACAGCATTAATTTTACACGTATAAAATTCAAATTTTCCCTACCTGGATGAAAGTAAAATGAATGAATATGCCCATGAATATTGCACACATTGACAGCTGATGTGGATGTGTATGTGGATTTTTGGTAATACTCCACCTTGTGATAGCAAACTGTTACTGCCACCTACTGGCAAACAGATTTTTCTCTATTATACATAATTATACAGTATTTGAGCTAGTGAAAAAGTAGCTCATATTGACTGAATCATGCAACAAAATAGAGGACAAGGCAAAAATATTAAAGTGCATTTATTGAACCACACCTCGCAGTCAACTGAGTCATTCCCGCTGAAGAACCTCTCCATTATTTATCAGATATGGGACAGGATGTTCTTTACTGGAACATACTATTCATAAAGCTGAACAGATACCACTAATCCCTTAATAATGAAGGCATTAATAATTTGATTATAATTTGATCTTCATCTGCTGAGAGTAAAAGTGTTTGTTTATTCTTGTGGAGAATGCTGTCATATGGGACAATTATTTTTAGAATGAATATTTAGAGTGTGTATTGACTCAAAATGGATGATTTTATGTTCCCTCCAATGTTATCCATCATTTGTGAGATAAATGAAGGTGGAAATTATGCAAGCGTCAGCCATTCTTTTGATAGCATAACTACGATGGCATATTAAAACGTTATGGTCGGACACAAGCTAATTAGCAAGACACTCAGTAGGCTGCTGTCTGGTTGGCACATGAAGGAGCAGCATCAGCTGTCACTCACGTCCCTCTCAGCGTGAGCTCCAGAGCTATACAGGTGAGGACGATATGTGGTCCTCCTTCTCAGATTTCAGAGGCCCATAAACAGTCAGTGTGTTTTGTCAGAGGACATTTTACAAAGTGTGTTTGGGGTCACTCATGCTCCATCAATCCATCACAAAGCCAACGAGAGAGAAAGAGGTGTGGTTTTCTCACCAGATTTGTTTGTTTATGCTAACATGGCATCAATTGTTTTGTTTTAAGTATATGGGTCTCCCCAAAAGAAAGTTTCACAGTGGGGTTCTTGACAATAATTATTGTTTACAGGGGAATAATTACATAAGATTAGTTTAATTATTACCACAGAAACTGAATGAAGGAAAAGGCAGACATAATACCAAACAGACTGGTTAGGCTAATGTAAAAAAGTATTAAATGTTTTTTTTTTTTAATATTTTCAAAAATATTTATATTGACTCTAAAAATGTCTTTGTAAAAGCTTAATTTGACATAATATTAGAAAGGATAATGTAATAAAAATATTATAAAATGTTTGTATAACTGATATTTTTTTATATAACTGATGTATATTGCTTTATGTATTCCAACATTCCACCATATATATATGGAGAAAAATTCAAATGTTCATACTTTAAAATGTACATACTTGGAGAAAAATCATATTGAGTATAATTAAACTGTTTCCATATTTAATATAATATAATATAATATAATATAATATAATATAATATAATATAATATAATATAATATAATATAATATAATATAATATAATATAATATACCCTGCAAATTAATAGACATGGTGTGTTCAAATGCATAAAAGAGCTTGATCTATTCCAGCATATATACAAAGGAAATTGTCTAAAAATTGAGAAAGTTCTGTTAAAATGTTTACAAATTTAAAAGCAAAATTTACATATTTGGGGGGAAATCATACCTGAGTTAGTAAAATGTGTCCATGTCCATTCATAATACTTACAGATATCACTCAAAAATAAAAATTCTGTCATTAATGACTCACCATCATGTGGTTCCAAACCTGTAAGACCGTCATTTATCTTCATACATCAAAGACTGACATGGAATAGAGGAAACTGTTGAATAAAGTAATTATTTTTGTGTTCTTTGTGCACAAAAAGTATTCTCCAAGTTTCATAAAATTATGTTTGAACCACTGATGTCACATGGACTATTTGGAGGTGGATGAAGAGATACTCCCGAAAATGTAAAAGCGCTTTGAGTGCTTAGAAAAGCGCTATATAAATGTAAGGAAATGTAAGGTATTATTATTTCTATTATTTTACTACCTCCTTTACTACCTTCCTGGGCCTTGAATGTGTTGCCTTGCTGTTTATTGAGGGTCAGAAAGCTGTCAGAAAGCTGTCAGATTTAATAAAAAGGGTCTTATGGGTTTGGAAAGAATACTTAATGACAGAATTTTTAAATATATTTCTGCAACATACAGTATCTAATGGTCTGTGTAACTGATGTGTGTTGACCTCTTTGCTCCATAGTCCATTGAGGTGCATGTGACAGACAGAGATCGGTATTAAGTGGAGTGCCTTTAAATTTGTGTAATCGCAGATCAGTTAAGGTTAGATGCTAATGTGACAGCTCAATAGAGATTAGAACTGTCTGTTCATGTACATGTATCGATTCACCATCAAGCCCTGTTCTTTGATCTTTGGCCTTTTGTGGAATTGAACTGAAGTAATTCTCTAACCACGGTCCAAGACATTTAGAACAGCAAATAGTGTCACTGTTTACTGTAGTGTGCTGATCTTTAAGTGTTTGGCCACTGGATGGCTGGAGCTCTGATGTGATTGTGGCTGCTCTCAGTACACTCAGCTGTTATGAAGACTTGACTGGAAAAGGCATGTGCTGTAAGTTATTTCAGATTACTTTATAAAAAAACATACATTTAGTTTTTCTTTTCAAAAAAAAAAAAGAAAAACAAATCTGCAGCATTGCAGAGTTAGATTTATTATGTGAAATGTATTAATTACATGTATATAAATTGGTAAAAAAAAACTCTGCCTTCAAAATAACTAAAGTATAGTGTATTGCTTCCTGGTTCGAGGATTCATTTGCTTTAAGAGTTTCTCCTGGGTGAAACTAAAACTGTAAATCAATATCTGGTAAAAAAAAAAAAAAAAAAAAAAAAATACAACTGCCTTTGGGAAAATATTGAACATATAAAAATATTTTCCATTATTTTTTCTTATGGAATAAGAAACAAGTTTAAAATTTAATGTTATCATGAAAGACCATATAAAAAGTATGGCTAAAAATATTTTGTGATTACAGTGCGAGTAAGTAATTAGGTAATTGATGGAAATGCACAGACTGACACATTCATCATGTTCAGCTCTGAGAACTAAATGTAATTTTGTTAAAATAAATAAATTATCCCCTAAATGTCACACTTTTTAATATACACAGTTTATGCATAATCTACAGTCTGTGAAGCCTCATTTAGTACCTGAAGTAATATTTTTGAGCATGCTCAGACAGTTTTTGTGATGCTGCTCTTAAGTGCTGTAACAGTCAACCCACACATGTTTTATCTTTGCATTACTAAATGTTACTACTGTAGTAAAACTATTAATAAACTCCTAACACTACGACTAATACAGTATGATCCAAACATATTTTCTGGTTGTCTAATATATGGATGTACACTACTGTTCAAAAGTTTGGGGTTGGTAAGATTTTTTTTTATGTTTTTGAAAGACGTCTTTTATGCTTGTCATGATACAAGAGGCGGAAGCAAAAATGCAAGTAAACTCTTTATTATGAGTAGAATAAGACACAGGACAGGTGGATTAATATGGGAATGAAACACAAGCTTTATTTTGGAAACATGGAAGGCGGAATGAATTCTCCTGTACACTGGAGGGAGTTTCCCGCTTGGAGTAGAGTCTCACTGGCTCTAGTCAAAGTGCGATGACAAAATTGAGGTCCTCTGTCGGAAACCATGTCCGTCGGGAGGCCATGTAACCGAAAGACGTGGTTAACTACTGTTAACGCTGTCTCTTTGGCTGAGGGTAATTTGGACCACCTTCGAGAACCGGTCCACCATGGTCAAAACTACCATGTGACCCTGAGAGGGTGGGAGGGCGGTTACAAAATCTATTGCGATGTGGGACCAGGGTCTCAAAGGGATCGGCAGCGGTTGAAGGAGCCCATCTGGGGGTCAATTGGAAGCCTTACCAGTGGCACAAACTGAGCAAGCCAAAACAAAACTGTGAACATCGCGAGCCATACTTGGCCACCAAAATTGTTGCTTGACTAAAGATGTAGTGCAACTGACTCCTGGATGGTAAGCCACATTGGAACAATGCCCCCACTGAATAACGTCAGACCGTAATCCCTCTGGCACAAATAAACGGTTCGGTGGACAGTTGACCGGGGGCATTACCCCTTGTAAGGCCGTCTTGACCTTCGATTTGACCTCCCATGAGAGTGTGGAGATAATTAGGGTCTCCGGAAAAATGCACTCGGGAGTAGACGTGCGATCGGGGTCAAAAATGCGTGATAATGAATTGGGCTTGATGTTCTTGGAGCCCGGGCGGTATCAGAGAGTAAAGTCAAAATGGTTATAATGTATTCCAAATTCTTATGATTGGTCCAAATGATAAAAGGTACCCCCGACCCTTCTAATCAGTGACACCATTCTTCCAATGCTAACTTGACTGCCAACAACTCTTTGTTACCAATAACATAATTACGTTCAGCAGGGGACAAACGGTGAGACAAAAACGCGCATGGATGCATCTTGTCATCTGCAGGAGAACGTTGGTATAGCACTGCACCTACCCCTACCTCTGACGCATCGACCTCCAACACGAACTGATGTGATGGATCAGGGGTAATCAAGATGGGGGCTGAAACAAAACAGCCCTTCAGTTTGGCAAACGCAGCCTCAGCTGCATCTGACCACCTGGACGACGTTCTGTGGGAGGTCAAGGTGGTCAGAGGCAAGGCTAGTTGGCTGAAATTGTGAATGAACCGCCAGTAGAAATTGGCGAACCCCAGAAACCTCTGTAGGGCATTATGGGAATCTGGACTTGGCCAATCCACCACAGCCTTAACCTTCTCAGGATCCATACGCATTCCCTCAGATGACACGATGTACCCTAAGAAAGGGACAGACTGTGCAGGAAAAGCGCATGTAAATGACCACTAGCAGTGTTTTATTATGAGTATCCTGTTTTCATATTTTTATTTCATGGGACTTTTATTTTGACATCATACTATCTGCATGGGGGACTAATTTCTCTGCGCTCTCACTCGTTCAAATTAAAAGAAACACAGGAAGGCATGAGAAGGTACGTTGCAAGACGATGCACGTTTAAAGTCAGAGATCTAAAATATTACTGTAATCTTCAACTAAAGTGTTCCTTGAAGTGTTATACCACTGTGCTTGATTTGTTTTGGCAGTAATGACTTGAGAATAATTCATGAAGTTGCTAGCTATCTCGTTCATGTTAAGTTAATGGCTGCATCCTTCCCTGGATCACCACTCTCTAGCACCCTTTGATATGCGGAGCGAGGTATGTCGTTGATTGTAATATATTCATATGTATTCATTTCATACGTTCATGTAAATGGTAATAAGATTCATTTCACATGATGGTTATTGCCTGTTGTGCTGTTATAAATGTGATTCTAGCTTGCTAAAGTGCATTTGTCAAAGGATTATTTTGTGTCTGTCTAAATTGCCTTTGTTATTTTTCTTTTAAGTTTTCACGGTGTTGGTGCTATGCACACTCGTCTGAATTAAAGTACACCCGTATGGAAACACTCCCAAGCCTGTTTATTCAAAGTTGAAGGGCTGCTACAGTGAAAACTCGACGCTCGTTGTGGAGTGAAACTCAACTCGACGTTAGAAGGACTGCCATCCGCCATTCTGTGTTCAAGACTGCCACCTGCTGTTCAAACGCCCTCAATTCAACCGGCACCCAGGCAAGATCGGTCTATTTCGTTTATGCTAATTGCTGCATAAAATCAACAGGGACCTTTTGATTGCTAAAGGTGATATTTATGTAATGGACTGAAGTCACCTTTATAAACAATATACTGTACATGTCTGATGCTCTGATTTAATCATACATTTGAAAGGTTAAAAAAAAAAAAAAAAAAAAAAACTGAACTAATTGAACCCGTTAAAGGTAAATTCAATCATTGGTAAATCTGTGTGATAACATTCGTTGCAAAGCTGTTTGTGTGTTAGCCTACATTTAATTTTGTTGATGATAATTGCCCATTGCATGTTTGATATTAAGTATTTGCTGAGTTATTAAGCTATATGTCAGCAATTATAAAACTATAGTTCTGTAGTTCAATATAACCAACACAATACAGCAACACAACTTCAAAAATGTCACTTAATGGAGAAGTAGCTAACACACATGACTCACCCATGAAAACAGATAATCCACAGCCAGTCAGGTCTAGTTCACGTGAAAGAACATTTACAGAAAAGGGATTAGAGATGCACAAACAGGAAGCCATTAAACACAAGAAAGAATTCATGAGAGCTTATGGCTCCTGGAAAGAGGTGGCAGGAAAGGTTAGGACCACACTAAAATCATTCTGTTCTCAAGATGAACTAAATAAAATCAGAGAAGAAATTAAAATTCGACACAATGCAGTAAGTGAATGTTATGAGCCCATTCAACGCAATCACAATGCCACCCCAGACATTGTACCGAAAATGGATGCTTGTATAGCACTCACTGCAGAGATAAGCGAAATAATAGAGATGCGGCTAGAAACTGTAGATGATGTCTTCAATCCAGAACTTGAGAAACTACGAGTGAGGATGGCTCTTAAGAAGGATGATTATGGATCCATCTTCGGACACACCAAGACAGATACCGTACTCTCCCACACAGAAAATTCAATCCAGTCACAGTGCTCAAGCAAACATGTAGATGCGGGAGCAGAACTCGCAGCTCAGCAAGAAAAGGTTAAAGCAGTATATCAAATACAAGCTCAAGAAGACGTTCTTAGCAAATTAGAAGAAGAGAAGCAGCTAGTTCTTAAAAGGTTAGAAGATGAAAAGCAAGTAGCTCTTAAAAGGATAGAGGCAAACATGCGTCAGGAGAGAAAAAGACTACAGCAAATTCAAGCAGAGTCAGGAGTTAGAATAGCAGAGGCGAGAGTAAATGTATACGAGAGCTTTGAACATGACTCCACAGATTTGCCAAAAGAGACTGATCTCACAGTTGAATTCAAAAGCCAGCTAAATCCAATGGCCAATGCATACCAGCCTCCACAAGCACACGCAAATGCACTAGCATCTCCTGAGAAAGATGTCCTTACCCAAGCACTCATTAACTCACTTAGTTTGAATCGCCTGCCTGCTCCTGAGCCACCAAAGTTCTCTGGTGAAGCCCTAAAGTATGTAGACTGGAAGATGTCCTTCATGGCCCTCATAGACCACCAGCCTCTCCCAGCTCGTGAAAAAATGTTCTATTTAAAGAACTATCTGAGTGGAGAAGCACGTAAAGCTGTAGAGGGATTCTTCTACAGAAACTCAGAAGCAGCATATCAGGGGGCCTTAAAGGTCCTGGAAGAAAGGTACGGAAACCACTTCATTGTGCAAAAGGCCTATAGAGACAAGCTCATGAAGTGGCCCAAGGTTAGTACCAATGATCCTGTTGCACTTCGAGAGTTTGCTGACTTCCTGCAAGGATGCGTTGAAGCAATGCCTCATGTAAAAGGATTGGCCATCTTGGATGACTGTGAAGAGAACCACAAGTTGCTGAAGAAGTTACCAGACTGGATCACACGAAGATGGAGCAGAGTCGTCACGGAAAGGTTGGACGAATCCGGGGATTACCCAAGCTTTTCCTGTTTCACAAGGTTCATCCAGAAGGAGGCTCGGATAGCCTGTAACCCTGTCGCCTCTCCACTTCTAATCAAGGCCACAGATGACAGGCAGCCCAAGAGAGCTAGAGCACTTCACACAAACATTAAAAGGAACAATCCCACGGAAAAGGTTGAGAAAGTGTTCATCACCAAGTCAAAGCCACCTTGTCCTATCTGCAAAGATGAGATGCACGGGGTCATAAAGTGCCCTATCTTTGCAGCAAAATCTCTGGAAGATAAGAAGGCTTTCATACGGGAAAACAAATTGTGCTACGGATGTTTGAGAAAGGGACATAACAGTAAGGATTGCAGAACGCGACACTCTTGTGGCATATGCAGCAGACGTCACCCCACCTGTCTACATGAAGAAAGAGAGAACCAATCTGTTGAAACAAAGGAGAAACAGTCCACTTTCACAGACAAAGGTACTAGTCAGGAGGAGATCAAAGTGACGTCCCATGCAGTGACGCAGCGTGTCTTTGCCACATCAAGCATCGTCCCTGTTTTCATGTCATCTGCAAACGAACCACAGAAAGAAATTATAACTTATGCTCTTCTGGACACGCAGAGTGATTCGACATTCGTTTTAGAAGACCTACTCGAAGAGCTGAATGTGGAGACCAAACCAGTGCAGCTCAAACTGAGCACCATGACAGCTGTTGACACACCCATAGCAAGCAAAAGTGTATACGGTCTACAAGTTCGAGGACTACAGTCTGAAAAACAGATTCAGCTACGCCAAGCCTACACACGTGGCTTCATCCCGGTCGACAAGTCCTACATCCCGACTTCCAAAACGGCGCTGCTCTGGCCTCATCTAAAGCATCTAGCAAACAAACTCCCGCTGCTGAAGGACTGTGAGGTGGGACTGTTAATTGGAAGTGATTTCCCATTGGCGTTAGCCCCCCAGGAAGTCATCACAGGAGGCGAAAATGATCCATTCGCCCAGAGAACGGAACTCGGCTGGAGCATTGTAGGCTCATCCAATCCACATCTGGATCGCCAGGGAAACCAGAGGTTCGTCCATCGAGTGACCGTGAAAGAAATACCAGTGCCATCACCCAATGACGTGCTAAAGGTCTTGGAATCAGACTTCAATGAAAGGAAGTATGCAGACAAAGACAAGTATGTGTCACAAGATGATGTTTCGCTTCATTCAGCTTCTGAGTGACAACATAACTCAAAGGAAATATGGACACTATGAAATGCCCCTCCCTTTCAAGAGCATAGAGCCTCCTCTGCTACCAGACAACAAGAAGCTGGCAACAATTCGATTGCAGCACCTTAAGAAAAGGTTGAGACATAACGAGCGATATAAAGAACAGTACAAGGCCTTCATGAAAGATATGATAAAGGAAGGCAACGCAGAGCCAGCCTCTCCTGCAACAGGACAGCAGACTACGTGGTACATACCACACCATGGGGTGTTCCACCCCAAGAAGCCAGAGAAGCTAAGGGTTGTCTTTGACTGTTCAGCAAAGTTCCGCGGTGTCTCACTAAATGATACATTGCTAACAGGTCCTGACCTGATCAACTCTCTCCTTGGAGTGCTCTGTCGTTTCAGGAAAGAGGCTGTAGCCATCATATGCGACATTGAGAAAATGTTCCATCAGTTTTACGTTCCTCCTGAACTACGTAACTACTTACGGTTTCTCTGGTGGGAGGATGGAGACCTCGAAGCAGAGCCTCAAGAGTATCAAATGGCTGTCCACCTATTTGGCGCCGCTTCATCACCTGGATGTGCCAACTTCGGTCTGAAGTACTTGGCACGTCAACACAAGGAAGAGTATCCATCAGCGTCAGCCTTCGTTGAAAATAATTTTTACGTCGATGATGGGCTTATCAGCGTCCCCTCAATAGAAGAAGCAAAGGAGTTGATTGCTGAAGCACGAGAGTTGTGCAAGAGAGGTGGCTTGCGTCTACACAAGTTCAATTCAAATGAAAGGTCAGTTCTGGACTCTGTGGACCCAACTGAGAGAGCAGTCACATCTGAACCTCTCAATCTGGACCTAAATGCAGCTCCAGCAGAACATGCACTCGGTATCCAGTGGTCCCTTGAGCATGACACCTTCTGTTTCAATGTAAACCCACAGACCAGGCCCTCCACACGTCGCGGCATCCTATCTGTCATTGCTTCTTTGTACGATCCAGTCGGATTTGTGGCTCCGTTTATCTTAACCGGAAAGTGTATCCTCCAGGAGCTGTGCCGTCGAGGCATTGGATGGGATGACCCACTTCCCGAAGACGTAAGTCCACGGTGGGAGAGATGGAAAAGCGACCTAAAAGGGCTGAAGGAAGTCTCAATACCGAGATGCTATCAACCACAAGGCTTCCGCAAAACTGTCATGAGGGAACTACACCACTTCTCGGATGCCAGCAATATAGGATATGGCTCGTGTTCCTATCTGAGAAGCAAGAATGAAGATGGTCAAGTTCACTGCAGCCTCGTGATGGCAAAGGCTAGAGTTGCACCTACAAAACTCACAAGCATTCCAAGATTGGAACTTTCAGCAGCAGTGGTTGCTGCAAGATCAAGTGTCATGTTGAGAAACGAGCTAGAAATGCCGATCCATGCAGAATTTTTCTGGACTGATTCCCAAGTGGTCCTGGCTTATATCAACAATGAAGCAAGAAGGTTTCATGTTTTCGTTGCCAATCGTGTGCAAATGATCAGAGAACACACCAGACCCAGCCAGTGGCACTACATAGACACAACAGAAAACCCTGCTGACCATGCGTCGAGAGGTCTCAGTGCAGCAGACATTTCTTCATCAAACTGGCTACCGGGACCCAAATTCCTGTGGGAACGAGAAATACATCCAGAGTCTCACCTAACTCTTGAGTTGCTTGTTGGTGATCCTGAGGTCAGGTCAATGCAGGTGTTTACAACAAAAGTTGAACCTTCCAAGTCAGATATTCTTACCCGTCTAAATCGATTTTCCTCCTGGTCAAAACTCCTGAAAGTCATTGCAAGAATCAAGAGGTTGAATTCAAAGCAAACCCATCCTGGCAAAACTGTGAGCGTGGAAGAACGAGAGAGAGCTGCCGAATCCATAATGAGGCTTGCACAAGAAGAAGCATTCTTCCAAGAGATGAAAATACTTAAAAAGGGAAAAGGTCTTCAAAACTCCAGTCCTCTGTTTCGCTTGGATCCCATCTTAGAAGGAGGAGTACTTCGTGTCGGTGGGAGACTAGATCAGTCTTCCTTAAGCCTAGAAGTCAAACACCCTTTGATTCTACCCAAAGGAGGACATATTACCAAGCTGATATTGACCCACTGCCACGAGAGGATCTGTCACCAAGGACGCAATCAAACTCAGAACAGAACTCCGAGCCAATGGGTTTTGGGTCATCGGAGGAAGTAAGTCAGTTGCTAAGCTGATACACAGATGTGTGAAGTGCAGAAGACTCAGACGGCCTTCAGAAGAACAACGCATGGCAGAGCTTCCTAAGGAGCGTGTAGAAGTCTCTGCTCCCTTCACATACTGCGGCACCGATTGCTTTGGTCCATTCATTACTAAGAAAGCCCGCAAAGAGCAAAAGTGCTATGGCTTAATCTTCACTTGCCTTGCTTCTCGATCTGTTCACATTGAGATGCTTGACGACCTATCCACAGATGCATTTATCAATGCCTTAAGATGCTTCATCAGTCTCAGAGGAGCCGTTCGTCAACTCCATTGCGATCAAGGAACCAATTTTGTGGGAGCTAAAAATGAGTTCAGAGAAGCACTGAAGCAATTTGACACCAAAACAATCGAGAGCTTCCTCGCAGAGAGGCAATGTGAGTTCATCTTCAATGCTCCCTCAGCAAGTCACGCTGGTGGCGTCTGGGAGCGTCAGATTCGGACTGTCCGTAATGTTTTAAATGCCACACTCTGTCAATACTCGGGCAGACTCGATGACTCTTCCCTTCGAACTCTGTTCTATGAGGCAATGGCCATTGTGAACAGCCGTCCGTTAACCGTAAACGGGGTAAATGATCCTACCTCACTCGAGCCATTTACTCCAAACCATCTCATACTGATGAAGTCCAAGATTGCCCTTCCACCACCTGGCAAATTTGAGAAGGAGGATGTCTATGCAACTAAAAGGTGGCGAAGAGTTCAGTACCTCGTCGAACAGTTCTGGAGCCGGTGGAAAAGAGAATATCTCATGAACATCTCCACACGCCAAAAGTGGCATACGACTCGACGCAACCTTAAGGTAGATGACTTGGTCATTATAAAGGAAGACACCCCCAGAAATCAGTGGCACCTGGGACGAGTGGTTGAAACCACAAAGGAGAGAGATGGACTAGTGCGTCGCGTCAAGGTGTTAGTAGGAGAAAGGACGTCAGTGAAACAAGATCGCCCTACCAAACCTTTGATTATAGAAAGGCCCATTCAGAAACTAGTTCTCCTCCTCGAGAGTGCATGATCAGTCTTAGTTGTCTACACCTTCATACCCCCTTTGACATGGGCTACTCTCTCTTAGTTAAGTTGTACTTACCTGCACATATCTAGAAACACTGATACAGACATAGGACTCACGTATGAGCCGTTCAGCCAGGTTAATCCTTGTCTTCACTCTTCATAACATGAGTGGTGGGAGTGTAAATGACCACTAGCAGTGTTTTATTATGAGTATCCTGTTTTCATACTTTTATTTCATGGGACTTTTATTTTGACATCATACTATCTGCATGGGGGACTAATTTCTCTGCGCTCTCACTCGTTCAAATTAAAAGAAACACAGGAAGGCATGAGAAGGTACGTTGCAAGACGATGCACGTTTAAAGTCAGAGATCTAAAATATTACTGTAATCTTCAACTAAAGTGTTCCTTGAAGTGTTATACCACTGTGCTTGATTTGTTTTGGCAGTAATGACTTGAGAATAATTCATGAAGTTGCTAGCTATCTCGTTCATGTTAAGTTAATGGCTGCATCCTTCCCTGGATCACCACTCTCTAGCACCCTTTGATATGCGGAGCGAGGTATGTCGTTGATTGTAATATATTCATATGTATTCATTTCATACGTTCATGTAAATGGTAATAAGATTCATTTCACATGATGGTTATTGCCTGTTGTGCTGTTATAAATGTGAACAGAATAACAGGCAGACACAAGACAGGACTCATGACATTTACTACTCCACTCCAACACTGATCTCTGCTGTCAATTTTAGGGTTGTGTCTGATGAGCCAAGGGTGTCCTAAAACAATGGGTGCGAGGGGGGAGTCCAGAATGTAGAAGGAGGTAGTCTCAGTGTGGTTGCCAGATATGATGAGTGAAATGGGTCCAGTGGTGAATGAAATGTCAGGTAGGGCTTGGCCGTTAAGGGCGTGAACAGAAATGGTGCGGGTGAGAGGTAACAGGGGAATCTGAATCTTGAGTGCAAATGTGTAGTCCATGAAGTTACCTTCTGTCCCAGAGTCCAAAAGTGCTTGACAGCTGTGAGTGTTGGCTGACCATGTTAGCCTTACCGGGAGAGGCGTATATGTTGATGAGGTCTTCTCAGTGGAGATCCTACCCGACAGTAGCCTCAGATTTACTGCCGGGCTTGCCCTTTTACCGGGCAGTTGTAAGCGAAATGTCCTGCTGTGCCGCAGTGAAGGAAATGGCCCTGGGATCTCCGCCTCTCCTTTTCCTCCCGGGAAAGCCGAGCTCGCCCGACCTGCATGGTCTCGTGATCGTAGACAGGTCTGACCACATCCCTGCCACTGGATCGCGTGCTCTCAGTTGCTCCAGAGAATCAAGTAGGTAATCCAAGACGTTCGACTCGAGAGAGTCGGGAATTCACATGAAGTGCCAGTTCAATCAACCCATTGAGTGTGGTAGGTAAGTCCAGAGCGTAGATCTCTCTCAGGACGCGGTCAGCCAATCCATGCAGGAAAATGTCCCACTGGGCCTCCTCGTTCCACTGACACTATGCCAGCAAAGTCCGGATCTCGATAGCATAATCCGATACAGATCTTCCACCTTGTTTGAGGTCCGCGAGGATCCGTGCCGCTTCTCTTCCCGCAACCGCGCGGTCAAACACCCTTCTCATTTCGGTGGCGAGTGTCTGGAACGTGGCACAGCATGGATCTTGGTTCTCCCACACCGCCGTCCCTCATAGTGCTGCCCTCCCAGTCAGTAGCATGAGTACGAATGCCACTTTGCTTTGTTCAGTGGCTAAGGTCCTGGGCTGCAGAGAGAAATGCATAGAACAGCGTGTTAGGAATGCTCTGCAATAGTTAGGCTTACCATTGTATAACTCGGGGACCGGTAGGCGGGGCTCTGACTGGGAAGTGCTCTGTGGTGGTCGGGGAGGAGCAGCGGGTGTGGGTGGCGCAATGGAAGTTCGTAGATGTTGCAATTGCTGGGTGAGCTCGGACACCTGCACCACAAGAGCTTGAATAGCCTGACCCGATTCAGTCATGTTCCTCTCCTGGGCATCCATCCGTGAAATGCTGGCCTTGATAAATTCCTCCAGAGGAGAAGAGGATCCGCTTGCTGCTTCCATCGTCTGGTCAGATCGTTCTGTCATGATACAAGAGGTTGAAGCAAAAATGCAAGTAAACTCTTTATTATGAGTAGAATAAGACACAGAGAAGTACTGGAGCTCGGGTGGGCTGGTGATGCAGGGACTAGATGGTCAGTGTGCTGGTGAAGACAGGTGACGGTGAACATCCAGACGAGACGACGAATACCACAAGGACAGTGAACAGGAACTAGGTACCGGAACAGGACTGGAACAGCACACGACGAACACTGTGGACAACAAAACAACGATCTGACAAAAAGAGGACAATGCAATGAGTTTTTGTAGGTGAGTGAATTGGCAGCAGCTGGTGCGGTGAATGAGATCTGCTGGCGTGCTGATCAGCAGTAACGAGCGGTCACGCCCACTCATACACAGAACAACAAATAACGGGGCACGAAGAAACCAGTGAATTCATGAACCGTGACAATGCTCACTATATTGTGTTTATTTGAATCAAAAACCTGCTAAAACAGTTATACTATTAAATATTACAACAAACACATTTTAAAACACATTTTCTATTTTAATATATTTTATATTACAATTTACAGTCTTCAGTGTCACGATACTTAAAATATTATTTTAATATTTTATTTTCTTATTATTCATTGAAAACAGTTGTGCTGCTTTTTTTACTGAAACTGTGATACATTTTTAAGTATTCTTTAAAAAAAAACAATACTTAAAATATAATTATTTTGTAATATTATAAATGACCATTTTGATCTTTACTGAATAATTAAGGATTACTTTCTTTCAAAAAATCGTATTGATCCCAAACTTTTGAATGGGAGTGTTTGCATACACGTGTAGAGTACATTTGACAAGATTAAAGTTTGTACTAATTTTCTGCTCTTGCAATGTATGGCACATGTTATTAATATTAAAAAGAACTTAGAGAGCTTTGAACAGAAAAAAATACATAGAACAGCAAGAACAGAGTTCACAAGTGGCCATAAGAGAAGTCAATCACTGCAGTTGCATCTATGGGTCATTTGAACCATCCAATCAGAGAGCTGAACTCTATAGGAAGTTGTCTTTTGTTAACTAAGTGGGGGTGTCTGCTATACTAAACAGTTTGAGTTCCTGTTTCACTTTTCTTATGACTTTTTTCCCTCACTGGAGACTGTTCACAGATCAGGGTGTACATTGTGCTTCAAGACCTGTATGTTATACCAGTTACTTAAAGGAAATTGAGTTTAAATTTAGGAAATCACTAATCTCTTCTCATAGAGGAGGAAAGGACCTTGTTTAGCACAGATGATTCACACCAGATATTAAAGAACTGTCTTGTGAACATTGGTGGCAGGATGGAAAATAGCAAGGTGATGATTTTTAATTATGAATTGATTTTAAGCAAATGGGACAGGACATGCTTGTTCTTAATCGCTTTGGCAGTTTTGGTATTCCTAGCAATTGGTGAATGAAGTCCCTGCCCAACCTCATCCCTCTCCAGCATATCTGGTTCTCTCTACATTCACGTCTGGCTAAGAGAGCTGGAGTTGAACAATTCAACACATGCATGTGGCCTCTACAGGTGAGAGTGCCTGACCCTGCATGTGTTCGGCTCTGGCCAGAGTATATATTTGTAACTGTTACAGATCTCTTACTGACATAAAGGTCAAATTCCATAACAAAAATAATCTGAATATCTAAAGTTGATTAATTCTCCCCGTCTTTAGTGTATAGTTGTGACCAGAGTTTCCGCTAGAAAAAAATGGTGCCGATCAAAGTGACCGGCAGAGGTTTCGTGTTCCGGACATTTTGATGATATGCCGGTCAAATATCGCCTCTTAGTTGAGGAAAACTGAAAGCAGTTTATGTAACTTAAAAAATGACATAATCAGGCCATATATGCAACATGTTTATTAGCCCAACTTTCAAACAGGCGGAAAAAAAACATGAACGTCCGATTGGCGTCAATCAACCAATTGTTTTTTTACTATGGTTTCACATTTCATAGTTTAACAAACCAACCCCCCTTCCCCACATAAAATATCCGAATATAACATTGTTTTTATTCAAGCAAACTTAATTATAAACTCAGTATGTCTCATTTAGCTGGTAACATTTAAATTGGCCACCGTGTGAAATGACTCGTCAAATGAACTTGAACAAACAAATGACTAGGCCTATAACATTGTGTCGCGTCATTTTTGGCTACTTTTTAGGCTTTTTTGCAGTGCTGAATTGTGCAGCTGCCGACTTAAAATCAAAACTTCCCAGTGTCTCTCCACAACTTGCAATGCGCATAAGCCGCGTAACCTTGTTCTCCGCAAGGCGACTTCGCTGCTTCGTCTTGATCCGATTTTGCAGCGAGAACCCCCTCTCTGCAGGAACACTCGAGACAGGGATTACACAGGCTATCTTGGCGAGCTTGGTCCACTCTGGATACATTTAGTTGAAATCACATATGAGGACCGGAGAGATTTAATTTTGTCGGACATTTAATTTTTTCCGCGGCCAATGTCCGGTAATTACCGGACAACGGAAACCCTGGTTTTGACGTCATTCAGCATGAGGAAGCATTTTTAGGAAAAGGAGACAGTTTTGTCCCATAAATCCAATTTGACAAGCAGGAATCACAGCAGTCTTCACAGGATGAACAATAAAAATATGTGCTTGCTTCAGTTATAAAAAAGTTACCCTGGTCTTTGTACTGCCGTTAATTCACCAGATAGACTTTCACACTACACAGTACACCCTGGACTACATTTCCCATGATCAAATTGCATCAATCACAAGTTCACTTGATAACAATCACACCATACACCTGAGAACAATCACACACACACACACACACACAGCACAATCATCAGACACGCTTTATAAGCATTGGATTCTTCTCACACACTGCCGAGTATTGTTCTGCACATATCCCTCCCTTAGCGATAGCTATGATACCAAGCCATTCCGTGTTTGTTTTCATAGTCTTGTTTCAGTTTCTAGTTTTCATAGTCTTGTTTCAGTTTATAGTTTTCATAATCCTGTTTCAGTTTAAAGTTTTCATAGTTTAGTCTTTTTCTTGCTTTCCCCAGTTACTCGTGTTTCGACCCTTCACTCTGGATTCTGGATTACCCCTCTTGCTTAGCCCTCTGGGTATTGTTCGTTCATCATAGACCCACGCTGGCCCTAGGATTATTCTTGCGTCTTGCCCTCTATATACCTGTCTGCCATTGTTTGACTCAGCCCTCTATATACCTGTTTAGCATAGCATCTCTCCCTTAATTTACCAGTGTGTGCTCTACAATTTCATCAAATAAAAGCAAAACCCACAGATAACTCAAAAATATTCAACCTATTTAATTGCTTGTACTATATTAGATACTCTGCAAGTTTCTGTATGTAGGGAACCTCTATCAGTTACTGTACTATATGATTACAATTAATAAATCATATTTTATGTAAAATATATATATAAATTATAATTTAATGTAAATATAATAAATAAATTATATTTAATGTCACCTTAAAAACAACAAAAATGTAAATGTAATCTAAATCTTAACGTTTTATAATATCAACTATATATTATAATGTGCACACAGACAAAGGTTTTGCAACATTTTGTTTAGCACTTTCTATTCAGGTATTATTCAAAGGATTTACACAGAAAGGTCTAAATGCAGCCTTTGGTGAAAAGGTATATAAATACATGTTGCACTTTGAGGTGCACATGCAAACATTGCTGCACGGATGCTTGGCCTGCGGTTTAGTGTGCGAAGAGAGTTTATGAGGGACGTTTCCGTAAACACACAGTGATATCAGACGGGCGTAGCGCCACCCTGCGCATGCGCACAGGACTGGAGAACTGACATCGCGGAGCAGCACTGCAATATCCATCGATTCGGGACCGAAGATTATCCATCTGCATTCTCGCAAGACTGGTGCCACCTGTACATATTAATCCATACCAACTGTGTCATTAAAGCAACCATGTCCATGGGAAGTGACTTTGGGAACCCTTTACGGAAATTCAAACTTGTTTTTTTAGGAGAGCAAAGCGGTGAGTCTTTAGGTTTGCCACGACTGGGTTCAGACGAACCCCTCTACCTTTCGACACATGCATGAAGTACATTAGTATGTTGTTGAGTCTTTTGTGTATCCGCTTGTTTTGTGTGTAATTTCAGACGATGTTATCTCTCTCTATCGATTCCGTCAAACAAGTCGGTTGCATATGTTTAATTTTTGATTAGTCATGAAAATGTATAGCTACGCAGACTGCTAAACACCCATATGTGAACATAACGTGATAAAATACTTATTTCAACAACTCTGTTATGATTGTCGCCTGTATTTTCCATTGTAAGCAGAAGGGCTGATAATATTATTGATCGCTGTTATTCTAGCGCAGTCTAAATCGCTCAAAACAAATATGAAATAATTTAATCGAAAGACATGCATATCGCCGTGTTTGTATATATATCTTCCTGTAAACATCCAATGATATCATGTCATGAAACAGAAAAGCGCAGAGGCTTTGCATTTCCCGAGTGTCTACTGGAGACACACCCAGGTTGGCAGTCCGTGTCTGTGGGATTCATCAGCAGAACAGAAATAAAAAACCTCATGAATTATTTTATGAGCGGTCATAATATCAGCCTGTATGATATGACTAGATATCGTGGTTTATTCCTTTGGCTGGATGATGGTTTTATCAGTGTCACTGTCGGTGTTTGTGAAGACGTAATCAGACGTGCATTTGAGATCATGTCTGTCATTTGATGACTGGACAGCCAGATATTTAAAATAATAACACTGAACATGGCGTCACCGTAAAGTTCACGTGTTCTTGAGATATGTTTGTCTTACATTTTCCAGTAATGCTTATAGCTCCTAATTGAATGGTTATCTATGCATCATTCACTGTTCTATGAAAAAAAAAATGGACAGGCTGTCAGACAGAGGGCCCTCTGTACCGTATAAGGCAACATTAGATTGTGATAAGAGATAATTGCAAATTAAGTCTAAATAAGGTTTGACAGCTGTTTGCATCTTATCTAGATCATAAATCCTATGCAGTGTGAATATGATGATGGATATTACCACACCTGCATTGAAAAACATTTATTTTCTCTTTATTTTCCCATTTTATCTCAACTTCATGTTGTTCCAAACCATCTTTCTTCTATGGAACACAAAAGGAGATGTTATAAACAACAACATCCTCTCAGTCACCACTTATCTTTTCTCCATATAATGAAAGTGAATCGTGACCGAAGAAAGGAAGTCATGCAGATTTGGAGCAACATGAGGGTAACTGATGACATGCTTTGCATGGACTGTCCTGTCTATCATCAGAAGACCACTTGTATTATGCTGTCCATGGTCCTGAAGCTGTTTGCTGGTCAGATTTGGTTGATCTTGTCTCAAGACATCAGCACAACAACCAGTGAAGTCACAAAAGAATGGGACCATTATGCCCTTTCATTCTTTGAGCTCCAGAATAAATATTGGCATTGTACCGTTTGGTGATTTTAGTATCTCGGCTCAGCCTGCCAAACAGCCTTGACCAGACTGGCCTGAAAAGAGCAATCCTCTAGTGTAGGAAGTGTACTCGGGAATTCTGCTGTCATAGTGGCTCCATGCACTGCCGCATTTTTAAGTCATTTTTCCCTGTCGCCATAACTCTAAATGACAGTGAAGTTCAAATGACATTCTCTGTGTAATCCCTTAAGAAATGTACTGTCATTTGAAGGACGGAGGTCAAGACAGCGTATGTTGCAGTATGGTAGAGTAATTCAATTACTAAAAACACCGGGTTTGGGGTTGGTCAGGACAATAAACTTATTAATCACTTCAATGCATGTGATGTGATTCATCAAAATCTGAATCTTTTCCTGGTTTTGTTGGTTTGTTTTACAGTTGGGAAAACATCGCTGATAACAAGGTTCATGTATGACAGTTTTGACAACACTTATCAGGTATGCTATTGGTTCTTTTAGTACAGGCACCAAAGAGTTTCCAGATAAGTCTATGTCATTTTGTATCTTACTTTAAAACTTTTTTCCATTACAGGCAACCATTGGAATTGACTTTTTATCAAAAACCATGTATCTGGAAGACCGAACTGTAAGAAGCTCTGAAACTAATTAGAATGAATGATTATGTTTAATACATATCACATTAACTATCAAAATCTATCATGTCTACAAATATGCCTTGTGTGTTTTTTATGCAGGTGAGGTTACAGCTATGGGACACCGCAGGGCAGGAGCGTTTTAGGAGTCTCATCCCGAGCTACATTAGAGACTCCACAGTGGCTGTGGTGGTGTATGATGTCACAAGTGAGCACCTCAAACACACACTTTGACCGATGAAGTGATGTAGAAGGAACTGCTTTTGTGTCGCCATTGATGAAATAAGCATTTAACAAAGTTCCCTTATTTCTTTTCCTTTTCTTCTTCCAGATGTCAATTCATTCCAGCTAACCTCCAAATGGATCGATGATGTCAGAACAGAGAGGGGAAGTGATGTCATTATCATGCTGGTGGGCAATAAAACAGACCTAGAAGAAAAGAGGTGGAGTCTTTAAATTAAAATTTCATCTAATTTAATGTGCTAGAAATCTTAATTGACACTATAGTATCACATTTTCATCTTTATATTTTTCTTTTTTTTCAATTTACTGAAAGTTATAATTTAAATGTAATTAAAATTGTAACGCATTATGTTGGAATTTGCTCTGATAGGCAAATCACTATAGAGGAGGGTGAGCAGCGGGCCAAAGAACTGAATGTGATGTTTATCGAGACTAGTGCAAAGACTGGCAGCAATGTAAAACAGGTAAGTCTAAGAGTGCTTCATTGTCTGCTCAATGGCAAATGGACTTGATCCAATAGAGTAATTTAATTGAGATCATGCCCTGTAACATGACACATGGAAGCTCTATTTGAGATTTGATTTAGCCAGAGCTGTTGCCCAAAGGGCTTTAACTTTACCAGTTCACTCTGGACAAAAAAATCAGATTTCAGTCTCTTTCTGTTTGGTTTAATAGTTGTTTCGGAGAGTGGCTGCTGCTTTGCCCGGAATGGAGAGCCTGGATGATAACAACAAAGAAGGAAGTATCCTTTAATGCATGACATTTAAAACCACAGATAAGTTTCATTTTTGAAAATGTGTCCCAGTTTTTTATGCAGAGGCAAAATTAGTAAACTAAATAATGAAGCCATATGTAGGTTGATAAACACAGTGACTGTGGTGCTATCAAAAACTTTTAAGAATCCCGTCCACATTTACTCTGGAACATCATCTTAACCAATACTGTGATTTTGGGGCGGGACTATCTGTTGGTTTGACCAATCACAGATGTAGAGTGTTTAGAAAGCCGAAAACAAGTTATTTCCCATTCACATTTCCACTAGTCATCATAATAGCAAAAATAACCCACTTAACCCAAGTTCCTAGTCTTATTGTGCATGATTTATAGCCATATATATATTCTTTTTATAGTTGACATCATCAAACCTTATTTTTCTAATACACATATTAAGAAAACAAAAATACTTGGACGCTGAGCTGAATACTTTAATAAGGCAACACTATTTTCTTGATTTCCTTGACACACAACCTTTTTCCAGTGATTGACATTAAGCTGGACAAACAGCCGGATCCTCCAGCCACTGAAAGTCGGTGCTCCTGTTAGTAGAAAAAACGGTCCGGACCTTCATTAACACCACATGCTTGTTCTGTTGCTTCCTATGGGTCCACGTCCAGTTGAACTTTATGATCGGAAATAGGCTTTTAACATCTGAATGGGTCTAAAATTATATTCCTCAGTTGCAAGAACAAAAAAACAAAAAAAAATCTACACTGTCTGTTTAATTGCCAGAATAATATCATAGGTAATTCAAAGTGACTAGCTAACAGATTCATATAAGACAGGAAGTGGCATGTGTACCATCTTCGGAACAAACAACATTCAGAGTGGATTATCGGTTGTTATGTTTTGTATTTTTGTACATTACAAAAAGCACTAAATGATGCCTTCACACAAATGAGTTTAAGATTCAAAACGGGCGACAGAGTAACTGTCTTTTGTCCATAGCTTGCATGTAAGACAACTTTTAGAATCTGTCATGTCCTTTGGTCCATACACATCGATAGTAACGAAGCGAAGAACTCCGAATTAATGAAAAAAAAGAAAAAAGAAGAGAGGTCCTGTTCAAAGTGTGGGTCTGTGTATACAGTACATCCTACATGTTAAACCAGTACTAGCCTCCATGAGAGGTGTGTGTACTAACCCGGTTAACCTTTAAAGTGCCGTGGCACTGTTGCAAAGAACCAATGGATTTTTCTGCTAGCTTCATGTGTACACTTTAGATCCGCCAGGCGATGCTGTATTGTATATAGTATTTATATTATTGTGAACATCCATTATTTAGACGTGGTTTATGTTCACTTGTACAAATGTTTTCTTCTTTATTTAAATATGACAAGGGCTTCACTTTATTTTCTCGGTCTCACCTGTAGCCATACACTGGTAGTGAAGTATTACCTTTGGTTTGGGCATTTTGCTTCCTTATACTGTTTTACTCATCCACCTATTCAAAAGAATACATTATTCCTGTTTAAACCCCTTTCGGATGTTTTACAGAAATATGTGGGTTTATTTTTTTTTATTATGGTTTTGTATTTTGCAGCCAACTTGAACTACAAAGAATAAGACAAGTGTCAGTCATTCGGTTGGGGTGAGAAAGGCGAATTTGAGGTAAGCCTTAGGAAACAACAGATTTTCATTTCAAATACATGCATTTTCTTCTGGGTTCTGACAAGGAAATGTATGGTTCACCACATCCTAATGTGATGAAACAGACAAATGATTGTCATATCCTTCGTAGTGAAGCTCTCGTAATCTCCCGCACATGGGCTGAATGGGTTTGTAGATTAAAATTCAAAATGCTAGTTGTAGGCGAACACTTTGAGCTGAGAGAGAATGTACCCCCCTGTCGTCCGCTCACAATATTCTGTTTCGCAACAGTACGTTCAAGAAATGTGAGTTGTTTACGAATCTCTGGAAACATAGTATCTGGAATATTTCATGCATTTGTTTTTGTTTTGTATTTTGAACTGTTTACATAAATGCACTGATTAACACCACTGATTGTATAGAGATTAATTTAGGATATATTAGGTATTTATAACATATTTAATGTTAGTGCGAGTTTCTTTCTGGTGTCAGTAATTCTATTAATTGAAACCTAAATGGACATGAGGAATAACTGTGACTGAATTGTTGGACTTCAGCTTCTGGGGCCGCTGATATTAACTGTGGGGAGGGACTGAGGTTAATGAGTTTTGCACTGACAGGGCACAGAATATGTCAGCTATCACATTCACATTTCTCAAGCCGTTTCCTCTTGTTAGCTTTGTCATCTTTCACTTTTGTACACTAGTTGTGCCTTCTGTTATTGTGGCATCACAATGCAAAGCTTTCATTGTATGGCTACCTGAGAACACATACGTTACAGAACGGTGGTCACTGACTGGTCAGCCAGACAACTGATGGAGTTATGATAAAATTGTTATATTCACACATCTAGCCAATACACAGAACAAATTGCAGAACAGTCCCGTACAAGCGGAAGGTTATGTGTAAAACAGGAAATTGCTGCTGATAGTGTGAGGAGATTGAATCTGTCAAGAGTTGTTGAAATAGGGTTGTGTAGAGCAGTGTAGTTGGCTCTTTATTCACTCTGTAAGGACATTTATGAGCATGACATCTGTCTGAAAAAAATAAATAAAAATTAATAAAATCCATGTCTTAATACCAAACTGTCTATTGCTACAATGCTGTGTTATATTATTTTATACAGCAGTTTAAGAAACTAAGAATTTTTTTTTTGTGTGTGGAAATTGTGTATTTTTTCAACCAAGCAGAAAGTTCGGGTGAATTTTTTTATGGCAATGTAAGACAAATGTTATGTTCAGGGTTTCATTTAAAGTTTTCACAGACTGATGGCGAATTTCCACAGCTGTTAACTTTGTAAACCTAGCATTTATTTTAATGTGAATCTTCAACATTATACTTGGTGTTTTCTTACATTAGTTTTTAATTATATAAAATGAGTTATCCCTCCCATGTGAGTGTTTCTAATAATAAGGCTAAGGAAGTGACTGCAAATTTGACATCTTTTGTCTCTTTTGACCAATGTAAACAATCTCTTGATATTTCTTCCACTTTTGGAAAGTCATAGATACTTCAAGTTGATTTTTTTTCCATATGCTATACTGTAGGCTTAAAAGAGAACACAAAATACATTTGTTGTAGTGTCCATTCATCACTATAGACGTTTACCCAAACTATGATGATGACTTCTGTTTCTCAGAACCTTGGAAATGTGTAAAAGGTCTATTATAGTTTGAGTATAACCTTGTTGGAAAATCTCAAAGGCATTAATAATTCCCATGCAACATTACAAATGCCACATTAGTGGCTATTCCAGATCCAGTGCATTTATTGTGATGCACAGAGACTGGGAGTCCCCTTGGCGTGGAAACTATAGTCCTCAAGAGAGACAGGTGACTGAAAGTAGAGGCTCACATGATTGAGAAATCGTTTCTTGCCCAACTGTGGACTTTCCAAGCCATACCGCACAAATGAGCATAAATGGGAACAAATAAGGGACAGGTATATTTAACCAGCCTACAAGGTGCAAGTTAGTGTTTTAACTATAAATAGAAATTCAGTGTCACCACTTATCACAGCAGTCTTTTGAATAAATGGCCCCTAGAGACTCCAAAAGCACAAGAGTCATTTGTCCATCAGTCACAGAAAAGCCATGCCAATCACTGACAGCCATCACACCAAATAAAAGGAAACCAGCCAGGAGATTACAAGTATCCATAGTCCTCATCTCCTGCATCTGTTGTAAGTACAATGTTTAACTTTTTAGCATCTTTAACATCAGGAAACGAATGAATATGTACCATTATTTCTAAAGGCTGAATGATGATCGATAGTGTTGAATTATTAATGTTAAGAGTCTTTGACCATCAACGCATCTGCAGCAGTACTGACAATTACTGTTTGATCTCTAACTGATTTCCGAAAAAAAAAATAAAAAGGATAAACCAAAATTCAACAGTTATTAATGGAAGTTATTTCAATCAAAAAGCTCAGCTAAATATTTTTTAATTATACGTATTACTAAAAAAAAATTCTTACTTTGTTTACATTATTTCAATGAATAGTAATGTAAGCTAAATATGTAAATACATGAAAATGATACTACAGTATATGCCTGTTACTGTATTATAAGTCCAGATTAAAGTGCAACATTCCATTTTAGGTAACACTTTATAACAACTGCATGCTATTAATCATTAGTTAAGCATTAGGAAACAGTTAATTCATCATTTATAAAGCATTAATAGACACTTATAAGCAGTTTATAAATACAGATATAAATGCTTTATACCTGATTTAAAAGCATATCTATAATGTATTTAATAATAGTTTTTTCATACTTTATTAATGATCAATTTATCATTTCTAAATTAAGTATAGCATTATTTACACACCAGTTATTAAGGAGTTGTCAGTGGTTCATAAGATCACTTAGAAATTGTAAGTAAATGATTAATAAACTATTTAAATTTAAATCTTTTTATTCAGACATATAGTAATAGTTACTTATAGTGTTAATAAATGGTTTATTAACATGTATTTCTACTGTAATTCAGGGTTAATTCATGTAGTTGTTAGTTAACTATTTTTGTGAGCTCATCTAAAGTGAGGATTATTTATGCCTTGTAAAGCTTTTACAAATGAGATTTAAAGGCTGTTAATATTTCTATGTTCTGTATCACTGTGTTGTGTTTGTTTCTGTTTTTTGTTTAGAAGATAACTGGGCCTTTAAATATCCTTTATAAATGCTTTACAAGGCATAACTAGTCCTCACTTTAGATAAGCTCACATAAATAGTTAACTGACCACTACTAAATGCTTTATAACTACCTGAATTTACTACATTTCTTGTGATCTTATGAATCACTGGCAACTCCTAAATAACTGGTTTGTAAACAATGCTATACTTCATTGAGAAATGATAAATTGATCATGAATAAAGTATGAAATTACACATTATAGATATGCTTTTAAATCAAGAATAAAGCATTTATGTCTGTATTTATAAACTGATTATTACTGTCTATTAATGCTTTATAAATTATGAATTATCTGTTTACTAATGCTTAATTAATGATTAATAGTGTGCAGTTATTATAAAGTGTTACCCAATTTTATATAATATATAACAAGGGACCCCTTCTCTAAAAAGACCTCTACTTTGATTTCTTACAGTTTATGCACATGATAAAACAATCTTTTTAATTTTTTTTTAAATGAATATCTGAAGATATATTTAGTGCTCTCAGAACACCAGAGCCAGAATTTCAATGTAAATGTATTTTGTGACCTGTATGCAGGACTCTTGTGGAAGCATGTCTAGGGTGGAAGGTTACGGAGAGTCTGACCTGCGCTCACAGCTACGAGCATGTAGGACTGAGATCGCCATGGCAATCCATGACCCTTTCCCACTGCTGTATGGGCTGGCGGATCACAATATCATCTCTGAACAGACCCTAAGGGTGAACATTTTCATAAAAATTACATTCCTCTGCATAATTATAAATCTGCGTAATCATAGCTCATTAAATGCTCAAACAAGGAACTAATACTATTACTTATTAACACTTAAGGAGACTTTAGAGCAAACGAAAAAGGACGGGATCCACAAAGCTGTCTACTCACTGCTCACTTTGATACTGGACCAGGATGCCACAGTCCTCCAGGGATTCTGGAGCAATCTCTGTAAAGAGTACAATAAGGAGTGTTACCCAAAACTGGAAACCCTTTTTATGAACCTTCCCAAAGGTACAGTGCACAGGTCTGGCAAACATAAGTAGGTTGGAGGATAATAATTACAGTTGAAGTGATGATGTGATACTCTGATCTGGCAGGGTTAAAGCAGGTGGCCAGACATTCAGGGAACCCCAGGATTTTGCTGCAGGTCCGCAGCCAGTCAGGCAAGAAGAGAGGGGTGGCTGAAAAACCAATGACCCACCGGCCATCACATCACCACACCAAGAAAGCCTTAACCTCCAGCTCAGGTGTGGACACTGGCACACACTCAGATTTTCATAATTAATAACTTTGAGAGAACCTTGCCTGAACGTTCTTTATTTTCTGAGAATGTTAGCTGAGCTGGAGAAAAGTATTTATTTTTTTTTTTTCTGACACTTCTTTCTATGATCTTGTGATGTTACAGTCAAGTCAGGTTATTTTCATTTAAATTGAATAATAAGCCAAACACAAACTAAATAGCAACTGATTATTATTTATTAAAAACTGCCTACGTTTTAGATGTATTACTACTAACAGGCCCAATGTACCATTTTTAAATTTACAGAAGCGGAAGTTACAACAAATATAATTTTTGCATTCCCATTTGATCCAATAAAAAAATAAAAAATCTTTATATTTTATTTAAAAAAAGCCAGCCGTTTACAGTTTCCTATAGCTTAATTTAATGCCAGTATATAGGACAATAACACAATAGAACTATAAATTTGCATACATATTTTTTAAGATTCCAAACCGTGTTATTTGTGATGTTCTAATCATTTAACAAGTACACTATTCATTCTTTTACCATTCATGTACTACATATTATGTCACTTATATACAATACATTTAAATAATTTGCTTTGTATGCTGCAAGGGTAAACCTACTGTTCTCCACAAATCACAAGATATTTTTTTTACGCTCAAAAAGGCGAATTACGATTTATAATCTGAGGGAACACTTATCATTTTCTATGGCCGTGACTGGATGCTTCTAGGTGCAAACTTGATAGTCCTGAATCCTGATAACTCAATGCCTTCACTGTTCCAGGAAGCAAAGGCAAGCCTATGAGAAAGACAGATGGTGCAGCACTTTCTCAGGTCTCAGTGGGAAACGGTAATCACATGTTTGTGTGTGTCATTGGAAGACTATGCATCATAGTAAATGAATGATATTACAGAGTAATAAATATGTCTCCCAAAATGCAGGGGTCCAGGCTATATCTACCTCAGTCCAGAGGGCCGTGACTGTTTCTGCCAGTGAGCATCCCACTGGCTGCGGGACAGTGGAGGGGATTCTGATCCAGCAGGTCATCGAGTCTGGTGAGCTCAGCACATTAATACACTATTGACAGACTGTGATAAAAGCCTTTACTTAGCTAATGCTTTAGCTCTTAGTGTGTGTTTTGATAATGTAACCTTGCCGTGTAAACACTTTGGCAGCACAGATGTCTCAGCTGCTCTCTCCCACAGGAGGTGCCAAAAAATGCATCAAGGTTGGAGGAGAATTCTACTCTTCTGGCAAACTGGATGAGACAGCTGGAGTGCACAAGACACAGACTGCACAAAACTATTTTCACCAGCAGGGAGAGCCAAGCACCAGAGCCATGGATGTAGGTGATCAAAACTGGTTTGGCTGATGGAAAATTACAGATGTTTAAGACGTATAATTCTATAGGCATAAGCGGTCATAATTTTAACCTGGGCTTGTACAATAGGTAAATCACATTTATGATGTATACTGTATGTTCAGGTCGAGCATAATGATGATGAATGTACCGTATGTAAAGACGGTGGGGAGCTCATCTGCTGTGATGGATGTCCTCGTGCCTTCCATCTCAACTGCCTAGTGCCGCCCCTTACCTCCATACCCAGGTACTGATGAGTCATGTGACGCACAGGCCACTGACCCTACCAAACCTATGACTGCACTCATCATCTTTAGCTGTGTCAAGCTTTAGTCAGTGGCGATCATCTACATAGTAGAACACCCCAAAAAAGACATGATAAAATGAAATTATTCTAATAATAATTCAAATTAAATATAAAATAATTTGTGCAAAGTTTTCAGTTAATTTTCAATGTCACAAATTTACCTGTCTGTTTTATGTTCATTTGCAGGTTTAAATGAGATTTGAAATCCCAGTTTAGTGTGTTTTTTAGACAACAGCGGGTTTCAACCAGAGGGCCGATGATACCCACTAGGGGGCCTAGCAAACTTCCACTGGAGTTATATTATTAATTAATGTGTAATATTATTAATAAATCCTATGAATTACAGAATAATATTGTTCATTTGTCTGTAATTTCATGGATGATGTCAGACGATCCAAATGAATATATTTTTATTGATACAATATATATTTTTAATAAAATACAGTATTTCATTTACATACATAAAAATAAAAGGAATCCGTAACAGTGGGGAGCCTTTGAGTCAAATCGGTCGAGAATCACTGCTCTGTATGAATGTGTTTGTTTTCAGTGGTACCTGGCGCTGTCAGTTATGCCAAAGCAACCGAGGGAAAGACAGAACATACACCCCTTTGCAGGTAAAACATGACAAGAGTAACATTAAACCTACTGAAAACAACATCTGTGTACACATTTGTATACAATATGAACTGTCAGGACTATAGGAGATTATTAGTAGTCATTGCAGTAGTAACGTCTCTTCTCTTATTTTTAGCCTGCAGTTCACCCTCCAGTGACAGAGTCAAGCTCCAGCTCGGCTGTGGACTTCTCTTTCTTCTCGTCTTTGTCCTCCACTTCACTCTCCACAGTCTCAGGAGGCCTCCAGGTAACACTTCCATGTGACTCGGTGAGAGACATGCTCACAGCAAGTATGATAGCTATAGCAATACATGCTATAACATTTTAATAATCATTGGAATCCTTTTCAGAAGGATTTTAATACATCTGATGAACAATAAAAACAATGAGAGCCAATAAGAATCCACCCAACATTAAACAGCTCAAGCATTTAAAGCAGTAGTGCGACATTACTGCAGTGTGCTAATAATTCACTGAATGTTACCATACATTGGTGGAGATAATGATATAGTTGTTATAGTTATCTTTACAGTTATTGTTCTCTGAACACACCTCTATGAGAATAATAAACGCCTCACCACAATTATACTGATAATGACACAGAAAAACAGTGTCACTTTCACCATTTTTTTAACAGATGATGAATAATTAAAAACATTGACAGTCAATCAAAATCTCTTTTTGGTATGAACGTGCCTTTACTGTGTGTGGAGAAATAATTCGTACAAAAAAAAAAGTTTGTAAAATAAAACGTATTTCCACACCCTCATGTTATTTCAGTTGTTTAAATCATGCATATCTCTGACAGGATTGTGGTTATTTTAAGCGATTTATATTTTGAATCCCTGTCAGTCTTCAGATGGTGAAATGGTTGGGATGAGAATGGCGTGTGGAATTTGCCACCTCAGCCGAGGAGAGCTGATCACCTGCCCACAGTGCCTGCAGAGTTATCATGCCCTCTGCAACTTTTCAAAGTACTGATGTTATTTAGGATAGAATAACTGTGAGCTCTATCATGCTTTGAATCTCAGTCACTCCTTCTCTCTTCCCCTATGTGACTTTTCAGTGGAAAGTCAAGATGTAGAAATTGCTCCAGGTCTTGGGGCCCTGAAAGTGAAACATCACTGAGGAGTCTTCAGGTAATCCATACACTAAAACAACACTTTAGGACCAACTGACCTCACAGATGTTATTAGTCTGGTTTATTCCCACAGGTGAGTCAACACATGACTGATCAGGGCTTAACGCCATCCGAGCAGCTGCTCAACAGAGATGAAATGGACTCTATAATGGGGGAGGTGAGGTCATGTTTTTCAATAGTAGACGATTAAATTAATAAATGCAAATGTGAGCAATGGAAACTGTGTATACATGAAGCCACAGATGAAATGCCTAACCGTATGTTTGTCTTGATGGATGCAGAACTCTATAGATGGGATCCTGCAGTGGGCTTTCCACAACATTTCACATCCTCTTTCTGAGTCTCAGGGCTATTTCTAGTGAGTCCACTGGTTCATCTCTGCTGTGCCCAAATATCAAATCTCAGTATACGGCTCCTTCTCAGTGTTAGTTGGACTAATAGAGCGTACAGATTCAAGAATTAATTAGTTTATCAATTTCACAGGTTATTTGTATTTTATTTTAAAGGGTTTCCACCGAAGTTTAAACTTATATTTGGGAAAAATACAATATGTACAATACAAAATACATTAGGATAACCTCACCCAGAAGCTAATGTTCATCTAAATGATTCATTGTCCCTTCCATTCAATACAATTTAATGATGTACAGTATTAGACAGATGTTATTATAGACCTTAAACAGGGTATACAAAACACTGTATTGAATTTTACACGGATGAATATGAGGCTGTTAGGAAGACTTCAGGCTACTATATACTTTAAATGAAAGAATGAACTGATACGATATGATTTTTTAACAAAATCATGCTAAAGAAAGTTTGCTTGGTGTTTTTTTTGGGAGGTAAATACAGGTCAACTTTCTGTAAAATTTGATTTTGGCTGGTAAACCCCTTCAAACTACCATTGGTCAATGGCAATTACAGTACAGAATAAAACTTTGCTTGTGAGTATACTGTGCCATAATATTTTAGAGAATGTAATGCATTGTGTAAAGATACTAGATCACATGTCATTTTTTTTTTAACTCACACATTTCAAACTTGATACATGGAGTTATTGTCTACTGAGAGTGTTTTGGAAAGATGTTTGGTCAGCTGAACAACTGGCATATCGTTATACAAAAGTACAATACATTGAACACACACTGCACTCAAGTCCCTCACAGACTTGATTTCATTTGGGTCAAAAATTAAATAAGTCAGCAAGGTCTATAGAGGTCCCTACTATCCACCAAGGGGTCCATGATGAAATATGCATTGTGGACTTATTGTTCTGGAATGTCAACATGCATGTGATAACCTCCAGATAAGAAACAGTGGCTCAAGAAAAGATGGCAAACAACGAAAAACATGCTCCCATTTTTTATTAAAGACCCATGTGTTCATCACTTTCGTCTATTTGCGCAAGTTTCTTTTTTTTGTGTACCTGGTATTACCTAGGTTATGGGGACCAAATGTCCCTACAAGGACACCAGTAAATTTTGACCTTGTAGGGACAATTTTTGGTCCCAATGAGGAAACAAGATTTCAAACAATACAGAATGATCTTTTTGAAAATCTAAAAATGCTGAATGTTTTGTGTGAGTGGTAGGTTTAGAGGTAGGATTAAGGAATAAAAAATACTGTTTGTACTATACAAAGAAAATCACCTCTATAGAATGTCCACATAAAACATGGCATCCCCTTTATATGTTAGTATGTGTGTGTGTGTGTGTGTGTGTGTGTGTGTGTGTGTGTGTGTGTGTCTAAATGCCCCTATGTGGGCCTTCTGTGCTCTTCTGAGAATGTTTTTTTACACATCCCATGGAATGCATGGTCCAGAGCCAACGCTGTCAGTTTTCCTTTTTGGCCTCCTCGGGAGACAAAAGAGAGTGGGAAAAGAGAGAGGAAGAGAAGAAGAAGAGAAAGAGAGCACTTGGAATGTTAATGAGAAACATGTGGGACTCCTGGAAATGTGCTGTTGCTAATGTCAAAGCATAATACATGTCAACAAAGAGAAAAGCTTCTCGTTTGCTTTCATAAGGCTTTCGTACAAAAACAGTGAAGTGATCCGTGCTGTGGGAATTTATCAGGAGTCTCAGTTTATCAACGTTTTCTTCAACCTCAGTCTTTAAAGTGTGTGAATGCTCGCTCTCGGGCAGATGGTGTTGTGACAGGCCAGGGGCCAGACGTTGTTGGAATGTTGCGGGGTTGCTGTGGATACCTGTCCTTTAAGGCCCAACAAATAAGGAGCGGGGAATGTATTACGGTGGACCTTAAATCTCAGCAGAGCATGAAGGAAAATGTTTTTATATGAGAAGACATTTGGCAATGCAGGCAGCATGCATCAGTGAGACAGGATACACCACAGGCTGGTTCTGTTTTATCTCCTGCAATGCCAAGACACTTCATGTTTATGATGTGCTATTCTAAGCCTTCAGGCAGCTTTTATATATCAAAGACATTCTACTGTATATCTGTTATGTCCTGTCCTTGATTTGTAAAGTCTGAAACTGGTGCCAAAGTTCTGGCTAAAAGCAATACATTTGGTATACGAAGGAACTAAAGAAAGGCACAAGTAGTTGTCAGATGAACCTAAACTATGATATTTCTTAGCTTCCATTCTAATCACAAGAAACATTTGTGAAATGTAAAAATGTGGATGTATTTTTTTTTTTTCGTTTCTAGCCTAAGATGCAGAGTCAGCTACTGTATAAATACATTAATTGCATCCCTGTGAAAACTGTTTTACATGCATCCATGTCCAGCTCAACACACAGCAACACTGGTCCAACCATCTGTTCGCTCAACCAATAGAAGACTGGGGCAGAATTCAGCAAACAAGTTTGAAAACAGTGCTTGGCCGCACATGAATATGCATATTTCCCTACTATATAGTGTCCATAAAGCAGTAGGTGAAAAGCACCCGAATGATGACCTGCTTTTTGTGATTCTGAAGTACACAACCAAAAAATTGACAGTTTACTACAAAAGTAGTATTTCCAGATTACGTCAGGCTATATGCATTCATACTATACAATCTTTTGAAAAGTAATTTCTTATTCAGAAGAAGTACCTCAAAGAGTATGCAATTTTAGAAGCAGTCCTTGTTTTTGCATTTGCTCCTAGTGTTATAAATATTGCACTTCACCTTTAAAAGCAATTGGATTTTTTTTTCATTTGCTTAAAACTCATTTATAGTGAAGCTTCTGTGGCATTTCAGCCTTGTTTGATTGATTGATGTGCACCTCTGAATCTGCAAAGTGAGATTTAACTGCTGAGGTAAAATCATTATAAAGACATTATGAGTGGAACATGCACACTGATGTTCTAGATTAACATAAAAGGTCTTTTTTTAGCCACCCGCTTACTATTCTCGGATGAGTGATCCTTATCCTTCAGATCCTGGAACATTGCTGAGACCTGCCCAGAGGAATTAACTGTGTTAGACTATGCACTTTTGTTGTACATCTGCAAATCCACATTGTTCATTTACATGACCTAGAAATTCCAGTTATCCTTCAGTCACTGTCAAACTGTCAGTCTTATTAATAACCCCATCCTGATTCACAACGCGAGGGTTTGAGTGTGAAAATGAATCATTGATTGGGAACAATGATGCACCTGATGCTCATTTCTTCTTCATCTCTGCCACCATAAATTACGTTTTAAGTCTTTTCCATGCTGAAACTGTTTCCTTGATGCATGCATACATTTTAAGACAAGTCATTTCTCAAAGATTGCTCAAGCTTCTCTGATTCACCCGCTATGGCTTGTACCCAGGCCCCTTTCCATTCATAATCACTGCAATACCATATATTGCACAGTCCTGCACATCTATTCCTGCAGCTGGAAAGATCATTATTGGCAGGTTCGAGGCACAGCAGCATGGAAAACCCAAGATACCCCTAATAAAAAGCATAGAACTTCTGCTCCCGGACCTGCATTTACTGGAATGACTCCCTAAAAAATGTCAAGTAGTTCACATGTTTTAAATTAGCTTGAGACCCCACGATCAAACTGCCTGTTGGAATAAGAAAGCGAAGATTGGTTGCGATGCATAACAGTAATCCCAGTGTGACCTGGCATCTATCTCATCTCTGACAAATCTTGGGCAAACCAGCATTGAGGAATGTGAATAGATCTATAAAATGTTAAGAGGAACGTATTCTGCATACCTTCAGTTGAATGGTACCACAATTATGCAAAAGCAAACAGTGTATTATCAGGAACCACATGCTTGTCATTTCTCCATATACTTGTCATGTGTTTGTTTGAGATAAGGCTCGAGTTAGTACTCAGTATGTCTTCTTTATATAACTCTTTTAATTGCTATGATTTGGATTTGGCATATTTCAATAAGAGACTAACAGATTATTTTCTCATTTTTTGAGCATTTTTTTTATATAGGCCTACATGTCAGAGTCTCTGCATGTTTTTGTTTTTTTATTTTGACCTAATAAATTGACACTGGTGATTAGCGGCCATTTTTGAAAGGCACAGATGTTATTATCACTTTTAGATACTTTTTCAAAGTTGATGTTTTGTTACCCTTCTCGCCGGACGCGCTCTGTGAGTTTCCTGTGATATGCTGTTTGTCATTCCCTTCACATTCCTCCCATAATTCCCACGCTTTTGCTCACACAAATTCTCAAAACACATATTTGTGCCAACCTTTGCTAAATATTTGCAATGTCCTTTGGCTGATTTGATTGTGCTGATGATTTGAACAGTTCCTATTGTTGTAAAGAGGATGTTATAAGTCAGGGGACCTATGGCTAAAACAAAGCCCACTGATATAATGAAAACTAAAAGAATAGCTTACACACAAAAAAATGAAAGACCTATTTACTGACCTTCATGGCCTTCTAATTTTGTATCACAATTTTTCTGTAAAACAAAAACAGGAAATTTCCAAGGAATCTCCTGCTTAATATCCTGAAAGTGAATGAGGGCTGTCAAGCTCCATAATGACAAAAACCACTCTAAATGTATCATAAAAGTAGTTAAGACTCATAATACTACAGTAATTACTAATACTCATTAGGTTATTAAGTCTTAGGAAGTCTTGCAAGACATTGTGCAAGGGAACAAACCAAAATTAAAGTTCTTTTTGACTGAAATCTTGAATCTTTTAAATCATTTGTTTAGTTCAAAACTGATCTAAATGATTCATTTACATATTGGATTGAATCAGTTCTCAAGTTCAACTCACTGATTCAGTGTGATCAAAATGGGTATGAATACAAGCCCAGTAGAGTGGAAGATTGTATTACGATATAAATTAATGTCTTTCCTTCAGCAGATTACAGGACACACATTTTTAAAAATACTTTTATTACTTATTAATACCAATTCTTAACACTTTGATTGTGTTTAGCATTCAGTTGCATAGAAGAAATGGTGTTGAACAACACAATGGTGAATAAATGTGTGAGCATTAAATATTATATTTCTCCTAAAACTTAAGGTAATAGAGAAGAACTTACCAACAATGGTTAAATACAAATAACAACAGTATGCTCATATGTTCATCTGTGTTCATGAATAATGCTAATTCAGCAGATGTTTCACAACCTTCAGAGATCCTTGAGTAAAGGAGATGACCTGTTGCATAACAGCACAGTTTGACAGTGTTTGACATAGCGTTCATATTGTAATAATCTGAGGAAGTCTTGCTGGTTTTTCTTCTTAGTTGATGCAGGCCTATTGTATCAGGCCTATGTCCTTAGAATTTTTTTTTTCTGTTATAAGATGAATGACTCTTGTTTTACTTCCATATAACCTCTGTTATATAATGGCAGACTGAAGTCAATATCAGCCTGCATGAAATGGTTCCTGTATTTGTGCCTCTTATCCACTGAAGTGTAACAGGACACAGAGAACTACAGGCTGGCTACATGTAAACAGAGCCATTGCTCACATAACTTCACCCAGTTGAACAGCATCTCCCCAGTGGAAAAAAAGCTGGGTGAGTTCTTCAACAAATGTTTTGGCAACAAGTCCAACCGCACATACTTTCACAATAAAATCTGGATCCAGATAATTAACCGAAACAACATCAGATTTATTACACTACAAAAAAAAAAAAAAAAAACTAGATTATCAAAGCTTATGTTTGTATTATCCCACACATGATCTTATGTTGAGTTAAAATGCCTTGTATTTAAGGACAGACATTCTTCCATATTGGTAAAAATAGTCTGCTTGAATGCCTTCTACACAAGGACTCTTTGTCAGTGTGACAAAACACTATTTTAAGGTCACTCAGCTGATATTTTCTCAGCGATAAAAAAGCTGAAGTGCATTTTTGTGGTATTTTATGTAATGTTTTATATTATATTACAACAGCTAATACATTTATAATGTTACACATATATACTTTTAAATAAATACTGTTGTTTTGAACTCTGTATACATCAAATAATCAAGAATAATAGGCCTATGTATCATCATTTCAGTAATAACAATAAGTATTTTATAAAGGAGCAAATCAGCATATCAGAATGATTTCTAAAGGATCATTAAAAAAAGACAAATTACATTAAAATAGGACATTAAAACCCCTAATCCCATTGGTCACAATAGTGACTGTAAAAAATTTTCATTTGTAAATCTCTAAAAACTTTGCTTACTGATGTTTTAGTGCACTTCCTGTGAATATGGAAAAAATATAGGGTCTCAATGTGCAGATTCACATGGTTAGTGCTAATTGTCACATGACCAGAGCAGTTTACTTCCTGTTTGCACCTTGAGAAGATGATGGCTGCATCAAAGCTTCAAAATGAAAGGCTAGTAAATTATGTTAACGTAAAGATATGACAAAGGTACATAATATCTTTAGGGAGTCTAGTATTAATATATGAATTCACATATATTCCGTTTTATTGAGTGTGGTCATAGAATGAGTAAACATCTTGATCACTATAGTGACTGGTGCGATAACACTGAACTTAAAAGTGAACAATATAAATCCAAATGCAGTTGTTAGAGAAAGCTAACTAAAACTAAAAATGTTGCAATCACAAAATATTGCACTATATTAAAAATTCAAATGTAAGACATGAGTTATAATGTTGATGTTGTCAAACTGGTAGCACTGATATAAAAAAATGTATGATATATGTTACAAAAAAGTAGCAATTTAGAAATATGTTGATTGTTGTATTTTTTGTCTTTTACCTCAGTATTCCTATCAATGTTGTATAAGGGGGTTTTATGCATAATAGTAACCCTAGAATGTGGTCAAACTGTTTAATATAGCTGGGCTAAGATTTTATGACTGCAGAAATATGTTAATTCAGTATACACATTATCCCACCATTCACAACTGTGACCGACCATAAAACACACGTTTTCGTACTCTTTTCCAAAAATAATTAATAATAAAAAAATAATAATAATAATAATTACCGATTATTTCAAAGGGTTACTAATGACACATCATTTAGATATTTTCATGCCTGGAAAAAAAATGGGATTATATGGATAAATTACAGTAATTACTAAATAAATGACATTTAAAAAAGAAAATAAAACACTTTTACACTTGCTGAGTTGAATAAGAAAATAATTAGCTAAGGACATTTTAAAGAGAGGTTTAGACTTTTTTAATCTAGTACACTTCAAAACTACTAGTAAATCTATTTTTTTTTTAGAAGTTAGACAGATAGTTCACTCAAACCCATATTAACTTTCTTTTTTTACAGTATGTATTTGTGCTACATTAATTTTGTTATAATTGTGTTACATTTAGTCAAATGTGTGCTATAGCTGTTCATAAACCTTTTAGTGTCTAGTCTATATATAGGCCTATCCTTCTTCCTCTTGTCCTCCATCACCTTGGTGGGCAAAAACCACTGAGTGGGAGCTATGTGCTGGATCAGCAGGAGTGGGGGCAGCTATTTGCTCAGGGGCACATGGCTGGTTAAAGCAGGGACTCACATGAATAAACGGCATTCTCCTGATCCAGTGCAAAACTATTTAGGGGATCTGCAACAGCTCCATCTGTGATTGTGTTGTATGGCTTGTCACTTCCCATGTCATGTATTGTCATTCATTTAATTGCATTTGCAATTGTAACTTCCTGTTGGTATTTTATGGAGCAATTCATGATTCTCAAGAAAAATCAGAGTATGAACCTATGTGTGAAATGAACAACTGTCTTGCTGCTCATTCCACATTTACGGCTCATCAGCGAATCATGATAATAATTTGAATGTTGTAGATAAGGCTGATTATGTCTAATGACACTGTGAGAGAGGGTGCAAGGGATCCCATTCATGCAAAGACATACTGACAAATTATTAACACCACCAACTGAAGTATACGGTTCTGTGATTTCTTTTATTCAAATCCTGAGCAGAATGTATTCTGTTCTTTCGTTAGTTTTGTGTTTGTATACAAAACACTCCATCTACTACAGCATCTACTACAGCTCTAGTGTTGTGAGGTTATTGCTAATGTAACTAGCACCAAAAGGTTTCATAAAAGATAATGTGTCTATTTATATTTTCATTCCACCAGTCTCATACATTTACATGACCAGAGTGTTGTGAAAATCTGTGAATAGTGAGTGAACCACTGAATCAGATACAAAAGATTCTTGTCTTTTTGAATGAACCATTGAATCATTCACTCCACCAATTTGTTTAAAAACACAGAATCAAGAGAGCCAACACTACACTTTTCATTCCCTTGACTTCCATTCATACACATGCATTACTCTGCATTCCAAAGTTTGGTGAATACTGATGTGCAAATTTGCATCACATGTAGTTGTGTGACCAACAGAAGAGTGATATTTCATGTTGTGACCTCCTAGCTGAATTAAAAGACAGGAAACTTTAAATGTGCATATTTGCAGTGTTGCAGTAAAGCATATTGTTACATTTTGGATATATTACATAGTTCTTCTGAGAGTAACTTCTCAGTATTGCCCAAGACGTCATTGCTAGTTCTGTTATGAAATTTTAAAATGAATAATCCAGTTACCAGTGAAAAAACATACACCATCTTAAACCACCTTATGACCAACTAAAAGGACAAGCTTAAACCAGCTCAAACCAGCTACCATGCTTCAACACACCTAACCAGCTGTTTGCTGTTTTTTTTTTCAATGGAGTAACTACTGAAAATGGAGACATACTGTTGCTTTTATATACAGGTTGTCTTTAAATTTTAGCCTAACCCAAACCCTATCCCATCAGAAAACTGCATTTTACATTTTGAAAAATTTTATTTTATTTAAAAAAAAATTACGTTGTTCCAAAAAAGTCAGATTTGTCAGATTTAGCTCAAATTTGTCCCTAAATAATATTCAAGTAGATGCAAACACACACTCACACAGGTTTGTTTGATTATATAAATGAGGACGTAATTTGTATATAGATTTGTGTTTTTTATATCAGGTTAATGATATTTTCCACATCCTAACCCAACCCTTAAATACAGCCCTCACAGAAACCTGCATATTCACATTATTAGATTTAAATATAATTATGATTTGTCCGATTTATGAGCTAGTGAGGACTGCTGAGGACACATAAAATGTTCCAGTTAATGTGTTTCAATAGATCAGGTTAATAAATTAGAAAGAATTTATTAAAAGAATATTCCAGTTGGTTTTCTTTGAAGATATCTTATATTTATGCTGATATCAAAGGCTTGTCTTAATAGAGTTTTGTTCTAGATAAAGTGGCCTGGAGCAGTGGAGGTCCGTAAACAACTTTGTTCATTGTAGGCTGTCTCAGTGGCTCATGCTTCAAATCGCATCTTAAATCACAAATGTGCCATGAAAATATTTTAGGCCATTTGCGGCCAATAAAGGCAGAATTGTGATGGGAATAGAGCATCCTCTCTAGTACCCCATACCAAGAGCCCGATTTGCACGACCCAAACAACCACATCTGAACCATGTTGTGCTGAGTTGAATTCTCTCTGTATTTTCTTCTTTCACTTGTCTTCTTTTCTAAGTCTTGTGATTCTTCTAAAAAGCCCACATGGCAGTTTATAACTCCAAGGTTTAAGATATCAGGGTGGAGGTTGAAAGAATGGAGATATTCCAGTTTGGCTCCAAAAAATCCAGAAAAACAAAGCAGGGTGGCTCTTACTGAGGGGTGTCAGATAGAGGTGCATTGATGTCTTCCCTTTTGTTTCCTTGAATGATTTTGAGGAAGACTCATATTTTCATAGATTTGTACAGACTTGCCAGTGACTGCTTCCTTCATTCACACCTGCAATCAAGTAGTCACATGTCCAACACATGCCTGTTTCCCATTGACTCACTGTCTGAGACTAAGTTGGAAATACCCTGCTATCAGTCCAATCAAGAGGGGAATGTGTACAGTATAAAGGATTGCTCAATATCATTACACGGGAGCAAATAAAGTTTCCTGGTTATTTTAAACATCATGCTCTTTGCCTTGTGCCCTTTCATTGAAAATCTGCTGCTTGATCTCAACGTATAGTCCAACCCGACTGATTAAACATTGCTGCCAGTTCACTCTGTGGAATTCCACCCATGCCCATTTATTATGGATTTAGTCAGGAGGAACCTGAGGATTCATAGACAACCACAGGGCAAGTAAGAAAAGTTACCACCCTGTCTGCCATAGCAGGGTGTTACCTCTCCGTTTTCTGCTGGTGATTTGTGTTTTTACTCTTGAAATAAACTAGGGGAGACAAAGGTGAAGGTATACACTGTCCTATTTGGGTACATTACATGTTTTTATTGTGATGGCAAAGCTGAATTTTCAGTAGCCTACAAAGACTAGACAAAACAGATGCATTAAAAAATGTGAAAGAAAAAAAATGCAGTTGAAGTCAGCAGAATACAAAGGCAAAGAAAACCTATGCTCATTTAGTACTAGAAAATATGCTTAAACGTTTATAAGATATGCCTAAATACGCAAAGGGTGATCTTCTAGCTCTAATCATTTGTATCTCTTTGTATCTTGTGTCAACACGTTTGCATACCTTTCAGATTGGGTCACACCTTTTGACACCTTTTCTCTGTTAATGTGACATCACTGCTCAGCCTCTCTGTAGTAAAACAAGGCTTTATGTTGCCATGGATTTAGCTCGACCACAACTGGGCCGTTTTCTTAGATAACACAGGACTTTCAGTGAAAACCTGAGCGCTCTGCTGTGAGAGCGCCGGTGGGTGTAAGCGGAACTGCAGCTGCTGGGTTAAACGGCTCTTTTTCTCTCTTTTCACTTTTGATCCCTGAGCTCAGCTCACACATTCCGATCATTCCAGGCGCGCGCAGTTATTTATGAGAGCGGAGCGCGCGCCTACAAGCTCATAACCCAACCAGACCTGAACACAACGAGGAGATAAAACACACACAGAAGACATTAGTTGGATTACTTGGATTATTACACATGCCATTAACAGAATCCGCGTGGAATGAAAGTTTTAGTGGGTAAGTTCATCGAGTTAATCGAGTTTAATGATCAGTAGCAGCGAACTAGTGACTTAATCGGCAGAAAACGGAATATATGAAACTTTATCTGTAACACCGATGAATCCGAATCGATTTGAGGACGATATATTGTTGCTGAGTAAACGCTACTTGTCTGGATAATCACTTTATATATATATATATATATATATATATATATATATATATATATATATATATATATATATATATATATATATATATATATATATATATATATATATATATATATATATATATATATATTAGTTGTTGGTAAATGGAATGTGTTGTTTCGGTTTTTATTTTGGAATTGCTAATATTTTATTTATTTTTCATAATTATTTGACTTAGTTATTTTTTATTTATATAATTGTTTACATTATTATTATTGTTGTTGTTATTGTTCTTAATTGTAACTATATGGTACAAAGTGGATATGGCTTGTCGGTACCATAGGTGCAAGTTAATATAGTTGGTTTAGTCATTAAACATTTGCTTATTATTTGATTTATGCAAGTTAAATCATGTTGCCAAATGAAGCTCGTTTTTATTAGGGGACGACATTTTTAGTGCAAGGATGGCTTTAGATTTATTTAATTTTATCTTTATCTTATTTTATTTTATTTTTTTATACTGTTGCTTAATATGACACTTTTTATAATAATTGATAATGATAATGATTGATAATAATAGTTTAAAATAATAGAGCATTTAAATTTTTTTAAAAAATAACACAGCTCTTAGACCATTTCAAATAACTATTGACTATTGGAAAAATCATAATCTTTTCTTGGATCGGTCTCTTGTCCTCCAGGTCCATTTCAGATCATAAATACTCGTCTCCATCAAATAAAATGAGAGGTGAAGAAGCATCTAGTACTGTCCTGCACAGACTAATCCAAGAACAGCTTCGCTATGGAAACCCCACAGATGCCCGCACACTCCTGGCCATCCAGCAGCAGGCTCTGAGACGAGGAGGAGGTGTTGGGGGTGCTAACAGAGGAGCTGGTTCTTCACAGTCTTCATCTGAGAGCCTCAGCCAGGAGGAGCCCCAGTCTCCTCAGCTCTCTGCGCGCCAAGAACCCCAGGGTCAAGAGCACCAGGTGGACTACCAGCACTCTGAGAACTACACAACATACCCACACCACGGCGAGGAGCTACCCACCTATGAACAAGCCAAGGCTCAGTCTCAGCATTTAGCCTCCCAGTGGTGCCAACAGCACAGGGGCTGCTCACTACAGGATAGTGAAACCATCCCGAAGCCCTGTGAAGAGGAAGACAGCTGGGATCCGAAGCGAGGCCACATACGGTCACTCAGTGAGAGGCTTCAGCAGTTTTCAGGAGAGCGCAGTAAAATGCCTACAACATGTTCTGCCAGTTACCCTCAGATACATGGATATCATGCAAACCAGCACTTACAATATAACCAGCAAGGACTGGAGTACAATAAGCAGCTTCTTTATACAGAGTACCCCTTTCCTGCACAACAAGAACTTTACTACAAAGCACCACCATCATTTAATTCCCAGCACAACAGGTAACAATGGCAAAATTTACAATTAAGAACAGCTGACATTTGATTTGGGGACAAAATATATGCAATTCCTACAGTTTTGACATATTTTATAGGATGTTTCATTATGACTAACTGTCTGTTGGCTGATGCTATGGCTGAGTATGCAAAATGGGATTTGTCATCCAAAAATTGTTTGTCATCCAACTACACTAATGTACTAAGATGAACTGAATCTCATCGTTTTAGTTTTTTTTTTCAAAATCTAACATGAAAATTATTATCTTGTGCAGACTTCAAACACCAGAGGTTTGCCATAGACTGTCCCCATCTCCCCCTGCTGGCAGGGAGGTCACAGCTTGCAGTAGCAGTCAACTGGAAATGCTAATGAACGAGAATAAAAGACTGAAACAGGAACTAGAGGGACACACTGAGAAGGCCCTCAGAATTCAGAAGGTAAAAGCACATGACTTTGAAATGTACTTTTTGTAAAGAAATTAGGAAAATTTGGGTTTTGGGAAAGGCTCAGGTGAAAATACAGATCTTAATGGAACGGCTATCTGAATTTAGTCATTTTTCAGTTTAATAAAATAGCACAGGCTAAATGTGTCTTTCAATCTTAAAATAATTCTCTAACTGTTCTATTTAAATTCTATATTTAATGGATAGTGGCAGGCTGTTTATAACAGAGATTATATATGAAAAACTTATAAAGACAGAGACACTTTATTTGTGTAAATGTGAGTGATTATTACATATGAAGTATTACATATACTGGATACACTAAAAAAATAAGTAGAACAAGATTATTTTGTAGTTTTCACTTGACTTGGCTAAATTCCGAAAGGCAATGAAGTGTTTCCAATGGATTACATCAGTGCAGTTAAGCGGCTGCTCACTCTGAAAGAATGATAATTACACAGGTTTAAGCGCTTACCCATCAGGCCACTGCCTTGTGTAAACATGCCTGGGATGATGGAGTCATGGTTAACGCCATCCTGGTCTTTCCATATGGGACTCCTGAACACCTTCTCTGTTCTGTGCTCTTGAGGAGCGTTCATATTTACATTTGCTTGATAAAAAGTCAATCCAATAGGAACCTGCAGTTTTGAATGTTGGCAAAAAGTTCTGTATGTAGATTTTGCTAGTTTTCAAAATGGTTATATTAATTTGCATGCTGACCAAAACAGTGACTTCTGTGACTTCCGTTATGCATTTCTACACAATTGACAATTGGCCTTTTTTGCCCACAAAATTTCACTAATGCAACTGTGCCTTCAATCATAACCAGCTATGTTGATTGCTAACCATCTTTAAGTATTTCTGAGACTGTCTATTTTAGATTGACACATCTGACTTGCTATTTACGGTAACTGTCTTTTCTTTTCCCCCAGCTGGAACAAGAGATCCAAAGGATCTCAGAGGCCTACGAAACTCTGATGAAGGGCTGCGCTAAAAGAGAGACTCTAGAGCAAGCTCTAAGAAACAAGCTGATGGCTGAGATCAAGAGGCTTCAGCATTCAAGCATTCAAGCCGCAAAAGAAGCCGAAGCTGCTGACCAGAACCAGAATGTTATTGAGAAGCTCCTTCTTCAGAGTGAGTTTATGAACACAGCAATATGAAACCTCATTACTGCTTCACATGTTCTGGATATTTCTTAATCCAGAGTTGCACTCCAATTGTGAAGAGCAAAAGTGCTTAAAGAGGGAACGTATTTCCAATTAAAACATTCCAATGCAGGAATTTCAGTCACATAACAGTGCCTCACTTGATCTGAACAGTCAGAAAAGAGGATTAAATGTCAGAAGTGACTTTAGCTTTTGTATGAGACAGATAACAACTGTCACTGCTCTTGTCTGCTTCACATGGACAATTAATGAAATGTTCTTCTCAGCGATCACTTAATTTCCGTTAAGAGTGGGATGATGATGATGAGTTTTCCAGTGATTTATGGTAAATAAGCGAAACAGTCTGAAGCTTCGGGATGTGGGTCAAAGTGAGAGTGGTTCCATCTGGATTCCTTAAGCGCTGGCGTAAATGAGGCGCTCCGGATTTTGCGATTGAATTCCTGAGCAGGAAGTCAATGGGGAGTGGTTCTGGAGAGGGCCTGCATAAACATTCCTTCAGCTTCTTTCTCACGTCCAGTGGTTGCAGAACCATTTAGCTTTAATTGATTTTTATTTTATTAGTTAATTGCCTGCACTAATCAGTATATTTTAGTTAATTTCAGTTTTATTTCAATGAATGAAACCATTTTAATAGTTAATCTACAAGAATAGCTTGGAACTGAACCAATACTTTGTTAGAGTAATGCATTACACAGATGATTTATACATTTATATTAAATATAAAAAGATAGATGAGCCATATTGTGACATCACAGCCAAAATGCCACCATCCGCACCACTTTTTAATATCAAATAACACCCATTAACGTGCCTTTACTTGGCATGTAGGGACCATCTTCGGCTCTCATTTACTAATTTTTTATTTTTTTTCTATCTTATCTGACAGATGAAGAACAGCAGCTTCAGTGTGCACGTCTGGAGCAGGAGGTTCAGCATCTGCGAAATGAAGTGGAGAACCATCAGTGCAGAAGTGAGGCCCTGGAGATGGCGCTGAGGTCCACGCAGACACGCAGCCAGCAGCTGTGGTCGGAGCTGCAGAGGAAGAGAGCGTATGTGGAGAAGGTTGAGCGTCTGCAGGGGGCTCTAACTCAGCTGCAGGCGACCTGCAAGAAAAGAGAAGGGCTGGAAACACGCCTGAGGACACGGCTGGAGCAGGAACTGCGGAGCCTCCGAAATCAGCAGGTACTGAGACAAAACGGTGCTTTGTTTTGAACTGTTCTGATGTTTCTAAGCATTGTATTTTAGGGCTGTTTCCTTCCAGTGAAGCTAAGAATAGCTTTAGACTTCAGATCAGGACATTGCAATGATCTTACACTTTGTTTCCTTTTTTTTTTGTCCACAGCGGCAGCCACAGTCAGTCTGCGGAGTGTCCCACGTGAGTGTTTTCACACTTCAAGAGCAGCTGCGGGAGAAAGAAGAATGCATTCTGTCACTGGAGGCCGACAAGACACGATGGGAACAAAAATACTTGGAGGAGAAGACCATGAGGGAGTTTGCGATGGATGCCGCTGCCACCGCTGCAGCTCAAAGGTAAGAAAGGAGATCAGTGTCAAAATCTTCAGAGTATATTGTGCTTTTTAGACTCATTTCTAATGGTTTTTGTTCTAAACTTTACAGAGACACAACCATCATCAACCATTCGCCCTGCCATTCGTTCATTGAGGAGCTCCCATCATCTGAGTACAGGAACCAGGAGGTAGAAAACCGGTAAGAGTGGCACCCCTTAGTGCATCTAAAAATACATTTCAGTTGTATTTAATGATCCATTTTGGATTTTAGGATTGTAAAGGACTAAAAAGTTTAATATGTTGTTAGGATCCGTGCCCTGTACACCCAAATCCTGGAGAAGGACACAGTGATTAGCATCCTGAAGCAGAAGTTGCAGCAGGAGCAGAAGAGAGAGTCAGGTGCTGAGGCCATCACCATCGCTCATTCACTGGTCACACACACTGCCCAGGGCAAAGGTTAGTGTCGATGCTAAGTAGCGTTCACTAGCTAAGATTTTACCAGCTAAATTAGTGTTTCACTAAAATTTGCATTGTTTACTGTTTAAGATTAGGTAGTTGTTGACTGACTAACATTACCAGTAGTGCTTAATGTTAATTAGTATTATTTGGTTTAAGTTAACTTATATTGTGACTGACTTTAGCATTAGCGTTCACAGCTAGTTAGCAGTTATTGGTTAAGTTAGTGTCTAAGAAGAATTTGTTATGAATTCTTTTGGATCCTTTTCCAGGGAAGAGTCGTTCCAGTGACCCAGCGACTAGTACGTCCCATTCAGCGCACGCTCTGGTAGTAGCCCCGGGACAACCTGAAGCAGTTCTGTTGGAGAAACAGACAACAGATCAAACCTCCCACACAGAGAACAGCTCTGGTGAGTCAACTTTGAGCCATTTTCTGTATGATATGGGATGAGAGGATACTTTATGAGAAACTAACTGAAAATATTACACACTAATTGAGAGATAAAGATGAAAAGTCGGAAAGTCATTCGGGATCTTTTTAAATAGGTCTACCACTGATGACTTTCTCCTGATGTAGTCCCTCATTTTGTGATAACTGATTATTATTTGTTAATATTTTTCATAGATAACATCCAGAAAGCACCATCTGCTGTGGACCTTTTCAAGGGCCTGGATAATGTGTCGGCTGAAGCAGTGGAGATCTTCATTTGATGAAGAACACTTGGACAAACTGCCCTGAAAAATAAATGTTGAAGAGCTCAGAGAGATATTAAATGACACCACATCATTATACTGTTGTGAAGCGAGAATTCAGATAAACAGAAGAGCTACTCAAAAATCTCACCTGAAAGAGGGAGCTGAGCTCTACTCTTAAAGCTACATCTCCAGTCTGCTATCTTTTGAAAGATAAGACTGTTTTACAGAGAAGTTTGCTGCTGGTGAGAATCCTTTTTTTATATATATATTTACAGCCGTCCCGTACAGGAGGGTGGACACAAACTACTAAAATGTCCGCACTATTGCATTGTCCCTCGTCTCAGAAGACTTGTGGTAACTTCACCACACTCCAGTTCAATTGACTCTCTACTTGAGACTAATGCTCTTGCATGTATCTTTTCCACCCCACCTTTATCAATTGTTATAAATGGGTACATTTTTCTCATTTTTTTTTTTTTATGGCTGCTACGCCCTTCAGCTATTCTTTTACATTGCATTTCTAGGATCGGCATACTTAACACTGTCATGTTGTGCGAGACAAAAACAATATATAGACCTAGTAGTCTAAAAGAACATTCAGAGAGAAAACCAATTGTATTATATTATAGTTACCTTTCTTGCATTTTGTTTTGGAATGTGTTCGCTCTAAAATGCCACATTTGCTGGTCAAGGTGTCATTTCAAATGAAATATTAATATATATTTTGTACAATTGTTTGGTTGTGTTGGAATGTAATGCTGAGGAACTGATGCCAAAGAGCATTTCAGTAAAAGTACATGTGCTTAAAACACATGGTCAAGGGTTGACCTCTTCTATTTAATCAATGAAAGATGTGAATGTTCTGAAACATTTCAACATTTACAATAAAGCTATTAATATATAAAACCATGTGTCTCTTGGTTTGTGAAGCCCTTGGGAATTTTTTGTTGGTTCCAGCAAGCACCATCTACTGGATTTCACCCCGTTTCAGACATTGCAGGTTTTCTCTTACACATGCAGTCCAAGAAAGATGAACAATTATAAGTGAATACCAGTGAGGGGCATTCCAGCTCTCATATTTCACAAGAGAAAAACTCACGCTATTTCCCTCAGGCGCACCTTTAGCCACATTTTATGCTCAGACTTCTGAGGCATTCAGACAAACATTCTGCTTTTCAGAGAGAACAATAGATAACTCGCTCAAAGCTGACTCACCCAACATTGACTAACCTATCCAGCCTCCGAATACTACTGTCACTGACAAAGCCAACTCAATATTCCTTAGTGTAGTCACATGCTTTGAAACATGCTATTGATGCCACTCTCTGTGTTTCCAACGATAGAACATATAGATCTGCATTAGGTGTGATGTTTAGCTTTTAACTAATTCCTCTCTGTGACAGTAATGAGAGGCATCTTAGACTCGCACTGCTCATGAGGAAGTTGTTTGTGGGTGATCTTACTGTCAGTCAGTTGTTTACAAGGTACTCAACTGTGTAAAAACTGGGCAGCTCACACATACCCAACATGTAATCCTGCAATCAAAACATTTGCTGAGAATATAACTTGATAACATAAATTTTCACATGCTTATACCTATAACATATGCTGAGAATATAACTTGTAATGAAGCAAAAAAGATCAAATAATAAAATGTCAAATGGAAGAATTTTCCCTTGTGTTCTCAGATTGTGCATTAAAACCTCTCAAAACTGACTTGTAATAGAAGGTGCATAAATAAAACAATGAATGATTTATATATATATATATATATATATATATATATATATATATATATATATATATATATATATAATATTGTATTTTTTTTCTTAAAGGGGAAGGTGTAGTTTATGGTTTTAATTATACTTAATGATACTTAGCTGAAATTAAGAAGTCCATGGGAGGTCCGTAACGCTGGGTTACAATGGGGAAAAAATGCACATGTTGACATCATCAATGGTAAGATGCTAGCATGCTTCACTATTTATGGTATTTCACAGACAAAAGTTTGATTGATGAAGGAATCTCAGGAATTCAGGTCTCAGTTGTAACAAGAGTGAACAATGCTTGTTGTTGAAAATAAGACGGCCACGTCTTACATATTTACTACACTGGTAATGCCTCTGATTATGACCTCCATTGTTCATTTTTGCATTTATGCATAAATTAAAAACGTGTTCCCAAACAGAATTTTTTTCTCCATAAATCTTAAAAACTGTAATTTGCCAAGTTACAAACTACTGTTCAAAAATATACTAAATAAAGGTAGCTAAGGTTTACAAGTGGAAAATATCTGTCAAAAATTTTGATTTTTAAGATTATTTACCATTAAAAAATCTGGCAAAAGAAATAGATGATATCAGGATGGCTGCATCAAACCAAGTTAATGTACACTACAGACAACTAACAAAGCAAACAAACAAAACTGCAGAGTGAACAAATTAACAGTTCATTTTATTTCCAGCAATGAAAACTCAAGGAAGCTGAATTTCAGTCAAAACTACCCTAACTCACTGGATTGCAATACATTGTCAGACAATGGAAAGTATGATTTGTTAGTAAGGCATAAGTTACATGACAATTCAGATTAATAACTGAAAAAAAAAATTTTGTTCCAGTTTGAATATCTTTTAAAACACATTTAAAGGAACACTACACTTTTTTTGAAAATAGCCTTATTTTACAACTCCACTAGTGTTAAACAGTTTTACCGTTTTCAAATAAATTCTGCTGATCTACGGTTCTGGCAGTAGCACTTTTAGCTGAAAATAAGCTAAAATGGTCTCCAGCTAATTTGTGTAGTTGTAGCAGTAACAGAGGGACTATTTTCAGGCGCTGCGTAATATCACTGCGCCTGGTTCATCCATGGGCAGCATAGTTCCTTGATTATTTCACCAGAATGAGATTATAGTTCCTATACATATAGCCCTAGAAAATCTTAACTTTTCATTTTCTGTCGGCCTTAGTACACGATGTAACTAAGAGTCAAGTTTTAAATAGGAAAAATATAGAAACTCTCTGGTCATTTTTGAGCAAAATGCCAATGGTCTAATCAGATTCAATGATCTATGCTAAGCTAAAAGTGCTACCGCCAGACCCGGAGATCGGTTGAATGGATTCAAAAACGCTGTCCTTTAAATCACATCTGCTTTCAAATGCAGTTCTTAAAGCAGACATTCAACATAGATCACTGTCAGTAAGGACCGACATGTAAGGTCAGTCTTTATAAAAAAAATAAAATAATAATAAATAAATAAATTAATTAATTAAGTGACACTACATACAGTAATGGATTATCATGTCTCACTCAGTATCAGAACAATTTAATTAGTTTATAAATCATAACAGCATTGCCATTTAAACTGATAACACAAAACGAGAGAATAGCTCTTCATCGTGTGGGTTCTTCATGACCTATCTCTATATACACAGACAATTTTCACATGTGCTTTCAATATTTGCTACTTAATAACATTTTAACAGGCAAATATAATGACGACACTGTGGCACTGGATCTTCATACCAACACAAGAACAAACTTGGCTCCAGGTGAGTTTATGTAAGCTGGGAAAATCCTCTTGGTTGGAATGAAAAGGTTTAGCATTTAATGGCCGTTACAGTCTGTATGGGAACCAGGAAATGTGCGATACACTGCAATTCATCTTGTTTATAAGCGCAGTGGAGGTCTTGTCCTCCTCACAGAGAGAAATGCTGCCAACATTCTTTCGACTTTTGAGAGGCACTTGCTATTTTTTACCCTTGGGTTTCTTCCTAAACATGAAAAAAATGGAGCATTTGAAGGTCAAAGGGCACATTCCTGAAGCTTGAAATTTGGAACACCAGCAAATATGAATTTTTCAGGGTGCAGTAATCCTCTTACAAATCAGAATTAAAGCAGCTGGGAACATTGGTGTTTGTTGAAAAACTAAAACATTAGATTAGATGTTAGATGAATGTTGGGTCAGCACAATCCGCCAAGAGCCAAACAATTCTGAAAACCAGATTCATTTTCAAACGAATCCATGAATGAGGTCAGTTTACTGTCCTGGCACATGCTGGTCAGATGAGCTGTGCTCTCAGAAAGTAGATTGATTACTTCAGCCGCACACATTTGCAGCATTGATTGATGACTGGATGGAATAACCTTCAATTTGGCCTATCTCTGAATGATAGATCTGAAACATCCTGTGAGGGGAATAACTTAAAGCAAACTTGCATTAATATTTTCAAACTACAATCCAAACCATACCTCATGACTAGTAGAAGTGCAAGTGCAATGATGAAGAGCAGTAAAACCGCACATACCCCATCCATGACTAAAGCTTTAACATTGTGTTTTAATGCTTAGGAATGACAGCATTTCAAATGCTAGTCACGGCTGCATTTTTCAGAGCTGCTGTTTGAAAGTCTCAGCACTTGGCCATGATTGCATTTGCTGTGCTCTTTATTTAGAGGAATGCATTAAAGCATTCCTGATCAATTAATTGGCATGAGTAACGTGACAGTTTAGAACAAAATGGAATGCTTTGCAAAACAGATTTTACATAGTTAAAAATAACTAAAAAATAAATGCAAGCTATAAACTAAATACATAAAAAAAAATTAATGCATCTATCTATCTATCTATCCATCCATCCATCCATCCATCCATCCATCCATCCATCTACAGGTGTTGGTCATATAATTAGAATATTATCAAAAGGTTGATTTATTTCTCTAATTCCATTCAAAAAGTGAAACTTGTATATTATGTTCATTCATTACACACAGACTGATATATTTAAAATGTTTATTTCTTTTAATTTTGATGTTTATAACTGACAACTAAGGAAAATCCCAAATTCAGTATCTCAGAAAATTAGAATATTGTGAAAAGGTTCAATATTGAAGACACCTGGTGCCACACTCTAATCAGCTAATTAACTCAAAACACTCGCAAAGGCCTTTAAATGGTCTCTCAGTCTAGTTCTGTAGGCTACACAATCACAGACTGCTTCTGAGTGGTCCACAGTTATGTTCTCTGATGAAAGTAAATTTGGTATTTCCTTTGGATATCAGGGTCCCAAAGTCTGGAGGAAGAGAGGAGAGGCAGACAATCCACATTGCTTGATGTTCAGTTTCCACAGTCAGTGATGGTTTGGGGTACCATGTTATCTGCTGGTGTTTGTCCACTGTGTTTTCTGAGGTCCAAGGTCAACACAGCTGTATACCAGGAAGCTTTAGAGCACTTCATGCTTCCTGCTGCTGACCAACTTTATGTAGATGCAGATTTAATTTTCCAACAGGACTTGGCACCTGCACACAGTGCCAAAGCTACCAGTACCTGGTTTAAGGACCATTGTATCCCTGTTCTTAATTGGCCAGCAAACTCGTCTGACCTTAACCCCATAGAAAATCTATAGGGTATTGTGAAGAGGAAGATGCGATATGCAAGACCCAACAATGCAGAAGAGCTGAAGTCCACTATCAGAGCGACCTGGGCTCTCATAACACCTGAGCAGTGCCACAGACTGATCGACTCATTGCTGCAGTAATTCAGGCAAAAGGAGCCCCAACTAAGTACTGAGTGCTGTACATGCTCATACTTTTCATTTTATACTTTTTAGTTGGCCAAGATTTCTAAAAATCCTTTCTTTGTATTGGTCTTAAGTAATATTCTAATTTTCTGAGATACTGAATTTGAGATTTTCCTTAGTTGTCAGTTATAATCATCAAAATTAAAAGAAATAAACATTTTAAATATATTAGTCTGTGTGTAATGAATGAATATAATGTACAAGTTTCACTTTTTGAATGGAATTAGTGAAATAAATACACTTTTGATGATATTGTAACTATATGACCAGCACCAGTATATATGATCACCAAAATAGCACTGAAGACTAGAGTAATGATGCAGAAAATATATAAAAATAGAAAACAGATAATTGGGAATCCCCCCCCCCCCAGTCATCTCAGTGATAAAAAGTGTTCCCAGTTAAATGCACAGTATGTACTACCTACTTTTGCCAAGTAATATTTCAACAATTAGTTTTTGTTCTATAAATCCTTAATATGTTTACAACGTCTGTTGACTGATTGCTCAATATCTGCTCAAAGGCAACTGTGCTTGTAATAAAAAACCTTATGTTTTAGCATCCAGCAGCATCCTATAGTTTTCAACAGAAAAATAGCTCCAGACTGAAGGTTTCAGAGGTCAGCCTGGGTTCGTAAGGCTCCATGACGTTGTGGTATCAAAAACATGTTTCTAATAACATGAGGCTCATGTCGGTGAGACAAAATAAGGCTTAGGGCTGGAGAGAAATGGATACATTTCACTTTTAGGCATGACATGAATTAAATGGTTTTTCGAGTCCCCCACAGTGAAGCGTTGTGTTTTTGACTTCTCCCTCTCCTGCCCAGGGTTCTGTGTTATTATTTGGTAATAGTGAGCACATGGCAAAGTGTGCGTCAGGGCCAAAAAGCGTGCTCTACACTCGATTACCATGATTGCTGTGGAGTATTCATGCTGGATTTTCCCGTTTTAGCACAAGGCTTTCTTTCAGTTTCATGGAACGGCTGAATTGCTGGTCAAGAGGCCAGGGGTTGAGAGAGGCACGCTGGGATATTTCTGGTTTAGTGGAAGAATTAAAACAGTAAGAGAGGTTGTGAAAATCCCAAAAGTCCTAAAAAAATTCCTTGTTTTTCAGGGGATTTTGAAGTTCATTCTGCAGTAATAAATTACATGATTTAAGAAGAAATTCATGTAATGTAATGATTGGTAAAATGCAGCTTTGTCATCACAGGAATAAATTACATTTCAAAATATAATAAAACAAAAAACATTATAAATGATCTGTATTTTTTAAGACTTCATTAATAAAAAATGTGGTAACACTTTAGTATAGGGTCCAATTCACACTAATAACTAGTTGCTTTTTATTTTTTTTATTTTATTATTATTATTTTTTTAATTATTATTTATTTATTTATTTTTATTATTATTATTTTCTTTACCTTTAAGAAGTGTTAATTGAAGATGTATATGTGAAAAGGTGTAAGTATATGTACTTGTTCTGTGGTTATAAAATGAGAAAATGACAATAAACATATTGAAAAAAAAAATAACTAGTTGCTTATTAGCATGTCCATTATTAACATATTGGCTGTTTATTAGTGCTTATAAAGTACATATAATGCATGACATCCATAATCCTACCCAATACCCTAAACTTAACAACTACCTTATAAACTATTAATAAGCAGCAAATAAGGAGTTAATAAGGGGCAAAAGTCATAGTTAATGGTAAGTTAATAGTGAGTATTGGACCCTAAAATAAAGTGTGATCAAAAATTTACAAAAATCTCACAAACACAAACTGTTGACCAGTAGTGTGTGATGCACTGTATATCGGTTTAGGACATCAAGAGTCAAATATATCATATCAATATATGGTACTATACCCAAACTGCAAATACTTCAGTCAAATATATAATTACTATGAATGAAATGTGTGAAACACGTGCAATTTAAATTGTGGAGTATTATTGCTGATTACAAATTAGTCATCATTCATTCAAAATTTAATTCAGAGCCACATTGATTTTTACATTTTATTGTTAAACATGGTTCCATCAAAGCAGTGTTAGATAGATTAGAATTAAACTGTAGAAATACTGCCACCTTGTGTAACATTGCAATTCAAAGTCAATGAGATGCGGACTATTGAAATAAAAATAAATACTCAAGCCAAACATTTTTTGTGAAATATGTATGTATGAACATAGAAGAAGCAACAAGCAAAGTATTTCTGACAGCAATTATTAAACTTGTTAAATTACTTCTGCAATATGCAATATTACATGAACAGATTCATAGTATAATTATTATGGTAAAGATAAAAAAAAAGAAATGTGAAAAAAAAAAACAAAAAAAACAATTGTTGATCCTCTATGATTTCCACACTTTAGGAATCTCATTCAGATACTCAGATACATGTCCTTGTAAGAGGACAGGAGATCACTTATTCTATAACCCTGCAAAAAACAGTCAAAGAGGATATTAACATATGCACACGTTACACTTGTGTGTGTGTGTGTGTGTGTGCTGTATTTACCATAGATGTATCACAGATCAGAGTGTTGCCCTGCACCAGGCCGCCGATGGTCAAGTGAAAATGTTTTTTTCCACTAGACCAGGAAGTGATCTTATTGAACAGATGCATCGCAAGTACCTCCTGCAGACGAGCCAGCCAAAACACTTGTTAACTTCACAAACGACACAATGCTGAGGTGAGCTGTACATTAGAGTTGTAGTTGTATACAGAATAAATTTGTACCTTTGTCTTCAGGTTGATGATACTAACTCCTTGCTTGCTGACTGATAGCGTTATAGCCTTGGGGTAACTCTTATCTGAGGTTTGCTGTGAGAAAAAAGACAGTCAGTGTCAAAAAAACACCCGCCCCTTTTTAGCAATCAGGGTTATTTTTAGAGTTGCCCCAGTTACCTTAACTTCGAAGAAAACACATCCGAAGGTAGGCCACTGTGAGATCGTCTTCAGGAACTGGAGTTTGGCTTCATCTACTGTTATGCCTGCCTGACTGTTGTACGCGTCAATAATGTGCTGCAAACCAAAGACCAAAACGATTCTGTCATTCATTGTAATGTTAGGGCCAGGGGTTACTAAAATAAATCAATATTAAATAATGCCTTCATAAGTTCTCAAAAAAGTATATTATGTTCAACAAAGCTGCATTTCACATAAAAACACGAATATAGTGAAAAATGATTAATCTTTCAAATAATGATTTTATTTTAGTATATTTTAAAATGTGCATTTTCAGCAGCCAGTACTCCAGTCTTCAGAGTCACATGATCATTCAGAAATAATTCTAATAAATTGATTTGCTGCTCATTTCTTAAAGGGATAGTTCACCCAAAAATGAAAATTCCGTCATTAATTACTCCCCCTAATGTCGTTCCTAATTAGTAAGACCTTTGTTCATCTTCAGAACACAAATTAAGATATTTTTGATGAAATCCAAGAGCTTTTTGACCCTCCATAGACAGCAAGGGTACTACCATAGGTCCAGAAAGGTACCAAGAACTTCGGTAAAACAACTGTAATTTTATTAAGCTATAAGAATACTTTTTGTGTAAAAAAAAAGTAAAATATATAATAAGTAATGATATAATAAATATCTTAATTTGTGTTCCGAAGATGAACAAAGGTCTTACGATTTTGAAATGACACAAGGGTGATTAATCAATGTTAGAATTTAAATTTTTAGGTGAACTTTCCCTAATATTATCACTGGTGAAAACAGTTGTGTTGATTAATAGCTTTGTGGAGCCCGTGATACATTTTTTTTTTTTCAGAATTCTTGTAGGAATATAAAGTAAAAAAAAAAAAAAATTAATTATGAATAAAAAATAACTGACATCAAACTGTCTAAGTAGTCAAAATATACAGGGCTATAGTAAAAAAAAAAAAAAAAAGGCTCGAGGATCACCTTTTTCCAGTCATCAGCAGTCATGCTCTTCAGCTGATCAGCTGGTACCAGATCTTTCAGCATTCTAGGGATCATGACAAACTGGGATTTATCCGTATCAATCTGAATACGGAGCAGCAGACCTGCCAGACTGATCATGTCCTCTTTAGACACATCATGATAACCCCGCAAATATTTCGGCAATTCCTGGGAAAATATAAAGAAGGTAGTTAGGCAAAGTTGCAGAGCACAATAGAGTGTCACAGGAAAGAGTCCTAAAAACACAAGAATGAGTTGGCATTTTTAACACCTGGTTACATTGCATGGTTTTATTCCTGTTTTATCAAAAGTTTTTGAAATGGGTTTACGGTTAAATAGGTTCACAATTGTTAAAACTCACAAAAAAATATATACTGGCGATATTGAAGTTGTATGACAATGTAGTTTGTTTACAGCCTAACTTTTACTTTTTATATCTGCAATAGTATTTGGGATTGTATTTATTCTTAATTTGATTATCTTGAATAAAACTTGTATGATTCATACATTTGGTTGGTCCCAGAGCTTATTTGCTGCAATAATTCAAAAGCCTTTTGAAAAATCCTATTAGATTTTTGTATAGGGATTCAGGGTGATGCTAACGTTTAGTTTGGCCTAAATATTTTTATCCCTGCAGCACTCCATTCAGTTAAAGGCCGTTTAAAATGATATGGTACACAATGATACACAACATACCTGGGGAAAGTGGAAGGTTAGGTCGGCAGTTAGGTCTTTTCCTGGGATCACATTAAACCAGAGGTTCCTCATGAAGAACACCAGGTACTGGACAATAGTTGGATTAGCTGTGTTCAGGATCAATAATATTTATAGTGAGTAAGAGTCTGATTATTATGCACTCACTGAATAAAAAGTTAATAACAGTGGTTAATATGTTATACAGCTTACCCTCCTTGATTTTTTTCCCTTTCTTGACGACATCGGTGAGTTGCCTGAGGTTGTCAAAGAAGTACTCTTTAGAATCCATACCTACTACCTGAAAGGATCAGACCAAAGAAGATCAGCATGGATCTAAAACAGCACCATCAGGAAAAAACATAATGACTGAAAGAAATCACGTCTGAAACCTTTGTGGATGTTTTAACAAACAGAGTGTATCCATCTGAGGAGGAGAGCCGGAGTTCTCTGGCAATTTTCTGGCATAATTCTTTTATCCTCGTGGTGCTGGTCACCTCAAATAACTAAAATTAAAAAAGGGAGGGTTTTTTTTGTTAACATGGATGGAAAAAGTGAAAATGAGTAAAATGGTTTAAAACAATTTGTAATGTCACTTCTTACTTCAGATGTATCGTCGGGAAAGTGAACTTTATGGAAGATCTGCATGCTGTTATTTTGAATGGCGTCTACTTCCACCTGGTGAGGAGGCAACTTCCTTGCCTCGATACTGTATAAGACAACAAACATTGCTTTTTGATTGATTTTAGCTCTCATGCATCTAAGCATAGCATCTAATGTCTAATTCACTCTACACCAATAGACAAACACCAACAGACACATTTGTTGAGTTTTGTTGGACCAGTGTCTTACCGCTGTGGGTGCAGTAAAATTGGAGTAGGAGTGAGAGTGTGTGTTTGTAGTCTATTTGTTCATTGGTTCCCATTGATTATTCTCCCAAGTTGTGTCATTTTATCTTGGTAAGCTTCGGCCATTATATAAATAGTTCTAATGTTTCTCTTGTTCCTTGTCAGTTGTTATATGCAATGTTGTTGTTTTTGCTCATATTACCCGTTCCATGTATTCCCTGACTTTTTTTACATTTTTTATTTCCACATCCCTGCCAGCTTGCATTCGCTTCCTCACATTACAAAATGCTGCACACTTTACTAAAGAATAAAAGCTGCCATTGGTAAATTAAGATGTGAATGAAATTGCACCTCAGTTTAACCCAGTCTTGTCAAATGTGATAATACTGTATAGTTTTGGATGTTGCCATATTGAATTTAACACGGATGAAAACTAGCAATAGTCTTCTCAATAGCACACACATAAAGGTCCTACAGTAGAAACCTGAAAGATGTTTCATCAGTTGAACAATGTTGTTAAACAACAATATACCAGTTAACCGAAATGTATACCAGTTATTCCTCTGTGTCAATATCCCGAAAAACTAATACTAGCTTAAATTAAATAAACTCAAGTTCACTTAAGACAAGTAAACAGTCAGTGAATAATAAGAACAAACCCACCGCACATTCCTCACTGTGTAAATGAAATATACATTTCTTCTTTTACAAAAGTGATTTAGTCAAGAGCAGTGAGAGATTTTCTTTATTTTGTTGTTTGATTAACATGAATGTTAAACAGCAGGAATATAAGACTGCTGTCATTTTAAGAGCTGCCCGGATCTAATCAATACTCCCGCACTCTATGAGCCCCGTCTTCACATGCTCAGAACAAGTCTCACAGACAGCACACGGATATAGCGCATATATGAGTATTCTTTGACTGCTGATTGCATTCAATGGCTCAAAATCAATCGCTTTTTAACCGCAAGGCTTAAAAACACATGCAAACGAACAATTTTCATGACCACAGAAAAGTCACATGAATGCAAAATCTCTATTGGTTGACAATTTCTATCGGTTAATTGTGTCTTGTATCTCTAGGCACATTTTACCTAGTGAATGCAGTTGTAAATGTAGCCATACTATAATCTAATGACTTTCTGCGTTGGTCGCTGTGTGTAGTTGCAGCATGAATTAGCCTTAAGAGACAAACTGTTTGAGTAAACTGTTTGACAAACTGTCTGTAAAGCTGTACCTGAGCATAGCTTGCATCCTCTGCAGGCAGGTGGAGGCCAGAGGCTCTCTGGATCTGGACTCCAGGAAAAGTTGAGCATATTTCATCAGCAACTCACTTGGTGGAAAGAGACCAGAACACAGCCACAACAGCTGCCAGCCTCGCTCCATACTCAACCTGAGAGATAAACAGAGAGAAACAAACAAGAGTGCGATTAATTAAAAACAAAAAATCAGATAAAACAAACATTAAATCATTTTTGGGTACCAAAACCAAATGAGTTAAGACTAGCTGACAAACCCATGGCTGTTATTAGACATCTGCTTCATTATTTGGCAGTAGATCTCATCTCTTAGTTCCATGTGTGCTGTTGCTGGCCCAAAGATCTGGTTTGTTAAATCTATGGGTGTCCGCACATGCTTGACTGAATAATCTCCCATATATTTAAGGATAGGTAGAGACAATGTTAAAGAAAACTTTAAGCATCATTCATTAAAATTTACATGGTTACATGCACTGAAGTCTTTATCACTTATACTGTAATACACAAAATACAACTTCCTTCAAAAGGAGATGTGTAACAAATGATTGAGTTTTCATTTGATCAGTCGACAGGAAGGATATCTGTGAAGCAGTCACAAGCGAGGTGGCAGAGCTCTGAGTTGCCCTGCAGGCTCCTGAGCAGCGGCTGTTTAAGAAGCTCTTTGCTGTTGGCCCACAGTTTCTCTTTTGGCGCTCCTTTGCCACGGCCACCTTCTTTTGACTCCCTGTGACCCATTGAAAGAGGTACAAGATGAGCATTTCAGAAGCTCTGGCATGTTATCAAAACTGGTAGCTTTCAAGTCACTTTTTTGGAGCACTTTCATTTACTTCAGGTGAGATAAGTGCAAATGTGTTACCTGAAATAATCAAAAGAGAACTCCTTGAGCGTCACAACGGCAACTTTCTCTGGGCTGAGCTCCTCCTTCTGCGGCAGGACCGGCATTACAGACTTTCTTCGCGCTGGGTTCAAATTCAACAAATTCTAGAGGATGGAAATTACTCTTTACATTTCTATTCTTGTCAAACTTAAATGGATTTACAAAACAAAACGTATTTTGCGACCCTAAAAAAGAACCTTGTTGGGGTCTACCATTTTCTGATAAAAAGTTTCTTTAAATTTAAAAAGTCTTTAACTCCCTTTAAATATTTATTTCCAAGACAAAACCTTAAAACACTAAACAATTATTAATATAATAATGGCCAGTGCTGAGAAGTAATTTTCTTTCCCAAATGAGCGAGAAACAAAAGAATCATGTTTACCAGTGTTTCTTCTGTAGGCCTGGTCAACATCGGCAAAATCCGAATGGCATCCAAGGAAACTTCTCCGGTTTGATTTGTCCTCTCATTCCTGGCTTGGATCCAGCCTTCTTCAGAAGAATTCATCCCATCCTTTATGATAAACAGTACATCGCCTCTTTTGTAGTTTAGCATTGTAGCATCCTCTGAAGGGAAGGCAAAATAAATAAAAACAGAAAGATGAATATTCAAGCAATTTCGACTAGTTCAAGAACCAATTTAAAAGATAGAAGATGCCATCTTCCCACATTAATGTACTGAAATGGAAAACTGTAAAAGAAGCACCTTGTCTGATAAGGTCCTGTATTGCCACAGCGTACACTGATCTCTTCATAAGCCCTGAGATGAACATGTTGACCAACTCCACTAATTCTCTTCCCTTCACAGCCTTCAGCTCATACATCCCCTTTGGAGTCATCAAACACACAATCCCATCAGAATCTTCCTCACTGTAGGAGAAAAGTTAGGAAGGGAAGGAACGACGGAAATGAAAAAAAGAAAAGTCAGCTGGTTCATCTAAGAAATTAGACTGAATCTGCAGAAATAGTCTTTGAAGAGCAAGTTCTTTATCAATGCTCTGGTGTAATTAGGTGCTTCTCCATGGAGGTTTATCATAAAAAGCAGTATTTTACCTCATCTCAATACTTGACACCTCAGGATAAGAGAGCTGTAGAAATGCGGCTTCTGTCACATCCTGAAAAAAGACGCCCTTCCAGTTTACAACAACTACGAACTGGTCTTGAGGCACTGAGGGACCTGAACACAAATTTTTCACAGTAACTAATAAAAAAACTACAACAAATTCACAAATGCAATGCATTGAAGGGTAAGTTCACCTAAAAATCATAACTTTAGAAACACATGACCCTTTCTTCTGCAGGACAAAAAAACTAGTTGTTCAAGCCGAATGTCCAAGCTGCTCTTTTTCAGTAAAATGAAAATGAATAGTAACCGTTAAGCAAGTTTTTAAGTGAACAACGGCTACATTTTCAGTCTGTTCCTCATACAAAACTATCATGTGGCTTCAGAAGACTTGGAGTCATATGGTGTACATTTATGTTATTTTTATAGTGCCTTTTTTATCTTTACAGCTTTGTATGGAAAAGAGCAGCATACACTTTCATCAAAAGCTCTCATTTTGTGTTCCACAAAAGAAATAAACTCATACAGGGTTGGAACGACATGAGTACAGTATATGTAATGACAAAATAAGTACTACTTTCTCTTATCTTTTTTACCTGAAACAATTTGAGCCTCATAGAACTTGGAGAAATAGACTGTCCACTTCTCCTGTGCATATTCAACAGCCTCCACTTTCACTTCATAGGCAGTTTTAGAAGAGTTTATGTAAGGGCCCTAAAAAATTATGAAGGATTATTGCTTGCATTATTCTCCAAGCACAACCCAAATCAAATTTTGTGATATAACAGCATATACAGTACATACAGCATACCTGTGTGTGTGCAGAATGAACCATCTGAGTTAACTTGGCCATAGACATGCTCTCAATTAAAGTCATGTTCATGCATTCACGGACAATCTTCTCTGCGGTTTCCATACTGCTTTCAGACCCATGCTGTACATAGTAATGTTTGGCCGCGAGCTGCACGTAATCATCCTCCTAGATCAAGATTATGGGTCAACAGCAGAGGATAAGTTACAAATCTCATTCCTATTAAAATATATATGAACAGTAAAAAAAAAAAAAAAAAAAAAAAAAAAACCTACCTTATCAGACTGATAATCACCACTTTTGAGTCCGTGGATGATCTGCCCATAGATGAGCTCTGTGCTGACTTGGTCAGAACAGTCATGCCATGGAGCGAAGATCTCTTTGCGGAAGTGGAGATGCCAAGGAGCATGTTGTTCCTCTCTCCCCTGTCTCTTTTCATCCTGCTCACAAATAGACACGGTGTCCAAGAGGTGCTGACTGCTGCTGCCAAGAGACCAAATCTGCAGGAAGAGATGCATAAATGTAGACTTTATTACTATTGCTCATTAGTTATATGTGACTTATTTCAAATTGCATCTTGAGCCATTCAGATGATACAAACCTTCTCATGCATTTCAGCATACAGGGAGAAGCCGTAAGTGTCCTGCAGGTTTATCTTCTGGATAATAGATTTGCACACCTCTGCAGAAGTTGTGGCTGAATCTACAGTGAGGTAGATGCTTCTCCCATCCATCAGACTCACTGCTACTATAATGGGCTTCTTGTTCTCTGCAGACTAGCAGGAAACAAGGGCTTGTCATTTATTTATTTTTTTGAATAAGTGCTGTGGAGTATTCTTCATCTTTTCAGATGGATTGCCTACCTGTAGTTCAAGCCAGCATGGTGGCTCACTTCTTTCTCCATTTGCTAAAGTCCTTCGCAGTCGCTCTGAACAGTAGGAGGAGTACTCACTTGGGCCGTAGCGTATGAAGCTCTGCAGGTACTGTGGCCAAAAGATAATGGAACATAACACATAACATTACCTTAACATGACGTGATGTGGTGTGACGTTACGTTACGTAATGCCACGTCACATTACATCACGCAACGTCACATAACATAATGTTGTCACATCACATCAAGTCACGTAATGAAACGTGATGTGACACAATGTAACGCAAGTAATAACAAAGCATGAAATAAAACATTAGACTACATAATAACAATACATAAAATATAAAAAACATAACAGCATAACACAACATAAAAACAAAACCGTACGACATAACATAACATCATATAACAAACATAAGAAAAACCTACTATACCGACTATAGAAAAGATATACTGTACCAACATAAAATGAGATGACATGACATAACACATCAAACACATATAAAACAACATAACATTAAATATAAAACATGACAAAATTCAACAAAACAACAACATATAACAAGACAAAACATATCATATAACAACAACATAACACAATAACATGACACAAAACAGCATGGAATAACAAACAAGAAAACACAGCATGACATACGACATAATAAAATAACACATATCTCATACCACAACAACGACACATAACACAACATTACATGACATATAACATGACATAACATTACAAAACAACAACAACAACATACAAAGCAACATAAACCAACTGCATGACAACACATGACATGACATTACACAACAAAACATAACATAAACCAACATATAATAACATAACATATAACACAACATGTAATATGGCATGAAGCATAACATTAAACAGCACTGCACATCAACAACATAACAGCACATAACAACACATACAGTAACATACCAAATATGGCACAGTTTGATTGGTCATTCATCGCATTTTTATTAAATAATATAGCGTTGTATTATGTGTAGTTGACCGTAGTTCTAAAGAATTTTTTTTTTCCCCTTTCCTCCCTTCAGGATGACACACTACCTCTCTACTTCACATCAGGGTCCTGATCACCCTGTCATGTCTATTTTGTGATAATGAGTGGTTCATGAGTTCACCCCTACATCTAATCGGATCGCAAATTTTAAGCATATTTTGGCGTGCTGTCCTGGGGCAGGGCTCTAGGGCCAGATTATAGCCCAAACCCAAAGAACTCCCCCATCCCTAAAAATAGATTAGAAGTGAGGAGTTGGGGTGGAGGAGGTATGCTGAAAAACTGTTGTAAGACAGTCTGCATATATATACACATACACACGTGTCGTGCTAGTTAAGATGGATAGCTAAACGAGATGCACCTGTGCCAAACTGGTTGATTATCTGATCGTGCTCCTCCCGAGCCTTGTTAAAAAAACATCATATCAATTCACATTAGCTCTTAAATAACAGAACAGAAGTCAAACAGTATTTATTACCTTTCTGAGGCTATCTGTAGGGGGGAAGATACCCAGACAGATGGACAAAAGAATCCAGCCTCTGTTTGTACTTTCGGGGTTCTTATTGGCTGTTAACTGCTTAAGGATCTGACAGTAGATCTCATCCCTGAAAAAACATATAAAGCCATAGAGATGATCTAACAATTATCTCTTCATGTGGGAAATATATTCCACATTGTGAAGAATGCAAATGACCAATGGCCCATTACATTCACCTTGTATCTCGTCGTACAATAGCATATCCGGCAATGATATGCAATTTCTCCAGTGGTGTCATTGGACGATCATAAGTTGCTCTCTCTCCGAACAACACATCCTCTTCCTCCTGAACAGTCTGCATTTTAGGTTGTGGCTCTTCTTCTGGCTGCTGATTTCATCAGAATGATTATTAGGAAGCATGATGCAGTTAGCTGTGGGTAATGATCAGTGCTTTAGCATACCTCTTCTTCAGGAATGGCTGAGGGTTTTCTCTTCCCTGCCCCCTTCGGTTGCTTCTTTTTTTTCCGCAAAAATTTCTACAAGTACGAGACCAGCAGACAAATAAACACACAAAAGTTGGTTTGAGGTAATATAATTCCAACTGTCACATTTATGTTGGGTTATTGACTATTAGGACAGTATTTTGCAGTTCTTTATTTGTGGTCTGGTCCTTTGATGTATTTTTGTAAAAAAGTGTAAATATTAAATGTTCTTCCTCTGCATTCACATCAAAATCTGTATGTCTTGCATTTTTTAACCCGACGGCATTTTACCTGTGTGTGTACATTCAAATATTTAAAGCAATATAATATAAACTAATATCAAACAGCATGAAAATGCATGTTAATCTAGGCCGGTCTTTTCAGCAGCGTGGGCACTGAAGGTACTGTATGAGCTGAACAGCTGGTAAGTGTAAAAAGAAATAAATAAAGGGCTTCATTTTATAGTGTCTTGCTTGTTTACCTGATCTAATCCAACAAGGTTACTGAGTCGCCGTGCTTGTCTCTGACCAAGGTTCATCTGAATGGGGTCAGCTACAGCAGAAACACGTTCTTGCTTCGGCTCTGGAAGATCTCCCATAAATCTCAGTATGATCCACCATACTGTCAAACAAGCCTGGAGGAAAAAACAAAACAATGGAAGACACAGTTGATCATCAAGACTTGCTTTGATGGGAACATGTTTGGAATGAGAACAGCACTTGCCAGGGCATCCCCTTCATCTTCATGGTAGAGCAGGGGTTGTCGTAATCTCTCTTGGATATGTGAGTGAGTAGATGATCCTTGGAAGTGTAAAGAAGCAAATTTAGAGAAAGTGAACTGATCGCTCTCTTCCTCCTCCTCTTCCTCCTCCTCCTTCTCCTTCTCCTCCTCCTTCTCCTCCTCCTCCTCCTCCTCCTCCTCCTTCTCCCTCTCCTCCTCCTCCTCCTCCTCCTCTTCCTCCTCCTCCTCCATTTCATTCTGCTTTTCCTTCTCATTCTGCATTTGCATTTCCTTTTCCTTCTCGTCCTCATCCTCTTCATCTCGATTGCCTTCACTGCTGTCTGTTGATGACATCACCTTCCTCTCCATTACAGGGCTGTCTACGATTTCAAACTCTTCAAACTTCATCGGCTCAGGCTCCAAATCCTTGAAGAACATCAGGAACAAATCACACCAAGTTAATATTTAACATCTTGCATTCCTAAAAGACTTTGAAAAGCATAATGTACAGTATTATCACTGGATACAGTATGTTGATACATTGTGTATCAACAATTAAAGTTGGAGCTGACATAGGATTATTGGATTCTGAAAAATGAATGTTGATTTGGAAGTGTTAGTTGTCCTGCTTCCTTGTTGCGCTGTGAAGGTGACTCTAACCTCGAATCCCTCAGGAGCCGGGCCCTCTTGTCTTACTTTTGCACTTGGAAGGAAGCCAAAAATATTCTCCACCATTTCCTCATCAGTTTTATCCTGGGATTTGGCAGCTTCCTCGTTTTTTCTGGGCATCTCCTCTATGCGTTGCTGAGGCTCCGGTGCTGTACGTTCCTGAGCCTCTTTTTCATGTGCAGTCGAAAATGCCTGAGACAGAACAAGGGTATGAATGATAAATGGTTAAAAAAATAAATGTTTGTAGAAACGGTGATATATATTTTATTCAGGATTCTTGAAATGAACAGCATTTATTTGAAGCTGAAATCTTTTGTGACATTATAAATGTCTGTTTACGGTTTTGTACTGTTAAATTTACAGGTAATTTTGATGAATTCAACACATCCTTGCTGAATAAAATTAGACCTATCTTTTATATAATTGAATCTAGCTTGAAACCTCTGAATTGTACTGCATCATGGTTTCCACAAACGTATTAATCAGCACGACTGTTTTCAACCGGGATAGTAATAAAATATGTTTCCTGAGAATGATTTCTGAAGGATCATGTGACATTTTAGACTGGAGTAATGGCTGCTGAAAATTCAGCTTTACCATCATAGGAAAAAAATAAATTTAAAAATAGTGAAACTGAAAAAAAAAAAGTTATTTTAAATTGTAATAATATTTTACTATTTTACAGTATTTTGTAATTTTACTGTATTTACTGTATGAAACTTATGTTATGAAATAATCCAAACATTTGACCGGTAGTGTATATGAAACAAAAACAACACGAAACATTCAGCAATAAGTATTATCACTGGATACAGTATGTTGATACATTGTGTATCAACAATTAAAGTTGGAGCTGACATAGGATTATTGGATTCTGAAAAATGAATGTTGATTTGGAAGTGTTAGTTGTCCTGCTTCCTTGTTGCGCTGTGAAGGTGACTCTAACCTCGAATCCCTCAGGAGCCGGGCCCTCTTGTCTTACTTTTGCACTTGGAAGGAAGCCAAAAATATTCTCCACCATTTCCTCATCAGTTTTATCCTGGGATTTGGCAGCTTCCTCGTTTTTTCTGGGCATCTCCTCTATGCGTTGCTGAGGCTCCGGTGCTGTACGTTCCTGAGCCTCTTTTTCATGTGCAGTCGAAAATGCCTGAGACAGAACAAGGGTATGAATGATAAATGGTTAAAAAAATAAATGTTTGTAGAAACGGTGATATATATTTTATTCAGGATTCTTGAAATGAACAGCATTTATTTGAAGCTGAAATCTTTTGTGACATTATAAATGTCTGTTTACGGTTTTGTACTGTTAAATTTACAGGTAATTTTGATGAATTCAACACATCCTTGCTGAATAAAATTAGACCTATCTTTTATATAATTGAATCTAGCTTGAAACCTCTGAATTGTACTGCATCATGGTTTCCACAAACGTATTAATCAGCACGACTGTTTTCAACCGGGATAGTAATAAAATATGTTTCCTGAGAATGATTTCTGAAGGATCATGTGACATTTTAGACTGGAGTAATGGCTGCTGAAAATTCAGCTTTACCATCATAGGAAAAAAATAAATTTAAAAATAGTGAAACTGAAAAAAAAAAAGTTATTTTAAATTGTAATAATATTTTACTATTTTACAGTATTTTGTAATTTTACTGTATTTACTGTATGAAACTTATGTTATGAAATAATCCAAACATTTGACCGGTAGTGTATATGAAACAAAAACAACACGAAACATTCAGCAATAAAAGTACAAAAAATAAAAATGGAAATCTGCTCTGTTACAGTGTACACTCACATCTGTTTTCATTCTCTTGAAGGTCTTTCTGGCCAGCAGTCCTCTGGCCTGTGCCTGTAACAGTATCACTGCATCTTTTTTGTGTTTCATGTCTTTCCTTGCGAGGTAGCCGCGGGTCTGTGTTTGCAGAGTGACGGCCGCAGCCCGTCTGCGCTTATACTCTTTACGGAGCTGCCGACTGCGCACTTTTGCCTGCAGCCGAGCAAATCCTTGATTGAGCTAACAGAGAAAACAGAAACAATAGGAGGCATTGTTAAGAACGTAACAATATTGTAACAATACGTAATTTACATGAATTATTTCATCATTTCATCACACTAATTTTAAGAGCTATTGCATATACTGTAGACATTAGATGTTCCTGCATAGCTTACTTTGCAAAAGTCTCTTCTGTCTCTGTGGCCACGCCAGTTTTTCTGCAAAACCAGAGCTGCCCTCTTCTTCTTTACAAAATTTGCTCTGTATGTGAATGATGAATTACCATTTATTATTTAACACTGCTGTACAATTACATAAAAAATACTATGTAGACACAAGACAGTGGGGAACTAACCTGTCTTTATGGGCAAGCATTACTCTTTGGATGATAAGTGCCTTCCTGTAAAGCTCTTGCTCTCTCTCCAGTTCTAGGAAGGAGTCATGATGATCCTGTGACAGAGAGAAAGAAGAAAATACACAGTGCACAACAATTCTTATATTCAAAAATATGACATTTACATTACTGTTTAAAAGTTTAGGGTCAATAAGATTTTTGTATGTTTTAATGTTGAAAGGAGTATCTTACCTGGGCACAATTTATTTGATCGAAAATACAGAAAAATTATAATATTGTGAAAATACTTACAGTTTAAAATAACTAAAGTCTGTCCATTTGATTGTTTTAAAATGTTATGTATTTCTGCGATATGATCTTTCAGAAATCATTCCAATACGTTGATTTTATGTTCAAGGAACATTTCTTCTTATTATCAATCTTGAAAACGGTTTTGCTTCTAAACGTTTTTGTGGAAACGGTGATATTCTTTGATTCATAGAAATCTCAACAGAAAAATCATTTGTTTTTGTAACATTATAAATGTATTTTCTGTGACTTTTAATTAATTTAATGCTTCCTTATTGAATACAATTATTAATTTCTTAAGTTAGGTAATAACTAATAAAAGTATTCAGTAAGAAAAATCTTACTGACCCCCAACTTTTGAAAGTTTATGTTTAATATAATCACAAAAATATCTTCAATATAGAAATCAAATTTACAGGAATGAATATTGCTATAGATGTAAAATAGAAGAGAAAAAAAGAGTTAAAAAAGAGAGAGATGTAAAATAGAAGATGTAAAAGAGTATAGAGAAATATTACGCCTAAGGTACCCTGAGAAAGACTTTGGTTTTGCCAATCTTCCAGTCCTCTTCGTTTCTGATCATAGCCCTGCAGATGGCTGCACAGCAGTTTGCAGCAGGTTCCTGATGAACAAATAACAAATATTTCCATTTATCAAATCATTCTAACCTAGTACATTCATCATTGTTCTAAGCTGAACATGTAATTCTTATCATCTATTATATGTTGGCTTCATTCACAGTGCATTAACTAATGTTCACCAATGCAACTTCAGCAAATGCAGAGACTGACATTAACTAAGATTAATAAATGCTCTAAAAGGGTTGTTCATTGTTGTAAGTTCTTGTAAACTACAGTAATGTAGTTATCTAATGGAACCATATTGTAAAGTGTTAACAGACACTTTTAGATCACCATTACATACATGAGTCCTAGCAACCAGTTACAGCTCAATTCAACTATATTCATCAGCTATAACTTTATAATAATTCTCATATTCAGAGCATCACATCTGTAAACAATCATATTAGGCCCATACAGTGTTTGGGTCACAGTTCACTGTCTTCAGGAACACACGGTAGCACTGCATGAAGTCTTTGAAGGTGTGCCGAATGGGATATCCCAACTTGCGTATTTTAATGGTTTCCAGCATTCCAGAGTAGCGAAGCTGCTGCATGCAGAGCTCTCTGTTAAAATCCTGAAGAGCAGATAAAAGAGAAAGCACCATTTGAGTATAGTTCTGATGGCTATACAATATCAAATCTGTAATTATGGGTGTGAATTGGTACCATGGGCATCTTTTTGTCGTTTGGTTTGAAGCACCGTATGAAGAAGGGCTGACAGAGAGACAGGGCCTTCATCAGAGAATCCAGGGAGTGACGAAACTGGCCGCTCAGAGTAGATATCTGCCGCTTCAAATCATTTACTTGCTGTGTGACACAAAAAAAGACACATTATATTGCAAAGCTGTTGCCATTGTCCAGTCATTGCTGTCAGTCTACTGTATAAATGTGCCATACTCGTAGTGAGTTCTTCGGCGTCATGAGCATTTTGTTGATTTTGTTATTGTTCTTGACGGTGTGTGTTTTGGTCTCTATTTCAAAGATCTGTTTGAGCAACTTGTTGGAAGATTTCTGAACCAGCTCCATGATGTCCATGCTCAGGGAGTCTCTGTTCTTCTCCAGAAATCCTGACAAGATACAGCACTTTCAGAACATTGGCAATCTGCTTTTTAAAATAACTATTGGGAAATGCAGCATGCATGTCTTAACCGAGTCTTTAAGTAATGAATTGTACCTTCACAGTCGTAATAAACAATCCCAGCAAAGTGCTTAACCCCAAACAGCATGCCATGGTTGCTCTTGGATGACATGTACAGTTCGTTTCCTTCATGTTCTTTGTTCATTTTGTTCAACATTGTGGTATCTGTTCCCTGCATTGAAAACAGGACGACGCAAGGTGAGTGCTGACAAAAAAACAATAATCATAGAAACCACTCACATTACGTAACTTATGAAGCTCACCTTAGGAAAGGTGCTCTCCTCATCAATCAGAGCCAGTATGTTGAGAGGTTTACTGGCCAGCAGGTCCAGGGTTTTCTGGTTGTCATTGAAAGCAATGTGCTTCCATGAGATTCCTTCTTTACTGTACTCTTCCTGCTCCAGCTTGAAGATGTGACTCACAAAGAACTGCTGCAGATGCTCATTGGCGTAATTAATGCACAGCTGTTCGAAACTAAACAAAAAGAGGGCAGAGGTACAGAGAAATTATACTATATTATATCTATCTATCTATCTATCTATCTATCTATCTATCTATCTATCTATCTATCTATCTATCTATCACTGGAAATACTTAAATGTAGTAATGACCCTAGTAAAAAAAAAGTACAATATTTAAAACACATTTATTTCATACTAAGTATAGTTCAAATCTATTAACATATTGACATATTAACATATGTCAGATTGACAAATTGCTTGAGACTTACTGATCTAAAAATATATATTTAAACTTAATTTGGAGTGTCACTTGCGCACAATGCACATTTCTTAATATTAAGCTAAACATTTGTTTCGATATCCCTATTTATGTGGATCGTATGATCTTTGAATAGATATTTAAAGTGTACCTAAAACAAACTTGCAATAGTTCCAGTGCAATCAGTATATCTTTAATTGGACACTAGCTCTACTTCCGCACAATTAAAGTGCATTAAGTATAAAATTAGTTAAAGACTTATAAAGTATACCAGTTTAGTATACTAAAAGTAAGTTTTTTTTGTTAAGTACATAAATATGTAAATGCATATAACAAATGTATTTCAAGTAGTACAATTGTTTTTCAAAGTACTTTAAACCCCTGCTAAATAGCTGCATTACTTTTTGTTTTTTTTATATATATGATTTTTAGTTTAGATATTTACCTGTTCTGATGGAAATTCTCAAAGCCAAAAATGTCAAGCAGACCAATGGACTTGCGTGTGTAGGTTGGCTCGTCAGTCTGGGGTTTGTGAATGGCGCTGTTTATTTTTGTGAACATCCAGACAAACAGCCTTCCGTACATGGCCTTGCAGGGAGTAGAAAAAAACATGAATACACATGTGCAATAATAATGGGAATTTATGAAGCCTGAATGTTGATTGCATATACACCATTGTTCAAAAGTTTGAGGCTCGCGAAGTTTTTCTTCTTCTTCTTCTGGTAAAAAACATTTGGACAGCGTGGTGTGAGGATGTGGGTACCTTTGCAAAAGCATCTCTGGTGCGTGTGGCCTGCTCTGTGGTGAGGGATTTCATGACTATCTCTCTGTTTGTAATGAAGGAACGACGGGTAAGACTATCCTCAAGATCAGCATCATCCACCTGCAAAGTGACAGAAGTGCTGTCAACAAATACATTCACCAGCAAACATTTGATTACATAAATACAGCAAAAAAAAAAAAAAAAAAACTGATTTGAAGATAAAGTGCTAAAAGCAGCTAAAGAACATTTCTCTGTACCTCCAGCAACTTGGTAGCGACAGAGAAATTATTGGATGGCATGATGTCACAGCTGTCCATGTTATTCATCATGGTGCCTGAAAAAGATCAGGAGCAAATCTGTTAACTTTATGATATTCCTAACTACAATCACTTCTGTGTGTGGGAAGACTTGTCAAGGAATGTTATTACTGTAATAGAAAGGTTATTGACACTAACTCTGAAATTCAATATTGCCCATGTGGAGAATGGCAGCGAGTAATTTGAAGATTTCCCAGCAGTCCCTGTCTGAGAAAGTGAGGATCTTTAGAGCAGAACGAATCCGTCCGAACTCATCAGTATCGTCCCGTCCATCACAAGTCAAACAATCACCCTAGATAACCAACGGAAGAGTCAGTGATTATCAATATTAAAACCTGATAAAGGAATCTTAATTAGGGAGCAGGAGTGATTTTAAGATGAAATTATGAATTTATTTTATTTTACTTAACTATGGTATACATTTCAAATGGCAGGATAACTCCTAAAATTAGGGCTTAACATTTAGCAAATACACAAGCAAAAATAAAAGCTTTACAAGTGCTCTCCGCTCAAAAACACTGTCAACTGAAGCATTCACCTCAGTCAGGTACTTGAACTGTGACGCTTCACCAAGAGAGAGAGTCTTCTTATGGTCACTTGACATCCCAGATAACATACAATAAAAAATGTGGTAGTTCCTTTCCTGAGGTGCCTAAAAATTTAATAAAAAATATAAAAAATATATGAAAAAATATGAAAATATATGAAAAAATTTTAATCATTCAACATCATAAATATGAATTAATATTTATCAAATATTAAATATTTATATTTATCAAACAGAAAAGATATTTTAATAAGCAATTTAAGACTATTTGAAACTAATAAAGCTCAGAAAAGTGCATAGGCAGTCCAAGGCTCTTGATGCTTTTCTTCAGCATGTACTTATTAGTACAGTACATATTACAAGGTACATATTAGTATTTTGATGTACATATTGGTACTTTAAAAGTATATATTCAAAAAAAATGTGTAGTGACAGCTATACTGTTTTTCTGTAAAAAGGAAAACAAAATAGTCTTACCTGATGACAGACACGAGACTTCTCCAGCAGGTACTGCTCCATGTGAGCTCCCTCTATAACGCCTTCTTTATTGAAGAAGACCTCCACGTATTTCCCAAAGCGGCTGGAGTTATCATTCCGAATGGTTTTGGCGTTCCCAAAGGCTGTAAGACACGCATTAGTGAGCCAGCTTTCTATGGAAATGATTGAAATAGTCCAACAACAGACAAGTCTGTTCAGCACTTACCCTCCAGGACAGGGTTGGCCTGGATGATTTGCTGCTCAATCCAGGACTGCTGCCCGCTCACAGCCGCCAGGAACTGAAGAATCAGTTTAGTGCTTTCTGTCTTTCCTGCACCTGATTCTCCACTGACACAGAAAAACCGAAAACATGCATTATGTATTGTTTTCCAAAATCTGCACTTTATCTCGTCAACTAATTAATATAAATTCATTAACACCTAGTTTGTGTTTGACTAATTATTAAATAAGAAGGTGAAAAAAATAAATAATAAACAATATATAAGTTTTATATGCAATAAAATTATAATATACTATCCAAAGTCATTCCACACATTGGGTTTGATGACTCACTTTTTCTGACATTTGACCAAGTATGCAAAGAGCAGAACTTATATCTCTAATTGTACATTGATCGCTCACAAATTGAATGATATGTGACACACTTATAAATCATATGTTACAACATGCTCTTACAAGTGCAGCATATGTGTGGCCACTAAACATGTCAGTAGATTAGATTCTCCATATACGGAAGAACAGATCAGATATGTACCTGATAATGCAGCACTGGTTGCGATTCTTGCGGCGCATGTTGTAGTAACAACTGTCAGCGATAGCAAAGATGTGCGGTGGGAGCTCGCCCAGCTTACGCCCGTGATACAGCTCCACCTGCTCCGCCGTGTAGATGGGCAGCATCTGATAGGGATTCATGGCCACCAGCACAGAGCCAATATAGGTCTAAACAGCACACACAGAGAAAACTACATGTATCACACCATCGCTTACATACAGCGGGATCCAAACAGAAAAGACAAAGTTTAAGGATTTACAACAACGAAACATTATGATGTCAAATTAATAATGAATATTTTAGATTCTACACTATCTTTAGGTTACTAATCTATCCAAGTAAATTTGTGAGGCTGAGCGATTCTTTATAGATATGGTCAGACGTTGTTCTTAAGATCTCACCACACTTTTTGGATCATGTCAAATCATGTTTTATACAAAGCTGTTCAGTGTTAGTGTCTCGCAAATACATCTAACAATACATCACACAATCCATCAGGATTTATACAGTGAGCTGAATGAACTTACATATATACTGCCCCGTTTGTGGCGCACAAGCAGGTTTCGGAGTAAACCGGCTTCGCTGAGGTCCCCCAGTTGGATCATGTCGTCCACACCCTCCACTGAGCTGGGGTCCATAGGCTTCAGACTGCCCTTCTCCCCCTCAGGGATACGGTGCTCCTGGGAAACCAGCACAATACATCAGATTCATCCGACTACACAAGCGTAGATGAATTAGAATACCAGAATAATATAGAATGTGATGTAATATTCCATTCCAGTGGATTATAAGGGGATAGCAGGGCTAGTTGAATATTTGTAAGGTTATTTTTAATGAAGTCATTTTCTTAAAGCCTTGACAGAAAGGGCGTTGCCCCAGTGGAAATTGCCTGCCATTAAATGGCCTATAAGTTTTTTCTGTTAAAAAAAAAGCAGTGTTATGATTAAAATCTAATATTATTATCACATTATGTAAACATTATTGACACATTGCTAATTATTTATTAATATTTATTTATATAGCACATTTAGCGTCAAAGTAAAATTAAAGAACCAGTTAGTAAAAAAACTGTAAACAACGGTCGTTTTATTGTACAAGTCTTCGCAGAGTCATGTTTTTACCTTCCCTTCATCATCAATCAGGCAACACTGTCCACTGGCGGAGACCTTCACATACCCTCCAATAGGGACCCCAGTACCGGAGTCAATCCAGAAGTGATCCTTCTAGATTCAGATTCACATTCACATTAACTACATTTGAAAACTCTACTCACTACCAACTCAAACATCACAATTTCACAACAAAAACGTAGGAGAATAATAGATCAATTTAATAAATGAATACCCACCTCTTTTAACATCACCATTTGGACAATCCCTTTTGTCCCGCGGGCATCTAACTGAAATTAAAATCCCCAAATGATAAGCACATAAATATATTAACCAGTTGGAAATGTGTCCCTCATTGAAGCATGCACAGCTGAAAACTATTCCTTGTATGAATCCGCTTTGTTAACTGTGGACAACCCTCGCTGACTTACATAATTTTTCCATTCGCTTGTGTGACAGCAACAAGGAGGTGCCCCTACTATTCATTCTTTATGGCCTCTAGACTTTGCTCTCCCATGGGCTGATTATCACCATCAACCACTGAAGAGACGTCATTAGCAGTCCGAAAGCTTGACTTTGTGAGGCTTCAATGAGCACAACTGCAACAAAGTCAGAAACAAATCATAAATTAGACAATGACTTGAAAATCACAAGCTTTTAGTGGCTTGGGACATTTACACGTGAAATCGGAAATGCTGCGAATCTTATCAAAAAAATCACCCATTAACTATTCACAACATGTGCCTTTTGGACTTTTCACGCACAAGGAAGAAGGTACCAGAGGACATCTTTATTATTTGAGTCAGAGCGGCTGTTAAGCAGTAAAACTGCGATTCTAGAGGAAACATTCATTCAGACTCACTGCACAGATACTAGAATTACTTGGGCGTCATATATAAGCAGTGGTTTTTAATAAGAAGATGATGTTGCACACACCGATTATGAAAATATCATACAGATAAATATGATATAACGAATACAGAGGCAGTCAGCAGGTTTCAAAGTACACAGTTAAGGTCAAAACCAAGGTTGATGGTATATTCAGGCTTATTTTAGCCCTTGAAAAACATTAAGGGATCAAGAAAAGAAAACTTCAGTACTGCAGCTGCCACTTAGATAAGCACAATTAATGATTATGTTGAGGAATAAGGATGTAAAGTGTTATTAGTCTCTACGGTGATAAGACAGAAACCAAACCAGCTGGATAGCTCTAGAACCATAAACGACTCAAGAAAGGAGGGATCAATTATTTAAGTGCTTAGAAACTCCAAATGATAGTCACACCCTATAAACTGATAACCATTACTTATCTAAACACATTCTATTCCAGCCCCTAAGACAACAAAACAAGGATCTCGATTTGGACTGTATCTTCGTAATGTAAATCAAATGTGTCTGGATTGTCACAGAGGGAAAACACAATAAACAGCATGCTATTTTAAGTTTTTCAGGACAGTTTTTTTATTTTCTTGGGCGGCAAATCAGACTGAAGCAATGGCTGCTGAAAATTCAGCTTTGCCATCATATAAAATATATTCAAATAGAAAGAAAGTTTGATGGCATTTTAAATTGCAATAATACTTCGCAATTTTGCGGTTTTTATTTCCCCCTACTTCCTTTAATATTTTGGCCATTCAGTAAATCATAAACCAAATGATTTCCAAAGTAACCACATTAAACTTCATTGCTCAAGCCAGCTACTGTCATTAAAAGTTTTTGAAATGTTTTTAAAAGTATCTTATGCTCACAGAGACTGCATTTATTTGAAATATATATTATACACAGTAATATCATGACATTATAATTTCAAATAGGTTATCTGTCATATATGATAAATATACATAAATGAATTAATAAATATATAATTTACATAAATATACTGTTTTTTTTATGTTTATTTTGTACTGTTCTCTGATGTCCCCTTATAAAGTTATCAAGATTCTTACATTAAAAACATCATCATTTAGAAGTAATAAATTATGTTCTGTCCTGTCAGAACGCTGTGTTTGGTTAGGTGTGGCGGATTGTAGATACGGACGTAAACGCCCACTGCTGTGATTGGCATGAAAAGTGTGTTTGACAGACAAGTTGTAGATTCCTCACAGATGGACACTGCTGTGATTTAGGTTAAAAACATATAAATGCTAAGTATATATAACACGATCGATATTAGACAAAGAATAGTGATCACGTAATAAAAACAGTTAATGTTACTCACATTTGTGTGGTGCAAAATTACTGTCGGAACCAATAAAGTCGGAGCAGGATTGACTTTAGTTTAAATCTAGTTTAAATTCCACGTCCAACTGTCTTGTTTGTAAATTAATCTGCTGTAAAATTAAGTGAACAAAGGCTCAAGTTCTTACTGAAGCAGTATGGAACTTCATTAAAAATAAAGTTTATTCACTCTTTCCTAATATTGGGATCAGAAAAAAAGGAAGTGCAAAGATAAAGAGTCATCTTTATCGTTTGATTTCTGCATAATCCTGCATTGGACCATCTCGTTATGTGTGAATCGGTGGGCGGGGCCAAACAGGCAGCTCTGTAGAAGCAGTTGTTGATCTTCCTCTGCGGAGGCGGAGTTTATTCACATTATTACATCATAGAGTGGTACATTCCACAAGCTGTCATTTCACAGACTGTGAATACTAACGAGAAAACTTTTGAGTTCTGGAACCTTACAGAATGTTTTTTTTTTTATAATACAATGACTTCAGTGTAAAAGATCAAGGGGATTTTGGTTTCTCAGTTCATGACCATTTGAAATTAATATCTTCTTTTTAAAATGTATTTATTCTGGTCATTTTTGCCTTTATAGGACAGATTAAAAAATGACAGGAACTGTATGTTGTCATGCTGCCCACAAAGCTATCAGCGCCAACAATTAATATATTAAGTATGCTGATTCTATATGAAAATAACTTAAATTTAAATAATGTTGAACAGTAAATTAGACTTTGTAAAAAATATAAAAAACATCCACAGATTCATGTACAAAGTGTCTTTACTTCAGCAGCAGAGTGCAACATGAAATGTCATCAAAATGAAACTGAGTAATCAAACAATATACAAGGCTTTATCTTTGCCACAAATTACACTGCTTCAAGCAACTTAACTGGAAAAAGAAACATAATATTGTTCATTTATGAAGAAAGTAAAATGAAATAGGTTTTTTTTTTTTACATACTTCGGTTTAACTTAGATACACAACTGTGCACACACAATCAAATCCTCCTCTAAACTGTGATTGGAGTGTCATATCAGAACATGATTTTAACACTTTTAATGCTTGAACTAACCCCCCCAAATAAAGAGCCAATCCAGAAAGCTGGAGCTGGAGCAGTGCTTGCAAGACTGATGACACATAAATCATTCCTCACTAATCAACAGGCATTGACGTGAGAATGTAAAATGATGCAGACATTTAGACTCCATAAAACCTTCACGGAACCCACCCTATGAGGCACACAGAAAGGCACAATACTCCATTTCACCAAAGCACCTTGAACGTTTCCCCACAATGCACGTGTGGTAAAATACTTCGGTCTTTGATCACCTAGAACAGAGAGGATGGTTTTGTCATGATTTCTCAATTCTTATTGTTTTGAACGCTATAATACAAAATGGAAACCTTTCAGTATGAAGAACACTGCCATTTGGTGTTTGGTACAGTACAGACTGTCATAACCAGGTCATCATTCAAGGCACCCAAATGAAAAAGTGGTGAATAATATCATATTTACGGATATCTGTGGTATATCTGTGGTTCATCCATGGATGATTACGTATAACTTGGAATAAACAACTACTCTCTTTGTTACCTCTTTGTGACTGAATTAAGACATTTAGACATATTTCAGTGAAGATACAGGTTAGGATGCATGTTGTGGTTAATTTAACATTGCAGTTCCCTACAGATTCTGGGAAAGGAAGGGTGTGCCAGATGAAGACATCTTTCCAACAGATGCGGACTGTCTTCTGGTAGAGATAGGGTGAGGCAGGACAGTGTGCCTGCATGCTAGGGGTCGAGGTGCAGGAGGGTGTGTGGTCGTGCTGAACTCTGTCCCATATCTGGTCAGTTTGTCTCATGCTCTGTCCTTACGCTTCAGCTTATTGAGCTTCTTCGTGCTGCTGTTCTTGTTGAGCAGCTTCATCACACGCTCTTTGTGATCCAGCACCTTCAACATAGAGTCACGGGCTTCTGAAATCTGGTCCATCACCAGCTTGCAGCGCTGCATGTTGCCCTATTTGGTGAAACAGTTTTATGATTAAGATCAATTAACACAAGTTGTGTACCTATTGTTTTATTATAGTAAAGATGCACAGATAATACAAATGAATATAGGCATTCCGCCATTATAATTTTTAGCATGAAAACATTTATATTTTTTCTGAGATCCTGTTAAAGATTACATTTAACAGGGTTTTTACACTAGAACATTATTATTCAAGAACTGAAATCAATCATTTATTGGGGTGTTAAACATTAATTTAAGAGAGCACTGCAATGGTGCAAGGTAATCAAATAAAAACACTGATTGTAACCAATGAATAAAAAAAAAACACATGATAACCCATAAGTAAGTGTGGGTAAAAGTGATCCGCAGCTCAAACCTGAATGAGCTCATTTATACGGTGAAGGTCATCATTGGCTCCAGCCTTCTTCTTCGGGACGAGGCCTTCCTGGAGAGTCGTCAGACGACTGTAAACGTCATGTTCCAGGTTCGTCTGCAGACAGGTGACAAAACACACTCAATTCTGCCATAAGCTTGACATCAGCACTGTCTGGTAATGAATTAAAGAGAAAGTCTCACCAGCTGCATGAGCTGAGCTGCACAGAGGTGAATTTTCCAGCCCTGGGCTCTGCACACCACTCCTTTCTGATTGGCCACATCCTGCAGGGTGCCTTTCTTGTCCTCTGATAGGACAACACAAGCTGGTATTAATGAATGATGACAGACTATATAACTGTATTAATGCAAATAAGATACTGCGTGTTGAGCCTAGACAGACCCTTGACACGGATGTCACTGTATCTCTGAAAATGGTGGTATGCCGCCTTCCAGGGGTTGCGGTAGTGGCGCAGTAGAGTGATCGGAGGCCGAACCCGGGTAGGAACATACCGAACTCCCTCTTCATCTGCAAACAGATACACTTAATATAGGCAAATCATATTACATAACTTGTGATAGGTCAAAATTGTACAGATAGTCCCACAATTGGCACCATCAGTGCAACTATAGTTGCTAATAATGTCCAGGACAGCTTACAAAGATGTTTCTGATCTTTATCTCTATGTTGGTTTATCTAAATCAAGCAATGATATTAAGTTTGGCCTCTGTCCTGTTATGTTACGACACAGTCACTGTCGCCATTTCATAATGTTTTTGAATTTAGAACAAAGGTTGGCTGACTTTCACAGGTAGAAGGCGGTAAGGAGTCTTAAGAGAAGTTATTTTCAGACATAGGAGAGACAACAATCAAAGACTTGTTTGGAAGTATCATTGTAGTGTTTGTTGTACTGGTTCTTAATGCATTTTTAAAACAATAAAAAAGTTTGTTAAAAATAAATAAATAAATAAATAAATCGGTATGGGTTTTCAGTTCAGTACACGTTTACCGAACAAATACAGCAATTTCCCGCCAAGAAATTCAAAGAATAAATGATGTTTTGACAGTCATTGAGTGTCGTGACGGATCGCTGTATAAACACCTCAGAGAGCCACTTCTGGGACGGTTCAGAAACGTGCTTGTATAAAAACAAACGTTGACTAGAGCAGCCGTGATCAGCTCTGGTTCCCGTGTCTGAGCCGTAATGCACTGCATCACATTTTGATCAAGTGTACAGACCTACTTTAGATTTATAGATCGAATATTTAGCAAATTCCGTAACATTCCACATTATACAGTAAATTTTATTTTTATTTCTGGATTCCACAATTCTTTCCACGTTTTCCGCATTGCAGAAATCACAGAGCCCTTCAAATAACCTTCCCCCAACTAGCAGTTCTGCAATGCAAATAACTCATTCTTATTACTTTAATGTGAAAAAAATATTAATTCAATAATCATTTTAAGTTATTTAAATTACACTTATAAAGTAAGATTTTTGAAATATCGTAAAAGTATTTTTATTGAATTTCATTAGTGCTGATCCTAATAAAATAAAATTCAACGATTCTAATAGTTTTAAAAATTCTTTCTAAGATAAAGGAATTAAATAATAATAATGAAACCACCATTGTCCTACAAAGTGACAACTCTCAGATTATAAAGCCACATGTTCAAGGAGCTTTCTGAATCTTTTAAAAATCATGAAGAAACAGCTTCATAGTAATGAAGCTTACCAATGTATTCTTTAGGAGGGGACTTGCGCTTCTCCGTACGTTGGCTGTGTTGGTGTTGGGTTGGGAACTTCTCTTCATCTGTGCTGTTGGTCTCCATCATCTCGCTCTCCTCAGTGGAGATGACGTGCTGTTGTTTGCGGGGCTTCTTTCTGGGGGAGGCTCCAGTGGTAATGTCTGCGGCAGCGACTGCCAACATGTGTGCACCACTGTTTGGCCCTGATGCCACTGAGGCAAAGAAACCGCTTTATTAGTGACACTTCTGCCTCCTGATATGAGTTTCTCTGAAGTATAACATCATATGTAAAATACTGGTTGAATGAATTAATCTCAATGTCAAATACAAGAGGATTCATTTTCAGGCTGATATATAGGTTGACTATTAGTGCAAAATCTTGTTTGCATGAGGACCCCACCTGGTTTTGTACTATCCATAGGTTCCGCCTCCTGCTTAATATTAATCTCTGGGAGGGTGGAGCTGATGGCACATGCTGAATTAGTGCTGGCAGCTGGCTGAGTGGGCGGGGCCACTACATTGGCCATGGAGGGGATCTGCGGGGTGACTGCCATGGCAGCAGGTATGGCTGAAAGAGCAGGCGTAGGTTGAGAGGGGGGCGCTGCTGTCGTCAGGAGGGAGGGGAGAGGTTGAGAAGCCAGCTGGGAGGGAGGTGGTCCCACATGTTGAGGTTGATGTTCAGTTCCCTGGCTAGGAACAGTCTCTATTGCTGAGGCTACTGATGGAGCGAGACTCATGTGGATGTCAGGTTTAGACTTCACTCTGCCAAAGAGTGATTGGAGATTTAGTGTTTACAATGCTGAGTGGAGATTTAAGGGCAAGAAATACTACAAAAATCAATAAGACCAATGTGAATACTTCCTACCCTGCAGGACGAGGTGAACCTGATGCACTTCTGATGTGTCCATCGATTCTGGGGGTTGTGGACTCACTGAGCTGATTTGGGATCAGGTTCTTCCTAACAGCAGCACTTTAATAAATCAACAGAGACGGATTAATGACAATTTTGAGAACATCTATATAATTTATTTTTTGTCCAAAAAGAATTTTAAACCACTAAATTTAAAACATACTAGAATTTCATAGAACCTATTTATGGTAGATTTTCATCAGTGCTGTAAATGTTAACAAACTAAATCGAAAACTATAAACACATTTTTTTTTTACAGTATTTCAAAGCTGAAATAAAATAAAACAATCATTAGGCAACTAACTAATGTAAATGTTTGTTGAAGTACTAAAATGACTAAAATATAATTAAAAAATATTACAAACGTATACAATTTTTTTTATAAATATGACTAAAGCACAATTACTAAAAATTACTGAAAACTAACAAAATAAAAAAAAAGCTAATTTAAAACATTAATAAATACTTTAATTTAAAAACAACATGATTCTCATGAAAAGAAGTGTTGGTCACATATATTTAAAATTGTTGGTCATATTTTTATTCTGAATTATAGAAATTCAGAAGGATTTTTTTTCATGTAAAGAAACAAACACCTAAAACCTAACACCTTTTAGTATCAATATTTTGCAATGTGACACTGTTTTGATTAGCAATTAACAACAGACTTTGTTAAAAAAAAAATATTACAATTCAGAACTTATTGTTTTTTAATTTCTATGTAGTAATGGAAGAATTATGGTGGTAGTCATTAATGTATTTTTAAAAAAAAAATTTCTGGAGAAGATGATTTTCATTACTGCATTACAGTAATGAAAATGTTTTCTTGAATTAAAAGATATTATACTTTATAATACTTGAAAGGAAAATAGAAAGTAGTACTCCTAAAAATTGTTTTGATACTCTTAATTTCCAAAATATTATTTTGTTTTTGGGGTGAAACAGGGATCTGTATTCCCTTTTGTTTTTCTACTGTGCAAATTTAATCTACGCACACATGAAATATTTAAATATACAATATACAAATTGGTGCATGAACGTATCATGGTGAAATTTCCACTTGAACAATACTATACTGTCAATAGTGTTTTTGTTTTTTTTTCGTGCTCACCCCTCATTGGCAGGTTTCTTGCGCAAAATACTGGGTCGAGGAGACGTCACAAGTGAGGGGGCTCCAGCGCTGGCACTCGGATTGTGTGTCTGAGCCACAGTGGTGACAGGCTGACTGTTGCTGAATGCATTGCTAATAGAGTTAGCCACTAGTGTGGAACCATCAGCCAGAACCACTGAAAAAACAACAACACAGAAACACACTCACTTTTTTTGTAACGTCAGTGGTTGAGTGCTCGGTATGAAGACATGGTGAAGTAAAGGTGGATCTTAAGATTCAGAGCTGATCTGAAGCGCCCCACCTGAAGCTTTAGACTCTGTTGGGGGCTGTTGTTGGTTGACTGGTGCAGGCTGAATGCTCGGGGTGGTGATCTGGGCAGACGTATGAAGGCCCTGGGCTGCGATGGGTGTGTGTTGGATGCCCTGCGCTGCCATGGCTGCCGGCTGCATGTTCTGAGTGTTGATCTGAGTAATGCGGTCCACCGTCATCAGCTGCATGGAGTTCAGATGAACAGCAGACGCGACTCCTACACTGGCTTGAGTGGGTATGGCTGCATTGGGCGCCTGAGCACTTACTGTGTCCACATGACAAACAACTGTTAATAATTTAAGTCAACATTTATTAGTACCCACCAATGTCAATTAAGTTGCAGTGGAAGGAAATCATTTATCAAATCTGATGTAGCACCATGGTACCTGGATAAGGGCGTATGGACGACACCGAGCTGGTGATGGGGGTGTATGTGTGGGTCAGCGGGTACGGTGCTGATGGGTAGGTGGGCAGGAAGTACTGAAATTGCACTGGAACAGACTGTCTGTGGAGAGCCATTAAAAGCAGGGAAAACAGACATATGGTTATCCTTTACCTGATGTGAAAATAGCCAGTTTGCTGCCAAAAACACATTTTAAAATGTGTTTTAAATGTACATATTGAATAGACAGGATTTATACCTGTTGTCAGTGTGGTTCTCCATGGAGATGGGGTTGGGAGAAGAGCGGTGACCAGAAAAGGGGATGAGGTTGCCCCTTTCTCCAGTGTAATCGGACTGGATACGTGGCGACGTGTGTGTGATGGGCTGCGGGACCACTTTAGCTAAAGCAGAGGGGGCAAAATCGACAGTTAATTCCATTGATTAAATCAGGGGTGGCTAAACTCGGTCCTGGAGGGCCAGTGTCCTGCAGATATTAACTCCAACTTGTCTCAACACACCTGCCTGAAAGTTTCTAGTAAGCCTAGTCAGACCTTGATTAACAGCTGGTTCAGGTGTGTGTTTAATTGGGGCTGGAGCTAAACTCTGTAGGACACCGGCCCACCAGGAGCAGGACTGGACACCCCTGGGTTAACGATTTGACTACTTTACAAGCAAAATCTTCCTGGAAAATCTGCTCGTTAAAACAACAGCTCTGTTGCAACTATGTAAAGGTGCATTCCCAGTTTAGTTAGACTTTTAAATTAATACATGCACAAAGTTTCCTGCATTCAACTAAAGTCATTTTATAGCAAGTCTGTTCAGACTGCTGTTAAGTTTGTTATGGCAGCTATTTTCTGCCATTCAAGTAAAGCTCCTATCTGTTTGAAAGGAGAAAGAAAGAAATCTATGTAAATAACGATTTAACAATATATGTCAAACCAAGAAAAAAATCAGTGATCCGACAACTTTGAAAATGCAACAGTTCCACAGTTGCATGTACAATAATTGTTTATTGTTCATTAAACAAGCATGAAAAATATTGTTTAAACTCTTTCCAATTACAAAATGGTTATTATTAAAAATAATACAGTAATATGAACATTGAGTTTTTGATATATATTTTATAGTTTATTTCCAGTTTTACAGTGTCATATGATCCTTCTAATATGCTGATTCGGTGCCTAAGAAACTATTATAAATGTTGTAAAACAGTTATGGGGCGTAATATTTTTGTGGAAACCGTAAAATAGGATTTTCCAGCACTTTTCGATGAATAGAAAGTTCAAAAGAACATTGTCCATTCTGTTTTTTATAACAATGTATAATCCTTGCTGAATAAAAGTATTAATCTTTTAACAGTGACCGCAAACTTTATCACAGTGATTTATGTAATCAAGAGTAAACAAACTATAATATTTGCGATTTGTGTATGATTGGACTCTCTCTGATTCTACCCTTAGAAAATATCACCATTAAGATTTCATAGTTTAAATCAATAAATAATAATCTGCTCAAACGGTTAATATAAATTCTTAAAGTTAAATAAGGTCATCAGTTTGTATACTACATCAGACTACACTGAATATCATAAAGACATTCTGACTAATAAGTACAAAATCTCATATCTATTTTTACTGTACATTTCTGCCATAGTCACCTCTAATAAACTACTACTATATATAATGTAGAAAATTAACATTTTCTATAAAGCTGCTTTGCAATGATCTGCATCATGAAAATACAATACCTATATAAGTCTGTGCTACTAGAAATAAAAACAATTCCAGAGCAGATCTAAAGGTAACTTACCCACAGGGATGGTGGATGTGGTCACTGCTGTGGCATGAGAGGAGTGGGAGGCCACCGTCATAGTGACAATACTGCTACTGGATATCTGACTGTGTAGGGTGGAGCCTTTAAAAATGTGTTAAGATGACACAGCAGGTCTTTAATACTGTAAACATAACAGTCTTTAGAATTTGCATGGATGTCTCTGAATCACCGATGTGTAGAGTAGATTTATCACCCACCTGTTGTAGTGGGTGATGGTGCAGTATTGGTGGCCTGAATTGGAGCCACTGTAGCAGCAGCAACAGGTGTCACAGTGCTGAAAATGGGCTTCTACGAGAGCAAAAGAGAGGTATAACTTCCTGCTTTTTTATATTTCCAAATGGATGCGGCAGAATGATTTCAACCTGTGCAACGGAGTGAGAAAGGGCTTTCTGAGCAGCAATGGCAGGGTGGGAGGGCAGGGTGATCCGTGTGGGGGTGTCCCGTGAGGGCGGAGGGCGCTGGATACTCAAGGTGGCTTGGGGTGGGTGGATCGTCATTGCTGAGCGACTGGAATCCAGAAAAACAAAACCAGACATTTACATTTATTCATTTAGCAGACGCTTTTATCCAAAGCAACTTACAAATGAAGACAGTGGAAGCAATCAAAAACAACAAAAAGAGCAATGATATTTATATATCAAGGTGCAAGGGGCTTTTAAATAAATATAAGAAATAAAAAGAAAACAGATAGAATAGAAAAAGAATAGAGCAAGCTAGTGTTAGAGGTCTTATATATATATATATATATATATATATATATATATATATATACACACACACACACACACACACACACAATTGCATAATCAATGAAAATAGAATACAAAAATATTAGAAAGGTAGTTTGATTTTTTTTAAAGAATAGAATTAGAATAGTGAGTGCTGAAGTTAGAGGGTCAAATAAAGATGGAAGAGATGTGTTTTAAGCCGATTCTTGAAGATGGCTAAGGACTCAGCTGCTCGGATTGAGGAGGGAACATTTAATTTAAAAGTCTGTAAAAGTGACTTTGTGCTTCTTTGGGATGGCACAATCAAGCGACGTTCACTTGCAGAATGCAAGTTTCTAGAAAGCACATAAGTCTGAAGTAATACATTTATGTAAATGGATGCAGAGCCAGTGGTAGTTTTGTAGGCAAACATCAATGCCTTGAATTTTATGCGAGCAGCTATTGGAAGCCAGTGCAAATTGATAAACAGAGGTGTGACGTGTATTCTTTTTGGCTCATTTAAAATGAATCTTGCTGCCGCGTTCTGAATTAATTGTAAAGGTTTGATAGAATTGGCTGAAAGACCTGCCAAGAGAGCATTGCAATAGTCCAGCCTGGACAGAACAAGAGCTTGAACAATCCAGAAAAACAAAACCAGACAGTTTATTATGTTCTACAATTCAACTACAACAAATACAGAAATGCACAGAATTTTTTTTTTTTTTTTTTACTGAAACCCCAAAACTGAACGTTTATTTAATAGCACTTACATAAAACTGAATCGTAAATATTTTCATTGCACATAAGGCAGTTTCTGCATCAACTTTTTAACGATATAATGATTTTTCTACTCCAATTAATTTTTTGACTTATATAAACATCTAAACAGAGGTTTTGATAAACTGTTCTATTCATTACATAATGTATGTTTGAATGTCATGAAATCAAGTTAAGTAACAATATAATTCATATGTAATAATGCAGATAAAGTTCTTCACTAAGGTTAATATTTCAGCTGATAAAAAAAAACAATAGACAATAAATGGCTTATGCAAACTTGTGTTTACGTAACAAGTTTACAAGCTGATTTATTGATGTCTTTCCATGGTTGAAACACTGATTAAGCGATTACATGATGATACAGTAAGTTGTTATATATCCTTCAACAAATCTAATGTTTATTCATATTTATTTCTTGCTAGAAATACAGAGAAATATGTTTGTTTCATGTGTGTTCTGTCTTTCCACATTAAACAGCATAAATTACATTTACTGTTTAACTTTCATCATAAAATTGGCAGAATTTGAAACACCAGAGTGAAGTTTTGTTCATGTACCACCTGAAAATAGCAGACTATAGATTCATCAAAATGAAAACTGATCAAAACGGAGAAATCGATATTGGCAACCCAGCACTAGTTTCCATATAACTGACATGCTGAACTGTTGTAACTTATCCACCAAACAGATACTGACACAGTCAAAATGCACAATCAAAGAAGCTCTAATAAACCGTTATAATTTCAGCCCTCCAAAAATGTTTCATTAGGGTTTGTCTTACCCATGTAGCATGTCTCCAGAGTGGGCAGCAACTGTAGTGATAACCGGAGACTGAGGTCTGGTTGCAGTCACTGGAGCCACTACTGTAGGCAGCACTGCCGTAGAGGAAGTGACTATGGGCCTAGACTGTAAGACAAACAGATATGTATGAAATGCATCAGGAAGAATCTGTGTTAAGTAGAACTGACAACATGTGTTAGATGTGTCTGAACCTGAATGGGTTGGTGGATGATGTGCTGGACTGTAGGCTGCCCCGTGGCGGAGCTCGGACAGGCTGCTGGTCTCAGCACCGTGGTCCCTTTGGAACTTGACATCACAGCCGCAGCAACCGCTCCTGTGACAACAGAACAAAATCAGTCAGTGGGCCAACCTGACAGTTGATTGAAATGGAAACCTGGGTGAAATCTGTAACTTGCCTCTGGGTAAATGGGAGGTGAAGGGATGCTGAGGGGCAGCAGTGGAGCCGATCTGCAGCGCAGGGGCTCCGCTGCGGATGATCTGCACGTTGGTCATTAGGTGATGCAGGTTACCAGTGTGACCCTTATTGTGCCAAAAACAACAGCAATTAAAACCAAACCAAACATCACAGCAAGACCTGCTAATGAGGAGATATGACCCAATACCTGTGGGGCAAGAAGATCATTGGGTGAATCATTTCACAATTTTTTTAGAATATATAAAATATATATCATATTATTTTTGTAACCATTTATTTTTTGAAAAATGGGCATACTAGATTTAATATTCTGTGTAAATGTCATTTTCATTTAATTGAATAATTATGGATGAATAATAATGATAGGGCTCAGTAACAACTATCAATAGTAAATAAAAGATAAAAAATAAAAAAACACCAGCAACAACATGCCACCCTGGTAGAGCTGAAGATCTTTGCCCAAACCCGACGGGTTCGGGCTTAATTTCTATCATCTTACGCGGGCTCGGGCCGGGCTTGCGCTCCGGTTTGCGAGGTAAACGAGCAGTCATGTGATGTGTTTCGATTAGCGCGAGAAACATGCAAAAGTGAATGCTGTGCAGGTGTAACGGAGGCTTGCCTCTGGTGATTACGTTTTGGTTGCACCAGCAACTAAAGCAAACTCTGAGGTGTGGAAAAGTTTTGACCATGCTTATAATGAGAATAATGAGTGAATAATGACGCAAAATCAGTGAGCGCAGGAACGCGCTGAAGACATCTACAGTGGATTCAATCATTTTCCTCCACAAAAACATGTAGACCTAGCCTAATCTCTGTGAGTAAAGGTTTTTCAAATGATAACTATCCATTGAGTCTTAAATGCATAATGTTGACAGAGTATTCACGCTAATGTTGGCATTATTAGGGGAAGTCGTGGCCTAATGGTTAGAGGGTTGGACTCCCAATCGAAGGGTTGTGGGTTCTAGTCTCGGGCCGGACGGATTTGTGGGTGGGGGGAGTGCATGTACAGTTCTCTCTCCACCTTCAATACCACGACTTAGGTGCCCTTGAGCAAGGCATCGAACCCCCAACTGCTCCCCGGGTGCCGCAGCATAAATGGCTGCCCACTGCTCCGGGTGTGTGCGCACAGTGTGTGTGTGTGTGTTCACTGCTCTGTGTGTGTGCATTTCGGATGGGTTAAATGCAGAGCACAAATTCTGAGTATGGGTCACCATACTTGGCTGAATGTCACTTCACTTTATTCTTTTATTAAATAAAGCATATCCGGCGGAGCCTTTATCTTAATTTCGTTATTGCCAAATACACATCTTAATTAAAAATTTATCTTAATTAATTTTTTTTTTAAATGACTCGTTTTTATTGGTGCGTTGGTCTATGTATAGGTTAAATGAGCCTATGTCTAGAATGCTGATATGTTACGATGTCACAGAGGACTTATTTTATTTCTTTATTCCAACTTCCAAGTGGTCTAGTCTACGTTAGTTATGAGTAAATTATGTTAAAACATGAATAAATTACTCATTGTTGACAAAAGGCAAAAGAGCTGTGTGCGTGCGCAAATTTGAATAATGTCGGGCTGTAAACGGGTTCGGGCTTTAAAAACGCTGTCAATCAAAATGTACTTGTCGGGCTCGGGTCCTGTCGGGCCTAACTTTTAAGGCCCGATTACAGCTCTACACCCTGGGCCTTCTCCCACTGTGCATCTTGCCCAAAGGCTCCAATTTGGACTTTTCCATAATATTAAATAGATAAATAAATAAAATACAAAATAAAACAGCAAAGAAAATGTTATGATAAATCAAACTGAATTAGTGTCCAACATAACATCCAATATAAAGTAAATGTATATATAATAAATGGACAAAGCATCATAAAAAGCACAGGTTTATTTGTAGCAATAGCAAAAAATACATTGTATGGGCCAAAATTATAGATTTTTCTTTTATGCCAAAAGTCTAGAGATGTTCCGATACCCTTTTTCTCTTCCCGATACCGATTCCGATACCTGGGCTCAGGGTATCGGCCGATACCGAGTACTGATCCGATACCTGGGTGTATATCTGTATATACAGCTGTATATACTACTAGCCCTGTGTAAATTGCTAGAATTTTTTTATGGTGTGCTTCAGACAGATCCCTCAATAAAACATGAACAAATACATGGTGAACTACTGTATTTATTACAGTATTTTTATTATCTAACATGAATTTGACAGTATTATTTATTTTCTTATGCAAAAAAGAACTTCAAATGCAGCCAAAAATCTAACACCGCAAACTAAAAAAGGTATTTAAGTTTTACAATATAACTGTATAAAAAAACTGCAACAAATAAGTCTAGGAATATAAAAAAAGATCTATTAATCAGATAATCTCTAACAATTAAAAAACAAGTAAAAAACAAGCAACCATCTAGGCATAATTATTATTATTATAGAGATGTATTATTATTACTGTAGGCTACAACAGTAGCTTTATATATTGTCAATTTACTCATGTAAACCAAACATTTATTTTAATGGGCTGCCATGAAGATCTTTGAGTGTCTGTGTTTATGATATGACAGTATTCTCAAATGAAACGGTAAATTCTCATGAAGTGACGGTTTATGCGTTCGTGTCCTCATGACACACAGCAGAGACTACAAAACAGCGAGCTCTCGCGCATCTGTGCCAGTCACCCACAGAGATGTAGATTTTGCGGGAGTAATATTTAAATAGTATTTTGCAGTTTAATATTCACAGACACTAGTATATATTCGGCTACTGTCTGGAGCCCTGCGTTTTGACTTACACGGAAGCGACTGAACGCAGTTGCCGGTACTGAATATACTCGAGAGTCTGTAACTACCGGTACTACAGAGACATACTGCTAACCACTGATCTATAATATAGTAGCGGCTTCACTGTCTTTTGGCAGTTTAGAATGTGATGAGTGATCCAGTCATATATAGATAAGGGCTGCTAACGCGTTTTCATTTCTTCTTCGCTGCTCTAAACAGGGGTTGCTTGTGGCAACACAGCACAACTTCCTGTGTTTTCAATGCATTTTGAGCAGCGAAGAAGAACCGTGCAGCGGTTAGGCAAAGCTTGCGGTCATAACTAGGTCTTTTTTAAGAAAATGGTATCGGATCGGTATATGGGTTCATGTACTCGCCGATGCCGATGCCAGAATTTGTTGTGGTATCGGAGATATTTCCGATACTAGTATCGGAATCGGAACAACTCTACAAAAGTCATTAGGTTATTAAGTAAAGATCATGTTCCATAAAGATAGTGTGTAAATTTCCTACTGCAAATATATAAAAACGTAATTTTTGATTAGTATTATGGATCGCTAAGAACTTCATTTGGACAATTTCAAAGGCAATTTTCTCAATATGTTTTTTTGCCACCCTAAAATTCCAGATTTTCAAATAGTTGTATCTCGTGCCAAATATTGTCATTTCCTAACAAACCATACATCAATGGAAAGCTTATTTATTCAACTTTCAAATGAAAAATCTCACCATTTCAAAACATTTTCCCTTATGACTGGTTTTGTGGTCCAGGGTCACATTTATTATTAGCAGCATATTTATTTCTGAAATTAATTTGGATATTCAATGTGAAAAAATATAGTAAAGATTTCAAATTTTGATGTAATGTGAGATAAATCACTATTACAGAAAACTAAGCACTTGATTAAAAATATGTAAGCGTAATAAATTAAGTAAAATAAAAAAGTATTACTAACCTGCTGACCACTGATGGTCGCCACAGGAATACCAGAGGCCTGTGTAGACTCCATGGCAGCGGTGATATGACCAGACACCTTAGTGGGGAGAGTGAGGTGACCCGGTGCTGACACAGGTGCTGGAGCTATCACACGGCTTGGCATGGGCGCCTTCAGAGCAGACTGGAGGAAAGAGAAGAGAAATGTAGGCAAACATTGACATCCCTTTTTACATTTGCTTTCTTCTGCCTTTTCAGGAAGACGACAAGAGGGATCAGCTTTGTAAACTGAAGGGACTTGTAAATATAGCGGTGTACCTTCAGGGGACCCTCAGTGAAGGCTAGGGAAAGACCCTGAGGAAGGTGGGATGGTGGTGCTGACACAGAGACAGTCGTGCCTGGCTGGATGGGGAGGTGCTGAGGGAGAGGAGGGGGCAGAGACTGAGCTGATCCGTGGGACGGGGGCTGAGTCTGGGGTTGGGGGTAGGGTCGCACCACTACCGTCTCCTGCTTGTCATCTCTGAACACTGTGGCTCCGCTGGACATCAGCTCACGTGGAGCATGATTCGAGTCTTCATGTCCTCCTTAAAGAAACCACATGAAGTCAACTGATGGTGTATATTCAAGCCTGTTTGTTGTCATCCACATGCAGGGGTTTCAACCAGGTGTCTATTTCCAACTGCACCACCGTACAAAAGTTTGGGTCCTTGTTTTATTTTTTTATTATTAATACTTTTATTCAGCAAGGATGGATTAAAACGATCAAAAGTGACAGCTAAGGCATGCTACATAAATGCTGTTCTTTTGAACTTTCTATTCATCAGTATTCTACAAAAATACGAAGCAGGACACCTGCTTTCGGCAATGATAATAATAATAATAAAAGTTTCTTGTGCACCAAATCAGCATATTAGAATGATTTCTGAAGCATCATGTGACCATGAAGGCTGGAGTAATGGCTGCGGGAAATTTAGGTTTGCCATAGGATGAATAATTATAAATTTAGATAATATTTCAATTTTCTAACTTTATTTTGGACTAATAAAATGCATAATGTAAACCTTGGTGAACATATGAGTCTTCTTTTAAAAATATATATTTTTTAATCTTACCTACCCTAAACTTTTGAACAACAGTGTATATAACTAAACATTTACTAATGATCTATCAACCATCCACCAACGTTACAGAGGTGTTAAAGTAAAATTCTAGTTCTTGATATTAGTCTGTAATAGTCAGTGAGTCTGAACCTGTGTTCTTCTGACTTCCTGGAAGTCCTGTAGTCTTGCTGCCTGGTGTTTGTCCTTGTCCCGGGCCAGATGGGAGTCCCGGACGTGGATACTGCTGAGAACTCATCTTCACGACCTCTCACGTTCTTCCTGGAGAATCAGAGGATAAAAAGGACACAATGCAGCGTTCAATGGAGAGAATGTGTGTTTAATTCAAACAAAGGACTACATCACATTGTCTACAGGTTATTACTAGATATCTGAAAAGCTCACATTAGAGACATGGTGTACCATACATTATGCTGAACAAAACCAGTCAATATTGTGTGTTCAGCCGGTTCTCTTTCATGCGGTTTCATGTTATAACCCCCCAAAAAAGAGTCGAATAAACCATAAAACATCCCAAATGGCAGGTGTATTTCTCAAACATCAAGAAACAATGCCCTTCTCGCAACAGTCATGTCAGTGAAATACGCCAAACCTTCAATTTAACGAGAAATGCGAAACCAACAGCACCTGATAGCAAAGTAAACACATTTAATCTGGCTGCATTCATTCTGAGCGCTGGTGAATGTTGCATTGACAATAGTCACATAGGACCCCCAAACGGACAGCTTTTGTTCCCGGATGGGCTCGTGAGGTTACTGTTCATCTTGTAAATGTTAAAAAAACTTACGACGTCTAATTAAAAATACAGATAAGTTCATACCCATATAACCTGTCTTTTAAATAACAAAGAATGAGTTTTAGAAATCAAAACAGCCGCGGCTATTAGTCAGCCAAAGATCTTACGAGTCATTTCAATGAGACATGATTATAATTTCTCTCAGATACACATTAACGGTCGTAATTCTGCAACTGCAGGAATGTGAATGCGACGATGACGTTATCCTAGCAGCATTGTTGTGTGTACAAATGAAAAATAGCAGATTTACCGTAAACACGACGCCTGCACTCTCCATCCGTTTCATATCCCGGCAAATCGACCATTGGCTTCAGTTGGAATCTAGCTGCAGTAAGCCACTTCCGGTCTTGAATTTCAAAATAAAAGTGGAATCAAACTCCGCATTCCACTTCACTGGAGTCAGTGAACCTGACAGGGTTCTCATGTTCTTATCCACACACGACCTTCATCGCATCACACTTCTGAACAATTTTAATACACACTCCTCCAGTTTAAGCCACAGGTTTAGAAGTTATTGGTCTGTATAGGGATACGTATAGGTCCTTCCCATCTCAAATTTGGTGCCTTTCAAATCTCAATAAGTTACGAAATTAACCGTTACAATTTTAATCGGCGGGACACACTATATATTGATAAAAAAGTAAAAATTAAAGTTTATCTACTAACGTGAAGTCTATTAGGGCTATTTTAAGTTCATAACAGGCTGGACAATGAGTCAGCCATGTTTAAAATGTTGGTATAATCAGCATGACGTGTATTCATTTTGTTGCATGACACAAAAACATTATATTAAATGTAAAATTATAAACACACATACTGATATAAACTAAGCGGAGAATGATCTTTAATGATTCCACAATTTCAGCTTTCCATAATATGATAGCCTATAATGCATATTGTTACATATTTACATAAACACTGTAAATTACCCCATTCCCCTTGATATGAATATGCTACTTTTATGGCAGAGAAGCAAACATGGAAAAAAGAGTGGCCTGCTAGACATTTTCACCATGCGCTTCAAGTTTTATGCTTTTGGATTTATTATGAGCATCTATTGTATTTGCAATAGTCCTGAGGATAGCTGAAAAATGTATAGGGTTGTGAATGTTGAATGCGTATTCCTGCAAGTGATTATTCACATGTCAATCATGCACAAACACAGATCACTGAAACTTTCCCATGATGTAACATACATCTGCCACAAACGTTTCACTGAAAACATTGTTTACTTTATAACCATACATTATTGAGAATCAAAAAGGGTAACTGGCAATCGACAATAGAGAATAAAATGTCAAGCAGGTATGCTTTTTAAAAAGCAATATCATCAGACAATACGTATCTGACACAAATACATTTTCACTTGTATAATACTTCAGGTGAACAGAAGACTCTTTTTTTCCAATCGCACCATTGGAATACAGCCAAAACACCCCCCTTTCAATCCGTCTGCATATTCTCTTGAGTGATTGAATAATCAATAATATGACTTCAATAGATGCATTTAAAAACATTGACAAAAATCTGTACATTTTTGCAAGTCAATATTAAAAAAATATAAAAAAAAAAAAAAAAAAGATTCATAAATATAGTTATCAAATAATTACAAAGCACTGAAGTGACCAGAAAAAAAGTGCACAGTTACTTAAATAAACTACAAAAAGAACTTCAAATGCGTAACAAATTGACTTCATGTTGCTGACCATCAAAAAACATAGAATAATGCACAAGACCTTCTCAGATCACACATGCAGAACGGTTCCCTCATATCACGTTCTCTCCGGACAGGTATTAAACCGTGTTTAAAAGGGCTTTGAATGACAATTTCAGGCATTTTAATGTTGACAGATCGTTTTTGCTCATCCGAAGACCAATGAGAGACTCACAAACAATTATAATTAAAAACATGATATTGTAAAAAGGCACTACAAAGGCAGATAGTTTTTCCCTATTAGCTGATCCGAGGGAGCATCTATCACCAAAGCTTGACAGTATGTACTTTATCCAACACATGGGGCTACAAATCTATGCAGACGCACACAGTATACCGATAAGGTTTGATCTAGTTGGGCTCTTTCCAGGCCACCACGCTGTGCAGAAGAGTGAAGGGGTAGAGAGGGGACACAGTCTTTCAGTCATCGCCGCTGCCTGCATAAAGGCCCGAGCCAAGGATCCTTTCCACCAGTGTTATAACTTTGGTGCAAAACAAGCCTTGAAATGTACCTACTTCTAATACATTATCTCATCCACGGTGCCTATGCGAGATCTTGTCCATTTTGGACAGTATTGTGCCAACAGTTTGATTCTTAGTGCAATGCGCAGTGCTGTTATTAGATAAACCCTGAATACCGCCCCTTTATGCCCATGGTCCTTTCATTTGCTTATTTCTAGTACAGTATAAAGTTTCTTTTGTTTTCTCATTTCGTTGTTGTTTGTTCCTGTGCATTTATATGTTGCTTTCAACACCTTTCGCTCTGCCCCCAGTCAGTTTGGAGGCCTCTCTCTCACACACAATCATGGCCGAGCAGCTTGTGTCATGTGGATGTGGCTTCCAGGTAGCTCTGGAGTTTACGCACAGTTGACTCATCCAAGGAGAACAGGTCAAAGTCAAAGGTTGTATTGGTGATGTTGAAATGGCCAGTCTTTTCTATGAGGTTCACAATCTTAAAGGGACAAATGTTGTTATTTTAAACTTTCTATTCATCAGTGAATCAAAAAAATCAAAAATTTGGTTTCCACAAATATGATTTCTGAAGGATCATATATTTAAGACCTGAGTAATAGTTTTTGCTTTGCCATCATTACACTTTAAAATATAATAAAATAGAAAACAGATATTTGGTAACACTTTACAATAAGGAGACATTCGTTAACATTAGTTGATGTATTAATTAACAGGAACGAACTATGAACACTACATTTATTACACTCTTTATGAATCTTTGTTAATGTTAATAACAATACAGTCGTTCATTGTTCATGTTAGTTCACAGTGCATTAACTAATGTTAACAAACAAAACTTTAGAATTAGCATTAGGATAGTAAATGCTGAAATTAACATTAACTAAAGCCTTATGTAAAAATATTCCCCTTATTCAAGGATCACGTGAAATACAGTCAAATGAAGAAAAATATATTGTTACCTGCTGCAAAATGTTCCTCTCTCTCAAAGCCATCAGCCTGCGATGGAGGTCCACAAGCTCCTCTGTATAAGCCTGTAATCAGACCAATCATTTACAAGCTTCATTGTAGTTTTATGTGCGATGAAAATCTGTATTTCAGCCAGTGATTAGTATGATTCAGTTATTTACCCTTCCTACCTTGTCGTATCCCCTCTTGAGCACTTTCTCGCGGGTGCAAGAATCGGGGCTCTTTTTTCCTATCATCTGACAAAGGACAAAACGATTTCAAATCAAATTCTAATATACAGTCAAATCCAAAATTATTTAGACACTAGATATAGTTCTTGATACATTTTTACTAGTGGGTGCAGAACACTATAGTTCATTTATGTAAGTGAGAATAGCAAAATAAAGTAAACTGTGACATATCATACCCAAAAAATCTTCATACAGTGGACAATTAGTAAAATTAATGGATGGGTAAACATTATTCAGACACTTTGACCTGACCAAGTGTTTATCTTTAATTACTAATATGACTTTTTTACATCACAGACTGAACAAAATGAAGCATTGGTAATAGGATGATCTAAATTGGTATTACCTAATAGTATGTCTATTGTAAAAATTTAAGTCAGTTGACTTATTCATTACATACCGTTTTATCAAAGTTATCTGACATTATCAAGATGAATTTGTTTAACTCAGAGTTCTTACTACAGCGAATAAACTGTGATAATGTGAGAAGTGTTGAAGGTGTCTGAATAAATTTTGGTTTTGCTGTAAATATAATTTTTCTAGGTTGTACATAAAACCGATAATTAGAGCATATTTTACACAAAAATACAAATTCAGTCTTTAAATTTAATGTTCAGCTAGGTACGTTTCTTGACATTTCTTTGTAATTATTTGTAAGTAAATCCTGCACCAATTAATATTCAGTGCCTAAACAAGTTCAAAGTTTCAGTGCAATGCAATGCAGATCTTACCTTGAGGTTTGCTGAGCTGAGTTTGGGTAGAGGTGAGGGGGCTTCCTGGCTGGGAGGACGGGACTCCTCATTACCATCACTCTCACTGTCCATGCTTAAACTGAAAACAGAAAAACAAACTTCAGTGTGCACCATGACTATGGTAATATTCATGTGTGGACATTTGCTTTTGATTTTATTTTTAATAAAACTGAACTGAAATTCAAGAAACGACCAAATTAGATCAAATACAAAGTCCTTGGCACAGACCGAGAGTCCTGGTTAGGTGGAGTCGCCTTCATGGGCGTCTCAACCTCAGAGCTGCTGTCATCATCAGAGCCTTCAGAGCGCATTTCCTCTACCATATAACTGAGTGGCCCTGCACACAATCATCACGTTCAACTAAACTCAATGAGGTGACACACTCCTGATCGTACAACTCATGATTAAACTCCGTACCTTGTCCTTGCTTCTGCGACGGCTCAAAGTCAGAATCAGAGCTGGAGCTGGAGCTGGAACTAGATGGACTGGATGGAGCCGACTGCTAAATAAACAACATCCTTGAGCTTTACTACATTCAAATACATTCAAATCAATCTCTGCTGATGGAAAAACCAAAACATACCTCTGATTTGGAAGAGGCTTCATCCTCAGAGTTGGATTCGTCGGATTCTGGTTGCCTTTTCACTTCCTGCACCTCTGGTTTCATCTTTGGCCAGTGGCTTTTATCTTTAGGGGTTTTCTTCTCGGGGTGTGTGGAGGGTGTTGTTGAGGTAATGCGGGGAGAGTTGCTGCTGTAGCTTCCACTCACAGGCCCCTTCATGCCCTCAGAGCCTATCCTCTTCTGTTTCTTGGTACTCAGCTTTGGAGACTCGGTGGCAGATAATGGCCTCTTGCTCGGGACACGAGCGTCCGGCTGTCCCCCTGCGCCCATCACCGTTCCTCCTCCTTTTGGAGACATGCCATCCATCTTGGACTCTCTGACTGTGAGTTTGGGCTCTTTAAATGCTGCTTTGGGCACAGTTTTCCCCTCATCTTTTCCTCTGCCATCTGGGACTTTCTTTGAAAAGGAAGATGATGATTGGTCTCGTGAGGACTTGCCACTCTCACGGTCACTTTCTCTGGATGTGGACTTGCTCTCTGAATCCTTACGTGTGCGCTCTCGGTGCTCTTTGGTTGCCTTGTGGGCTTTTGGGGCTTTGCTGCTCCCACTTCCTCCATCTTTACTTGACTCCTGCAATAAAAGTTTTGAAATGACTAATCATTCAATACATACTGAGAAGCAACCACATATCCACCCAGAATAAATGAGCTTGTTCACTGAAACTTCAAGTGATAGTTCACACCCAAAATTACAAATTCTCCAGTCACCATTTACTCACTTTCATGTCATTTCAATCCTGTTAAAGGGTTATTTTACGCAAAAATCTGAATTAGCCTGTTATTTACTCACCCTCAAGCCATCTTAGGTGTTGATGACTTTCTTTCTTTCAGACGAATCCAATCAGAGTTATATAAAAAATTGTCCTGGCTGTTCCAATTTCAATTTTGCAGTCCAAAACATGTTAAATAAAGCGCACGCATCCATAATAAAACATGCCTCACACGGGGGGGGGGTGAATAAAAGCCTCCTGTAGTGAATCCATGTGTTTTTGGTAAGAAAAATATCCATATATCAAACATAATAAACACTTTTCTCTCACTTCTGCTGACTGTCATATGCGGAAGCGTTCCGGCGGATGACGCAGGACGTATGCGTCGCTCACGCGCAGATATGCTAGTCTCACAAGTTTGTTTAAGGAAGCAAAGTTTCCTTACTTTAGCAAAGAAAAACCAGTCTCCTCTTTGCTTATATCAAAATTCTCAGACAATTTTCTTTACGAATCCACATTTTTTGCTTCTAATTCATGATTGGCATTTTATTTTGTTCTCTCTCAGAGTTCGTCACTTAATACGCAACGCCAACGTCCTGCATCATCCGCTGGAACTGCATCCACATATGACAGATGGCAGAAGTGATAGAAAACTGTTTAATACGTTTGAAATATTTATATATTTCTTACAAAAATGCATGGATTCACTTCAGGAGGTCTTTATTCACCCCCCGGAGCCGTGTGAGGCATGTTTAACTACAGATATGTGCACTTTATTTAATGTGTTTTGGACGGTTGAACAGAAACACCCGCTTGAGTTTGAGTAAATAACAAGCTAATTTTCATTTTTGGGTGAACTAACCCTTTAAACTTTTGTCCATTTCAGAAACTCAAAGTAAGATATTTTTAAAAGAACCTGAGAGATTTATGTCCCTCCATTGAAAGTCCCACCAAAACTTTGACGCTTCAAAAATTTTGTAAAGACACTGTAAAAGTAATACATAAGAATTTAATGGTTCAATTCTAAGATATGGTTGAATGAAGCTCAAATTAGAAGTGCATTTTTTGCGACCCGATGCGGCACAGGAACATTTTTGAATTGCTTGAGCATGGGTGCGGGAAGGAAGATATTTATGTGTGTGTGTGAAGCAGGAGACAGAAAATGACTCTTAGGCCTATCCTAAAATAAATGAAAGGTACATCAAAATAATTTCTTAATATTATTTGTCTACTGTGTTTTACTGCCACAGGTTTAGATATTCCCTATGTTTTTCTTTTGTATGTGACAGGAAGGGAAAGCACCTGCCTTTTTTTCTGCTGTGTCGTGTGTGGGAATTAGAAAATAAAGCCTTTAAAACCAGAGTGGGACAGAATCGTATTGGAACAATCTGCATAACGAAATAAATCTAACTACGGGATTTTGAAGGCACGAGTGGGACAAAACATAAAAGTGGAAGTGGGAAGAAATATAACCTATTTTTAGCAGAAGCAAGTCAGAATGTTGAAGGAGCAGGACTGAACATTTTAAATCTCTAGTTATACTCTTGATACTCCAAACAAACCTCTTTGATTTTACACGTCAAGCAAGCATACTTGATGTGCTCTATGTATGTGTGCTGATCAATGTAAAAACTGACTGTATCTCCACAGGAAACTATCATTAAACAGCTCGATTCATCTGGATTAGTTTAATGATCTCTTCATTAACTTTTTTGAAAGTTTCTTTGGAATGGCCTTTTAATGGAAAGTCATAGATTCCTCAGGTTTCATTAAAATATATATATATATATACAGTATATTCCTTTGTGTTTCAAATATAAACGGAAGTCATATAGCTCTGGAACAACATAAACTAGCAAGAACATACATGATATTCTTTAACACTTCAAATATATTTTGAAACTAATTAACAACATTTTTAAAATAAATTACTTTTGAATTATTTCAATAACTTAATGACCAAAGAATGAGTTTATTATTACTAACCTTTATTGGATGAGAGGACTTGATCTTCTTGGGGTCTGAGAAGGCAGAGAGTGGAATAGTAGGCAGTATTGGATAATCTGGACTAGGCCTTGGCATCATCTCCGGTCCCTCAGAAATAACTACAACCTGGGACAAGAATAACATCCCAACAGTGAGAGTGATAGAGAATTGGTTGAAAAGAGCTGATTATAGAGGTACAGAAAAAGCAAAGACAAACAGTCCCACTCACCCCACCGGCCTTGACCAGCTTGCGTCTGAACTCGTGTGTGGGGTTGTTAAATGTGAGCTTCTCACAGCGCAGGTGGTTGACAGGTGGGTTGCCCTCCAGGTTCAAGAAAAGGTCATAATTAAAGCACACCTTTTTAGGCTCCTCCTGTGGTAGAAGGGTCAAGCATGTTCAGGCTTTATAGATAAAAACAAATATTTCATAAAGAAATGGTCACGTCAAACTCGAACCTGAACCTCAGACTAGCAGTGTGTGAAATATTTACAAAGTAAAGTCTCTGGTAGATAACGTTTCAGGGAACAAGACAGAAAATGGAAAACCCCCATAAATATTCCACCACGTATTCTGGAAAAGTAAATATGCAAAATGATAATGATATGAAACGGAAGTAAGACTTAAAAGTACAAATTCACGTATTCTTACCCCCTCCGAGTTCTCTGTAGTTTAATAGCTTCATGTTAACGCTCTGTTAGTGTGTCTGTAAAATCTGTTAGCTCCCAGTGCAAATACTGAGTTCACCTAGTTGGGTGACCTTTACCTTTACTGAATTGCAAAACTCCTCATCACAACATTTTTCCAATACTGGCAAACTAACACAGCCGCACACATCTAAAAAGACGGAGCGTAACACTGCGCTGAACATTTCTTACATACCGGTTATTCATAAAGAAGAGAAAAGAAAAGCAGATATTGCTGTAGATATGGGATGTGCTCACCTTGTTTTTGAAATAGACCTCTATAGGCATGAGAAAACCAGCATAGCCTGACTCTTCAACTTTATATGGGGGTTCTTTACAAACTGTGAAACAAGAAAAATATTGTGAAAATAAATGTATTGCTAAACATTACCTTTCTACACTGAAATGGAAATATTAAACTAGAATGCACTATGTACATACTACAATACGGTGAAGTGCACTATTTCTTTGCCACTACTGAAACAATGGAACTGCAAATATAACCATTTTTTCCAAACAGGTTTCCGCAACACTCCCCCAAATCACACCATTGGTTCAGTCAGAGTTTGAATCAAACAAACAGGGAGATACTTTGAAAGCACTCCAGAGACACAGTGTTTACACGTTTTGGGAAGTCAAACTATAAATGGCTTACTTATAGTTGTCTCTGCACATTTAACTGGGATAGGAGAAAGTAACATTAAAAAAAATGACACACTTCAACTTCAAATACAACACCTGGAAAAAAATCAAGATATCATACTTAAATGATGCTCATCCAGGTTTTTTACTTTGTGGCATATAAAAAAAAATCACAGTTATGATGCAAAACATTTAGATGCAAAAATATGCAAATAGTTAATAGTCAGAATAGACATCATACCGGTTTTAATGTATGTATGTCTGACAAATATGCATCACATTAAACTTAAGTCTTATGTTCAAACGTCAAATGTTTTATTTGCAATTCAAAAACATTAATCATCGCTGATCTATATTAGAGACAGATATATATAGTCATATGCTGGAACTACACAAAGTATAATAGCTTGGGCAAACAGTATGAGCTAAACGGGCAGGATTAATCATGATAACTCAACAGAAGAACACAGGCATCCATACAAATGGTTCCTGATTGAAAGGGACTTTAATCCACATGGCTTTGAGTACTGTAAAAAGTTAGATTTATGACAATGACTCCAATTTAAAACCTGCCTCTCTTGGGTTTTGGGAAGCTGTCGTGTAAGTGGAAGACAACTCTCTCCACAAAGTGCTGGATGTCACACGCCTCAGGGCCTCGAACGAACACCATCCAGTCATGCGTGAAGCCCTCGGTAGTGACTTTCTTTCTTAACTGGGCTCTGTGTCCCAGCTCCAGTTTCACCTGCACAGTGCACTGAAATAAGAGGAAAGCAGCAGTCATCTGTCAGTCTTCTCTATTCTGAACATGAGTCCTACAACAGTAGTACAGTAGAAATTGGATGGAAAAAAAAAAAGATGACGTATAACTCAAGAGACTAAAAAGGACTAAAATAAGCTCTTGGCCAACTTCTCCACACCACTGTTATATCTGCTGTTTATATCTGTGAGAAATCAACCAGCTTTTGCGCTCTGACAGCTAGAGACGGAAATTCACAGTTCTGTGACATTCATCACGCACGTGATGGTTTACTGTTTACAGCTTTTCTTAGTATGGAAACAAAATGACTGATAGGCTTGTCTGCGTTAGCTCAATGGTTAATAAATTCCTTGCCAGAGTTGACTGAGTTTGCATCCTATCTGTGCCTTAACCATTTTTACAGTGACTACAAAACACAAAACTACACAAGCAGTGCATGTCAAAAATAAATGGATTAAAAAATTGTCAATTCGTAATTGATGCTGGCTTGAGAAAGCCTGGCAAGTAGATTTAAAAGCTTGATGTTTCAAAGTCTATCAGACAGACGGATGGATGGATGGATGGATAGATAACAACACCTTATAATATCTTAATATAAAATATATGTACTATATTTAGATTTTTAAATCTAACAATGTCTAATGAAACTGCAGAATTTGTCGAATGCAGAATTTTGTTTCACCCTTCTAGTTCTATGTCAAAAAAGAGCTGTTTGACTGTTTTGACTTCTTTAATCTTTTAAAGATGCACACAGCAGATTTAAATGCTATCACTCAATGTTTATAATCTAAGCTTTGCTTTTAATATACAAGCCAACAACATTATTCAATCTCCTGATGACTCCTTTGTCTCAAATCCTAAGTGAGCACCCTATCTAGACAGCATGTTTGAAGACAGTTCAAAGGTTCTAAGAAGGCAGTTCACGAGGTTTTGAGACAGGTCCGGGCTAGCTGGACAGCTAGTGAGTGCTGGAACTCAAGAGTCCATCTGTCCTACAAGCCAAATGCTGAGGTTTAGAAAAGGACGTTTTGGTTTCTAGGAGCAGATCTTCGTCACGACATAAATTTACATAAAACACTAATGTAATTCCGCGGGTTTCCTGCTTTAAGCCAAGTAAGAAGGATTAGCTGGCTAAGTTAGCATCCTAACCATCTTCACAGAAACGTTGGCCTCGTCTTTCAGTATAAATGTTTTGGTGATAAAAACCATGCATATTCTTCACTATTGGCTGTCTGGCAGTGTCAGTAAAGTCTTATTACCATGTTCTCCATTGTTGCCTATGTTCCGGTTGGTTAGTTTATTTACAAAAGCGTTGAAGTAGATTGAATGTGCATCCTCGCTGTTACACATCTGATGGAGTGTGAAGTTAGAAACCGAACAGTTTGAACAAATGGCCGCGACACTGACAGTTTTTAAAATAAAAGCAGAATGGCTGTCATCTACCTCTGTGTCCCTCTCACATCTTTCAGCTTTTTAAAAATTTGCTTATACACTATGCAAATATTTGAAGTTACTCCACCTATAACAGTTTTTACGGAAGTTTTTCAGTCACTTTCTTTCGTGCACTTCTTTAAGTTTTACTTTCTATTTATATCAATTTAATTACACACACACATATATAATGAAATTAAATTGTACAATTTATAAACCTCAAATACTTAAAAAACACGCATTCCTCCACAGAAATTAATGTAGATTTAAACACATTTAAACTAGTTTTTCTATACAGGTTTTATTTGCAGGTAGTGAACAGTACAGAAACAACTGGTCTAGAAACGGTTTATTCTTTAATAAACTAAAATGGACTGAGCATTTGGCATCATTTTAGATGTTTTTAATTCAATCGGAGATACTACCTACTGTAAAAAGGAACAATAAAAATGCAGGAGACACAATATTAAATTAATGAGTTTATTTATATGCCATTTCAAATAATTTAATGAAACCTAACAAGACATTTTCTTAGAGATGACTCATAAATGCTTACTGAAGATAAGGCATGCACCTCTTCATGTGTTTGAATAGTGATGTTGACAGATCCAGACCACAGATGCATGAAGTCCACATTGTCTGTTTAAAATTAAAAATTGAGCATCTCCCTCTGTATAAAATGCTACAACCAAAATTCTTTGTCAATCAGCAGGTTGAGCATCTCATTTCATGTTAGAGCTGTGTATAAGTTGAGTTCTCAGAGTTTAGTGAAGTCCTAGCCAGTAAAGATGCGGTGGCAATCTCTGTATCTGTAAAATACACCGAAGATTCAGTCTGGAGAGATAACATCCCAATATTGTGTACTTTTAAAACACTAAAGGCAGGAATACAGTGCACTACATATTGTCAAATATAAAGAGCTTTTAAAACATTAGGCATTATACACTTGCTGACTTTGTAAATGGTTACAGAGAAAAACTGGACACTAAAATACTGAGGATATTCAATATTCAAATCCCCCCCCCCCCCCCCCCAAAAAAAAAGAAACTACAAATGCAGAAGCATTTGCCCCAAACCCCAGACACAAGACAAATGAACACAATATGTGTTCTAAAATTGGTTGAAAGTACCTTTGAAATCAACGGACTAGATAGATTTATAGTCTGAATTCTGAAACTAAAAGAAAAAAAACAGTCATCATACACTATTTGTATTCTGTGAAATCGGTGAACTCGGACAAACAAAAAACCTGCAGACTGACTCTGACTTCTGGGAACTAACTTTGGACTCATATAGACTGGAAATTGGGGCAAAATTCTATGCAAATATCAAGAAGTGTATTCCAGCCTTAAAGGGATAGTTCAACCAAAAATTTTAATTCAACCAAACAGTTGACGGTAGCAATTGACTACCATAGCATTTTTTCCATACTGTAGGAATCAATGGACACCGCCAACTGTTTGGCTACCCCCTTTCTTCAAAATATCTCTTGTGTTCGGCAGGAGAAAGAAATCCTACGGGTCTGGAGCAATCATAACAGGTTTTGAGTAAATGATCACTTTTGGGCTATGCCTGTAACCCAATGAAATAAAACAAGTAGTACACTGCATTCAATTAAACAATGAATTACAGAAGTCATACCATGATCAGTGTTCACTTTGCCCCCTGGGTTCTTGTGTTGACCCTCAATATGAGCGGTCATCTCCCCCCGGTCTGGGGTGCAGTGGCCACACTGTAGGCAACTGTACCGACCTCTTGTGTGCTCCCACAGGATTCGGCAGTTGAAGGACTGACCTGACAGATTGAATTAATGGGGTGTCATTGTTATACGTGCACAGAGAATGTTTGTAGACAGACAGAAAAAAACCTTCACCAGTAAAAGTATCAGATTAAGCTGGAAAAAGACCCAGTGATCGACTCATTTAAAAAAAAAAAAAAAAAAAACATAATTAAGCCCAGTTTGGACAGATGAACATGGACACAAAGGTGTTGGAATTAGCAAGCATTGTCAACTTCTCCACACACAGTCAATTATTGTGATACAGCACCATCACTTGCCAGAAATGACCACCTGATTTTTGCAAAATGCTAATGGGTAGGGGAAAAGTAAAGGGACACCGGCCCTGAAAGCACACTCTCTGATGTTTTATTGCATGTTAGTGAAGCACCCGGACATATGCGTTTAGAATCGGATGGGAGTGGACCGAGTCGTACAGCTAGATGGCACACCCAGGGAAACACTGAGCCCGGTTAGAGCAGGGGAAGGGGTTTGCATCTAAAGCATCAATTGAAGGAATATCTGATTGTTCCCTCAAGCAATGTGTGTGTGGATTCTCTGTGCCTCACCTGGACTTCATCTCTATTTAAACTCTGACTGCTCGGAGAGTTCCATCTGTGCAAAAGGGGCCCGGGCGGGTCTGGCAGGACAGTGCAACACGACAAAACACAGTTCACTCAAAGCGGCCATGGCCAGGGCTTAGGCATTCCCCCCCCAAGTGACTTACAAATTCCCTTTCATTAGGACTCACACCTGTTGATAAGCAGGTGAGATCAGTTGAGCAAACTGGAAAATACACAGATGAACAGGGTCTAAAATGTAGGATGATTTAAGGAACACTGGGTCTCATTCAATAATTGTGTGGATCTGTATTTATATACTTCTCATGAAAAATGTCTGCCTAGTTCAAAACAAGTGCATACGCAGATGAATTTGTTCTTAACTTTGTTGAGAGAATTTGGATTATTCTAAATTAATGAAAGCTTGTCTGAAGTTCGTTATTTGGAAAAATTAAGTTTGGAATAATAATTGTCTATTAAAAAAAAAAAAGTAAAGTTTGATTTTCAGCAGTCTTCAGTGTCACATGATCCTTCAGAAATCATTCTAACAGGCAGAGTTCCAACACGTATCATTATGAATGTTCAAATAAAGAAAAACTGTTATATTTAAATCGATTTTCAAAGCTTTGTTGCATTTTTATACTGTTTTTTACTGTAGTTTTGATCAAATAAAAGCAGCTTTGGGGAACATTAACAAATCAGAATTCATGCTCAAATTTATGTGTACACACAGTTAGTGAATAAGACCCAATGTGAGTAAGGACACTTGTTTTATGTTGGCTTTCCTCACTCACAGAGGAAAGCTTCATGAACTCCATTCACCTTGGTTCTTCCTCCAGACTGCGTTTGATCCTGGTGGTGACGGCAGCGGCGGTGAAGCCGTTAGACTAGGAGGACCAGATCTAGGAGACCTCTGCTGCTGCTGTAGGCCCGGATCTGCCTGGAAGACTTGGTTAACAGGAGACAGAGTAGGTGGAAAGGAGCTGTAGGGAGATTCTGGTTGGCAAGGAAGATTTTCGATTGAGGCAGGATTTAGAGTGGCAAACGGCACAGCTACAGGCCCTGCAGGTATGGGGTTAGCAAATGTGTTGTTTTCTGCAGACCGCTGGGTTACTGGCATGCTTGCCAGTGTTGGATTTGTGGGCAAAGAGGGCATAGACTCCATCTCCTCAGGTGCATATGGGGCTAAGAGGGGTCCAGATGATTCCATGTCAATGGAAGCGGGCAGAACATGGGTGGGATCTCCGTCAGGTGCCATTCCAGTCTCTATTTTTGCAGCCTTGTTCTTAGCAACTTTAGCACAGGTCTGCAGGTGTTTGAGAAGAGTGCGGTAAGAACGCAGTTTGGCCCTGCAGCTCTCGCACCTAAAGGACATAAAAATGATGATAATGAAGAAGCATAAAGCTGAAACAAACATTAGAGCAGAACATAAGTGCTAGAAAAGTTAAAATAAATCAATAAAACCTTTATGTACCCTCAAATAAAAAAAAAAAAAAAAACAATAATTCAGTAACAACTGAATGTAACATTTTGTCTTTCAAAAAACGGGCACAATACAAAGTGGTATTTACGATAACTCATATTACCGGATGTTTTAACTATGTCATTGCATTATTTTTTGTTTGTTTGTTTGACCTCATTATTTTAAAATAAAAAACAAACAAAAACATCAAAAGATGATCTTCCAGTGTAACAACAGACTTTTCTTTGATTTCATTGAGACAATTCCAAATAAGAGCACCTTTATGAGAAATTATGGACTGGCAAGAAAGAGTAAAATTAAATAACCTCATTAAGAAAGAGCACTAAAAGCAAATCTGTAAGAACTCACAGGAAAAAATTATTTGGCTTGTAATGGTGCCTCATATGTTCCATTAGCTGCTGCATGTTGTTAAATGAACCATCACATCCTATATGAGAGCATAGGAAGGTTTTCCCTGAAGAGTAAAAGACAGTGCATTAGACACCAAATTGCTAATGTGACACCGTTTATGGTTATAAATGAATTTATTAAATGTCTGCAAACAGCATTTCCTTCATCAAGGGCAATAGTAAAAAACAAACCAAAAAAAATGGCATGTTGATGTTATACCTGGAAGAGACTGGGCAGTGTTCTTTTGATGGTCGTGAAGATGACTATTCAGTGCTTCAGGACTATTGTAGGTCCTCTTGCACCCAAAAAACGAGCAGGACATTTGACAGCCTGATGGAACATTGCATTCTAGTTCTACTTATACTGGGTTTAATATGCATGAACATTGAACCAGCAAATTAAAGTATAGCATGGATAATGGCATACGTTACCCTCCATGATGATTGCTTGTAGTTGAGGTAGTGGGGTGGTTCCTGTTCCAGCCAGACCTGCACCCTAGGATAACAATTGTCCTAATTTATACTACATAAATTTGACAAAAAAATATGATATAGTTCAGTATTTCTCATACACACTTTCAGTGAATGGCACGTAGTAAATTCAAATGTGGATGTGCAAACACAGCAGACGTAAACGCAATTAGTATAATAACATGCACATGTTCGATAGTGTTTAAACAATAAGTAATCCACTGACTTTAGTGATAAAACTAACAGAACATCATCTCACCAACGTAACGTTAAACAATCAGGGACGTCCGCAGACACTAGAGCTAGCAGACAGCAACAAAACATCGTATATCTGCTTAGAATATTTGTGTTCATGAGCAATTATTTATAGTGCACTTACTATGACACTTACTTTAATGGAGTTCTCAAAGTTTTCAAATTTTCTTTTTAAACACAGACATTAATTCAAATGAAAGCGTTTATCTAGCTAGACTGTATTTACACCCTGTCTACGTGCGTTACGTTCGACATTAAATATCGCGAGAACATATTACGTTCACGTTTTCAGTTCGTCTTGTTGACTGATGACAACATAGAAGATTGATTTTGCATTAATCAAAACTCCACGCAGCACACAGTTGCTGATTAAGAAATCTTTTGTTTGTCAACAGATTGTTTTTTATAAAATCTTGTTGACATGGCACATAAATGAGACAAATACAATTCTGTAACAGTTGCCTTTCGATTCCTGCACATCTTTTAATCTTTTAAGTTGCTTTTGATCAAATGTATTTATTTAGTAGTAGTTAACGTCGTACTGATACTGTTTTTATTATAAAACTATGAAAAGATGCAGCTGTGGGGAAAAAATGTTTTGATAAGAAAATTAACAAACTTTTCTATAATTCTGCAGTTAAACTTACTTATTGCACATCTGTTGTGATAAATTATATTTTATCCTGTTCATTGCATCGGTTATCACAGCAATTTCGACTTGTATATGACTGTGATTATGAGGGTTTTATATGTCACTCCCAAAACTTTCCTGCGTGAACAGGATGGACAATCTGAATGGATTGTATGTAGCCTTAGAAAGAGAGATGCGTTGGCTGCCAGGCAGAGAGCAGAAATGGATTCGAATCACTGATCTATAAAAGAAAGTCATATATAGATCAGTGATTCGAATACTGTAAACAACTGTACTACATGAAACTAAAGTAATTAATGCATGAAGATCAGTAGATGGCTGCAGTGAGCCACACATTCTGCCTGCTCACTACATCTTTCTAACATGAAATTTAATTAAAATTAAGTTATATTAAAATGATTTAACAATAAAAATGCTTAAAAACCTGACCGATTAAGTTTAAAGATACTTTATAGATACTGTTCATAACAAGATTTAAATCAACTCATGCATATTTATATGATATTAAACAATAATTATATATATAATATGTAATATATTAAATATCCTGAGGTGTGTTCATTTTAAAATTGTACTAATTTTTCCACTGCCCACTAGATGGGGCAATAAACAAGTGAATTTTTAAACTTGATTCTGATTAGTTGACGCTTAGAACGGGATGCTCCTCCCCTAAAATTGAAATGTCCAATAGTGTTCTGAGTTTTTTAATTCTGCCTTTCGAAGCAATCACTTTGATTGGATGTGGAATGCAGAGTGGGCGGAGTGCAAGATACGACCTTATATATGCGTAGAGCTCTCAACTTCAGTTTACAATTGACAAACACAGAGTAGTAACTTATTACACGGTGGGTTGAGCAACGGCGTAAACGCTGGCGTCTGAAGGCTAGTAACGGGGTAAGAGATGACACCCTTTCCACTAACTTAACTAATGATTTCAGCAAATCTCTTCGGGAAAAAAAACTCCAGTCTTTTCTGACTGCAACCGAATGCAGCCCAGAGAGTGGTTACTTGGTCATCCTGATAAAAAATAGCCTCTGACCGCTTATAAAGTAAGATTAGATTGTTAATTGTTGTTGTTAAGATTAACTACTTGCATAGGAATTGTCAGCTGATCTATTTCTGAACATGAAAATCAAGTTAATTCAATATACTTTTTTCCAAGTTCCTAACTTTTTTGCCTCTCGTAATGTAAAAAATATCAATTCGGTAACGTTACATTAGCTTTTCTTAGTCTCCCAAGAGCATCTGTTCAGGGCCATGTTGATGCTGTTTCTGTCTGTGTGAACAGGAGTCATCTGTTGCAGACCACCTTGAGGTGATCAGATCAGAGGTGATCAGTATATTTGACTGAGAGGAGCCATTGCACAGTGATTAAGACACAAAGCTGCATATTATTATCTGACCATTTGAAAACATGGTGCAAAACAAAATTACAGAGGTCACAGGATTCCATCGCTCATTCAAGGTTGGCAACGACTTGTGATTTACCAGAAAGTTTTTAATGTGAAATGGCAGACTTTAATTTGACACTTTCTCCTGTTCCCAGGGGCAAAACCCTTTCAAAACTGATGAATTAATAGATTTGGAACCCCATGTTGACTCATCCTTCAAGTTAGACCGCTCGCCAAGGCCTGGTACAGCTATTTTGCCTACATTTTCCTTAATATTGATTGTCATTATCAGACTTTGAGGTTGACGTAAACCCTGATGAGATACTTCAGGAGGTATTGCTTATCTCTCATGCTTTGTTAGGCAAAGTTCATAGCAGATTAGAGTGATGGACTTGGCACACATTGTTCATCTTGACTGTTTTTTTTTTTTTTTATAGACATGCCATCCAGCCAGCCCATCTATATCCCTGATGCCAAGAAGAGAAATAAAAAGAAAAAACGATGCAGAGCCACTGACAGTTTCTCCGGACGTTTTGAAGGCAAACCCCTTTTTTTATCTTCCGTACAGTAAATGCTGTCTGTAGAGTATTAATACAATTTTTTTTTTCTCTGCAGATGTTTATAAACTACAAAATGAGATTCTTGGAGAAGGGGCTTATGCTGTTGTTCAGACCTGCATCAATCTGATCACCAATAAAGAATATGCAGTAAAGGCAAGTATCAGCACCCTATTTTATTTAAAGCCGCATATTGGCAAACAAACTGTTGTCAGTGCTCCTACAACCATCGAATGATCAGTGTCTTATCTATGTTCAGGTTAAACTCCAGTTGCACTAGCAAAATACCCTCTTAAGCCATACTCTCTTTATGATTGCTCTGATTTCAACCAGAAAATAAAAAGCTTGGGTAGCAAATTAAAGTGTATTTAAAAATGATTTGCTTCATTTTAATTTTATGACAAAAAACAAACAAAAACACAATAGGCATTGAAAAATTAAGCGACGTAAAAAAAAATGTATCGTTTTTTATAATATTCTGATGTATAGAGAAAATTAAATGTATTATAAAACTTACTTAAATGTAATACAATTATGTATTTTAATAGAATTATAATATTTTATTTATTGATTTAAATTCCCCCTTTAAAGGAATAGTTCACCCAAAATGAAAATGATCATAATTTACAGTACTTGCCCTCATGTCGTTCCAAACGTGTATGAGCTTGTTTCTTATGTTGAACGTAAAATATGATATTTTGACGAATATCGGTAACCAAACAGTTGTTGGTCCCCATTGACTTCCATAAGGAAAGGAAAACTTTCCAGTGGGAACTTTCCAAGTCGGTGGGGACCATAAATTGTTTGATTAACGGCATTCTTCAAAATATCATCTTTTACATTCAACATAAGAAACAAGCTCATACAGGATTGGAACGACGAGTGTGAGTAAATGACGGTTTCATTTTTCATTTGTGAACTATCCCTTTAATGGAATGAATAGGGGCTGTTTCTGGTGCATCAAAAATGTGACCGATTAATAGAAATGATATTGTGCAATCTGAACAGACTAAAAGGGGAACTGGCTTAAAGATTGAGTAGCAGGAGGACATTGTTAGTATGTTCTCTTAAATGATGTTCGAGCATCAGTGGTTTATTACTGAACACTCCCAAGTTTTTGACACTAGGAATATGAATTGAGGGAAGCAAACTTTGGCTCTTAGTTATGTGCCATACCTTCAATGTAGAGTGTTGCATAAGAATAAAAGGGGGTTTATGCTGGGACAGGTGGCTTTGTATCGGTGTTTCAGCCCTCTTCAGGAAATACAGGACTCTAGCTTTCATTCATGGTCGTTTGAGCGGTGTCCATTTTATTTGTTATGCGTACTTCTCTCTGGAACAATGTCCTTCCAGCTACTGTGCTGCAGCTGTGGAACAAAAATATAAATGACCACAGTGCCTGCTCAGCAGAGAAACTTCCTCTTTGCAGTTGTTGATATTGTTTAGAAGGACATGTAATGTTTGAAAAAGCAGTGCGGTATCTCTCGCTACTGTACATCAATTTGATACATCACTTCATGTGTCATTTCATAGCAAATGTTCTGTAACTTGCCAAAGGGAATGCAAAATTGAAAACAGCAGGTTCTCCACATTGCTGATGTCATGGAATATTGTCAGATTCCAAGAGTCTTATGATCTGGTGCTCTTATGGAAGCTGTAGAAAGATGAATTTTGTAGTTTGTATCCCATTTGCTGTGGACTGTATAATTAGGGTGAAATGTTTGGCTAATGCTTAACCTTTTGGGATACTGTAGCCATGCTCATCTACACATTAAAATGAATGGACACTGTATGAATAACATGGAATAATAGTCATATGCCAGTGTAAATGGATTTTATTAGGTACAGTCAAAGGGTCAGATGGTAGATAAACCAGTATATGCATTGAATTAAGAGAAACAACACATTGTTTTCAAACCCCAAGCCCTTTAGAAACATACTACTGTTCAAAGTTTTGGAGGTGGTAAGTTTGGTCTTTGTTAAAGAATTTTTATTTTTTATTTTGCAAGGTTGCATTAAATTAATTAAAGGTGATTGTAAAGACATTTATATTATATTTTAATTTGTATTTTTAACAAAAGACAAATGCTGTTCTTTCTATTCGTTAAACAATTTGGTTCCCTCTAGGGCTGCACGTTTTCAAGTTTTTCATTAACCGTTAACCGAGGCCCTTAGCGGTTAATACTCGGTTAACCATAGTGTGCGCCAGGGTTTCCGTTGTCCGGTAATTTCCGGACATTGGCCGAAAAAAAAAAAAAGAAATGTCCGACAAAATTTAATCTCTCCGGTCAAATTGTCCTATTAAAACTGCCTAATAATCTCGCCCACTAACACAATCTGAATTTGAGAATAAGCCTAAAATGTATAAAGCAAATATACACCGACCTTTGGCTATCTTATAAAGGAACAGGCTCTAGTAATAGTTATGTAACTTTCCGTGTTTAGGCGATGGTAACAAGCAGGCTCCGCGGCCGCCTCGCTAAGGCTATAGCACTATTCGGACGGGACTAGTTTTCTAAACTACGTTTGAGTTTCGATTCTTACCACCTGACGTCTGTGATTTTCATGTACCAATTCGGACGGGACTAGTATCTCCGTGTTTATTACAGAGGTGGGAGGGTCTGATTTGTGCATCTGGGCGTCACAGAGATCACGCGCTGTGTATGCGTGCATTGCATTCATTCAAAATGATTGCCATTAGTATTATTACACAATAAATACTAAATGGCTAGTATAGCAAACCTTGTTAATGTGTGGTTCTTTTTAGTTTAACTTGTTTTCCTTTTTTTTTTTTAATGTAACTGAGTACATAAATGAACGTGAGTAATCTTACCTGATGCTGATATTACAATAGCCGGTTTTAACTGTTTACGCGATCTTGCTTTTGATTTTATTATTTGTATTTTTTATTATTATTATTTATTTGCCGCTAAGCAAATCTAATCAAACATCCGTGCGGTAAGAGCATCTACGGTAATTCACGTTGGCCAAAACACACAAGGAACCGCGTTGTGAAATAAAATATCACCGGCAATCACAGACATTCGCATTCAGACGGGATTAGCTTTCTCAGAGGATCACTGAGTTTGCTGAAAAACGGTAGGTAATTTGCTCTGGAATTATCACAGAGGTTGTGTGAGAAAAACACAGACGTGGCAAATTCGGACGGGATTAAAATCAAGTACGTCTGTGAAACGCAGATTTCTCTAACGACCCCCTGTAAAACTAGTCCCGTCCGAATAGGGCTTATGACTATGTTTGACAGGTACAATATTTGAAAATCGATAAAAAAAATTTTTTTAATTACATTTATATCTGAATTTATGTCAACCTATAGACTTTCAAATATTTAAAATGTCATGAATTAATATGTATTTCTGTACAAAATGACAAACATATTTTCCTATTATATTTTGCCTGGAAACGCTTCCAACAAGGCGTCGGTTCTATTTCTAGCATGCACGCGTCGAGCCGCGCCTGAGCCGCGCGTCTCACGCAGGCAGTCGGCAAGCTCTAACCTGTTAACATGGGAGCCGAATTAAAAACAGACACGCCACGCAGCTGAGATGCTTTCGCCCATCGCCACGCATCCAGTGTGTCCTGACCGGCCTAATGATGCCCGGGTGTTGGCTGTTGAGATTACAACAACGAGGTTGTACTTGAAGTATATTTAAGCACTGTATTGCGATACTTGCATTTTGCCCCGTCACTGTCAATTTTAAAGTGCTCCAACGCTGTACTTTTTTTTGCCCGCTTCATATTAGAAAAATGACTTCTTCTTGTGGACATTACAAATGTCTGGGAGCGCTCTGGCGGTCTCTGGTGGTGCAAAAATGTTTTACAACTAAATTCAATGCACGCCATTGACGTACCTTAACCGAGCAAAATGTTTCACTCGGTTACGCAATTTTTAACGGTTAATCGGTTAATCGGTTAACCATGGACACCCCTAGTTCCCTCCAAAATATTAAGAAGCAGAACTGTTGATAAGAAATGTTTCTTGGCAGCAAATCGGCATATTAAAAAGATTTCTGAAGGATTATGGGATTGGGGTAATGGCTGCTGCAGTTTCAGCTTTGCAATCACAGAAATGAATCCCGTTTTAAAATATTAAAATGGCAAACATTTATTTTAAATTATAATATTTTACAATTTTACTGTTTATACTGGGTTTTTGATCACATAAATGCAAGCATAAGAGATTCCTTTCATAAACAGGCAAACTCTATTTAAATTTCATTTAGGTTTACTGCTACACACCACTTACTACAGAAGTCCCAGCTGTTGATGGCTGTGCACCCAGTAAACTAAACTAGAAAATTGGTCACATTCTTGGTTCTATTGTAGAATTTAGTTGTCATTTAGTCAACCCTTCTTTTAGTGCAAGTACACTGCCACTTTCTCTGCTGCGCACATGGTCTGAATGCCCTGTTTGTTGTGAGACCTGATTGTCTGTCTAGTCCTCCAGCTTGTAAAGCCTGCTGACCATGTGGTGACCTGCTGAATCAGTGGTCCGAGATGTTCTTTTGTAGGCAGGCAGTGGCGTGTCATCTGTGTGCTTGGTAATCTGAGAGTTATCCACAGAAGGACATGCAGATCTGTCGACTCAAGCTCGATACTGAGATGACCTGATCATGTCTGAGAGTTTTGCCACTTAATAACAAATGTGTACTTCATTGTCTGTGTCCAGGTAGCAGAAGAGCCCATCAAAACAGACTCTGAGTTCTGTAATTCAAGGTCTGGGCACAATGTGTCCTTCCTAGGGTTTCTATTAGGTCACTAATATGATGTTTCAATGTCATACAGATAATTGAGAAGAGGCCAGGCCACAGTCGGAGCCGTGTTTTCAGGGAGGTGGAAATGCTCTACCAGTGCCAGGGCCACAGGTACAGGATTCTCTGTGTGACACTACTCATTGCATATAAGGGAAAATATTAGTCCAACATGGTGGCCAAGGGGAGAGAAATTTTATTTAATACTTCAAACTAAACTAAAGTACTGATTTAAAAATTGCTCTGATGTGATTAGATTATTCATGTATCATGCGGTTAGCTTGGTTAAATGAAAACTGTAGTTTTATGATTAACAGGATGCCGCCTTAGGGGCCGTTCACATATCGCACCTGAAAACGCTAGTCGTGCTGCTTTCTCCTTTTTTCCAAAGCGCTCGGGCACAGCCAGCACAAAAAAATCGCTCTCAGTAGCTCTGCTACTAAATTTATTTCAAAATGGCAATCTATATACAGCTATGAACAACGTTGTTACGGGAAAGGATGAAGCTGATTGGTTAGTTCTTGTCACATGACCGGCGGTGCGCTTGCGGCATTCTGAAAAGTTGAGATGTTTTTAATTCGATGCGGTGCGGACGCACCTGGAAAAAACGGGCGCGTCGCGACCGCGTCGCTTCCATTATTGTTCCATTATTGTTCCATTATGAGCGCATGCCGCGCGCCTACATTGGAAATAACGAACTTGCGCGGGCAAAAGACGCGAAATGTGAACGGCCCCTTAGACTGCTGCCTACATAGACCGCAAGACGAGGTTATGGAACAAAGCTTGAGAAGCTCATTAAGACTAATTGAAAAAGATTCCTTGCCATGTAATTGATGGATAATGTTAATGTCTTTTCTCACCAGAAACATTTTGGAACTGGTTGAATACTTTGAGGAAGAGGACAAATTTTATTTAGTCTTTGAGAAACTGAGAGGTGGTAAGTTCATTTTTTTTTTTTTTTTTTTTTTAATTGTTCCATTGTTTTTTATTTATTTATTAAAACCACTAAGTAATAGGTGTAGTTCACCCGAAAATGAAAATTGTCATTTTTCTTATGTTGTAGAAAAAAAGAAAAGAAAAAAAAAGATATTTTGGAGAATTCTGGTAAACAATCAGCTGATGGTTCCCATTAACTTCCATATTTCTTTCCCTGATATGGAAGTCAGTGGGGACCTCAACTGTTTCAGTTCAATTGTTACTTTCTACTTATTCTTATGTTCATTTGAGTTCAATATAAGAAAAACCTATTCAGGTTTGGAGTGATATGAGGGTGACTAAATGATGAAAATCATTCATTTTGGGGTGAACTATTCCTTTATTTTTCATAAAATAAATGCAGCCTTAGTGAGCATAAGACACCCGAGAAACATGAAAAAAAAAACAATTTTAAATGGGTTTGCATTCATATTGTAAAGAATCTATAGTCCTAAATCTTCATGCATCCATTTTTATTCCCAGGTTCTATCTTGACTCACATACACCGAAGACAACACTTCAATGAGCAGGAAGCCAGCATAGTGGTGCAGGACATCGCCAGTGCTCTGGACTTCCTACACAACAAAGGTTGAGACCTTTAGTGTTGATACAACATGATGTTATTATGCATTCTATATATTATCAATATAGATAATTGTTCGTTATGTCTTGTTATAGGGATGGCACATCGAGACCTAAAGCCTGAGAACATCCTCTGTGAACATAATGATCGGGTGAGTCTCTCTCTGTACATGAGGAGACATGAGACATCTGAGGAGAACACACATGCACTGCATTTCTGACCAGATTTTTGACAAATCTGTTGGGTACAGTAACATTTTACGTGCTTTTTGTGCTCTTGAACGAAAACATTTGACCCGCTTGTGTTTAGAAAAACTCAGTGGGCAATCATAAAGGATTAGTCCACTTTCAAATAAAACGGTTCTTCATAATTTATTCGCCACAATGTCATCCAAGATGTTATATCGGTCTTTTTCAGTCAAAAAGAAATTAAGGTTTTCGATGAAAACATTCCAGTATTATTCTCCTTATAGTGGACCTCAACAGCTACCAAATGGTCAATTACAATTTCAGTGCAGCTTCAAAGGCCTCTACACGAGACCAGATGGGGAATAAGAGTCTTATCTAGTGAAACGATTGGTCATTTCCTAAAAAAATATTTTATATGCTTTATAAACAGAAATGCTTGCCTTGCACTACTGTGCAATGCATGTCCACTGTCCATGACTTCACATAATACTTAATTACATTGAAAAGGTTACGCGTGATGTAGGTGGTAGTACCGACTCTGTGTTTAAAAGTCAAATGTGCAAAGACATAGTCAAAAAATGTTAATGTGTTATTTGAACATGCAACAACTTTTGGTATCGTGTAGAGCCCTTTTGAAGCTGCACTGAAACTGTAATTTTGACAGTAACAGCCATTTGGTAGCTAGTAGATAGTAGATAGTAGTCTACTATAAAGAGAATAATCCGGGAATGTTTTCATCAAAAACCTTAATTTCTTTTCAACTGAAGAAAGAGAAACTTAATCTCTTGAATGACATGGGGGGGGGGGGGGGTGTTGGGTGGTAAATTATCAGAATTTCTATTGAAAGTGAACTAATCCTTTAACTAATTTTACAGTGGCATTTATTATATTTTATTTTTTTCTTCTGTAGATCTCTCCTGTGAAGATCTGCGATTTTGATTTGGGAAGTGGGATCAAACTGAATAGTGACCGCTCTCCCATCTCCACCCCTGAGCTCCTGACTCCGGTGAGTTTAACACGTGTATATTAAAGAGATAGATCACCCAAAAATGAAAACTGTCATTAATTACTCGCCCTCATGACATTCCAAACCCCTAAGACCTTCGGTCATCTTTGGAACACAAATTAAGACATTTTGGATGGAATCTGAGAGCTCCCTGATCCTGCATAGACAGTAAGGATATTACCACATTGCAAGGACATCCGTAGGATTGCCAATGACCTATATGATCTCATATTCAATTAGAGTAAATGGTAAACAATGTGCTTCAATTAAGTTGTATTCATTTAAACATAATATTTATGAAATTATAGTATTTTGAATTGATACAAATTTTACAAATATGAATAGCATGCTTGTAGAACAGGTGATTGTAGGAGAAGGAAAAAGTTGGGGGGAATTAGGACTTCGAGAGAGGATGAAATTTTGATAAAAGGGGTCATATGACGTTGCTAAAAAAAGAACATTATTTGGTGTAATAAAAGGTTTATGCGGTTTAAGGTTCAAAAAACACATTTTCCACATACTGTAAATTGTTTCTCTCTGTGCCACGCCTTTCTGAAACATGTCGATTTTTACAAAGCTCAGTGGTCTGAAAAGCGAGGTGTGCTCTGTTTGGCCAGCTAATTAGTGCATTGTGATTGGCTGAATACCTCAAGCATGTGACTGAAATGTTACGCCCCTTAACATACACTGATGCAGATGCACGATGAGACAAAACCAGAAAAACCCTTTACAAACAAGGCTTTTGTAGCATCCAGTGGGGACATACAGCAATTACTGATTATACTGACACATTTTTACATGTTGCGTATTGCCCTGCATAAACATAAAACCATGTCTGCATTTGTGATTGGAGAAATGAAAAACAGCAAGTGCAATTTCTACACTGCTCAAAACTTGCGTTTGAATCGTCAGTAGCAAATCCTTTTTAATATGAAAACGTACTTGCAGGCTGGGAGTCAGCATTATTTGTCAGAACACTGGCATTGTAGGCTACTCTCACAGGAAACCGTCCTAGTCCTCCGTAAAATGTATCGCACATGTATGAATATTTGGTTTGAACTGTTCTGGAACGGTGTTGTAAAAACAACTTAACCACAGATTTCTAGTTGTTGTGTCCTATTTTGGACGGACGAACAAAGTAGTTTAGCTTTCCCAAAGAAAAACACTGCATCTCCATGCCATGGCGGCTTCAGCAACAATGCTACAGCGAGAACAAAAGGCGCCGCCTTTTTTTTTTTTTTTTTTTTTGCATGAATATTTTGGCTGTGTTATGCAAATTTTCCCTCACAGTGACATAGATGTGGGGGCTTATTTAAATGAGGCATTTTAGGAGAATGTGGATGAGTCTTAACTTTTAAAGAATATCTCTTTGGGTTTGAGACTTTAGTCTTTGCCACTTTAGGGATCTTATCTATGCACAAACATCTTGTAACACTCCAAAGATAAAGGAAAACTTGAAATCGCATCATATGAACCCTTTAAAGATTTGTGAAGGCTTCTTCACAATTGTTTTCATATAGACATATTGTGTCACCTACATTTAATTTGGCGTTACATAAATCAAGCCACTAAATTTAGCCAGTGTTTTTAATGCCATTTTTATTGCCACTTCACTGCATTGGACTTCTAGATCTCAAAATAAGTAGAGCAGAGATGAAGGTTATTGATTTAAAGGCAAAGCCAATAAACCTCCAGTAACCAAGTTTTGTAAACGTTGAACATCTGTTTTGATGTGAATCGGTACCTTGGGTCACAGAATTCACAGAATTTGTTAGTTTACGGTGTTCCTTGATCTGTAATCTTTCTGTTTTATTAGCTCTCCGAGTCTGAAGGGAACAGGCAAGGTTATTTTAATGTGAATGTCTTCATGAACCGAGACCTTAAACAAAATTCCTCATGGAAATCTTTTCACCCGTACCTCAGTCTTTTCACCACACCCTGGGGTTTTCAGATGCTTTTGAAGTGTTCAGATTGGTTACTAGAGACTTTTGGTTTTGTATGGTCTGCTCTTTCTGAGGTCTAAGAGTTTTTCCTCTGCACCCGGAAGGAGGTGGATCAGAAATTGGATGGTGAACCCTCTCCATTTACATTTTTGATTTAAGCATAACTGCGCCAGGATGTTCAAGAACAAATCCATAACACAGTTCTATGTGGCATTTTACCTTTTCATTGTCAACTAATTTCCAGCATTGACTTTTCTCTCTGTAGCATAATGGATTTAGTTCTCCCAAAATCAAAAACGGTCATGTTATTCCAAACAAAGACATATGTTCATCTTCAAAACATGCAAAGGTATTTATTTTTATTATTTTTTTTTTTTTTATGAAAACTGAGATTTTTCTCCATTTAAATTATTACAACTAAAACTGATCATAAAGTTTATGAAGACCTCTTTAAAGTAATCTAACTGAATTTAGACGCTTAATCCAAATCTTTGAAAGACTTGTACTCACTTTGTGATTAACCTATTTAATTTAGCCATTTAATCCAATTAAAAAATTGATTAACACTTCAAATATGATAAATGGAAACACAAAGTGCTTGATAAATCTTGTAGGTTTTGAACATTTGAATTACGGATTATACAGTTTTCACTTTGGGTAAACTATCACTTTGAATACTGTTGCATTTTTCACCACCGCAACTGTGGATTTACTTGCTGGAATAGTGACCAGGGAAACTCCCTAGTCTTGCCAGAGCTAAAGTCCTGTCTTGCCATGATATCATTCCCTTCATAAACATCCGAGAACATATATTTATTATGACTTGCGCAATGAAAGTTTGTGGCTGTGGCTGTGGTCAATGACAGAAACTGGATGACTTATCTATCGTCTCTGTGTATATTCAGGCTTGCCCTCTTTTGCTCTGTGCACCATAATAACACTCTTGTACCCAGCAAACTATGCAAATCCTTACTCTGCAACGTACATGTTGTCTGGAAACACATTTTTTTCTTTTTAATGATGAGAGGAAGCAGGTGGGGCTGCTTCTAAGTGACGGCAAATCTAAGATTCCTCGTGCACAGAGGAGCGTTATGTAAGAGCCCAGTCATGCTGAAAGCAAAACCAGCCGGACAATAAACTGACAATTGGGGATTATTGCTGGACTGTCTGGGTTTTGTTGAATCACAATCTACTTCTGTTCCTGTTGTGGGACAAGTAGTATAGTTTAAATTGTGCTCCCACAATTAGGTGATATTTTATGAACTTTGATTTGTTAGCCAAAAACTCTTAATTCCGATTACAAGGGTTGCTTACGATAAGACCACAGAGTCGCATTTTTATCATGGCACACCATTTTTGTCTCGATCCACTTTCCTTCAAAGTGATGCCCCTGTCATGTTTACAGAGCTCGGATGGTTTGAGGGAATGTGTCGTGTGCTTGCGAGGTTACTGAGGCTTAGCCATAGATTTGTCAGGGTCAGAGAGATGGCAGTCCTGGCTTATTTTTTGGAGTGTCCTCTGAGGACATGTAGTCTCCTCCCCCTTGGCCTGCAAATAAACATCGGCATAATGTCTTCAGCTTCCTCAGTTTGCTTCAGTGACTCATACAGTAGCTGTATAACAATCTTTTACCAGACAGCTGCACTTCCATAAAAACAAACAAATTTGCTCATGTCCTGCTAACCTCCTCGGTTCGCTCCCCTGAGTGTTTCTTCATTGCATTAGGTATAATTGCACCATTCGGAATGTCCATTCGTGTGTGTGTGTTATGTAACACTCTAGCAGGGTTGGGACTTGTTTATCCCTGGCCGGTGTAGAGCGGCTTAAATCCTTTTTTCTTTTTTCCTCCCCAAGCAGTAACCTTTTGGCCTAGTTTCCACATGATATATTGCAGACAGCAGCAGCAGCCTGTGGGCCCTGCTGGAACAGTTGTTTGCTGACGTGCCCAGGTCTGAATCGGATCAGGCCACCCCAGCTTAACTCTGAACAATGAACTTGATAATGCCCTGCAGGTGAAAACAAACAGAGCTACCAGCACTCCCTCAGTTTGGCCTCTTCTGATAAATGCTGTAGCTCTAGATAGCTCACCTTGTAGTTTATTGTACTTTTGAACTTGTTGTCCAACCAAGTGACATGATGATGGGACAGTAATAGTAAACATGAAGTGAAACCAAGATTGTTCCTCTCTGCTCTTCCCACTGAGTTCTTGTGGCTTTTATAACTCATGTGGGGAATTTGTGGACTTTTCCTTGTGTATGAGGACTTTTACAGTACGTACTTAAAGGTTTCTTTTATTCCTACAGTGTGGCTCAGCTGAATACATGGCTCCTGAGGTGGTGGAGGCCTTTAATGAGGAAGCTAGCATCTATGACAAGCGCTGTGACCTGTGGAGCCTTGGCGTCATCCTCTACATCATGCTGAGTGGATACCCACCCTTTGTGGGTCACTGTGGAACAGACTGTGGTTGGGATTGGGGAGAGCCCTGCCAAGTCTGCCAGGTACACCACATACTTGGACAAGATGCGTGGTTTTCTGGGAAAGTGTTCAGTATCGAAAGCGGGGAAAGTTGAAAACTTTCCCTTGAATTGTAGCAGGTCTAGCCACATGGTTTCGTAGTCAGAGTTTGACAATTTTGGGCTGCATTGTCACAAGTTAATTTACATACATTTACCAATTTAAAAAGGAAAAATAAACTTAGGGTTGAGGCTGAATGGTGATATTATTTATTTATTTATTTATTTATTTATTTATTTATTTATTTTTTTTGCTTCTGCAAGTCGAATTTTAATACCTCTTATCACAATGCGTCCACAGAGCATGCTGTTTGAGAGTATTCAGGAAGGCAAGTACGAGTTTCCAGAGAAGGACTGGGCACACATCTCTCCTGCAGCCAAAGACCTCATCACCAAGCTGTTGGTGCAGGATGCCAAAGACCGCCTCAGTGCTGCCCAGGTTTTGCAGCATCCTTGGGTCAAGGGGGTATGTCCATTTTAATTTCCGTCTCTAGGATTCCTGAGAATTTCACATTAATTATTCGCTTCTTGGGTTGTAAATCATATTTTCTGACACCTTTCTATTGTTCTTCACCTTAGTGTGCACCCAACACTGTGTCTGCATCCATATTACATCAGAGGTGAGTATATTGCATACTAAATGTCCTGATATACTCTCAACAAAGTTATTGTTCCTTCTTCGCTTGGAGGGCCAAAAGAAGCTTGAAATACCTGAGCACACCTACTGATTAGGGTTATTTCACCCTAAAATAAACAATTCTGTCATTTTAATTACTCGCCCTCATGTCCTTAAAGACCTAGAAGACATTTTTAAGATAATTTACAAATTAAGATATTTTTAATGAAATCCGAGAGCTTTTTGACCCTGCATAGACAAAAATGCAACTACCACGTTCAAAGGCCAGAAAGGTCTAAGGACATTGTTAAAATGGTCCATGTGACATCAGTGGTTCAACTTTAATTTTACAAAGCTACAGTTTAATGCTTTTTTTGTGCAAAGAAAACAGAAGTAAAATCACTGTCCAATGCTATTCATGAGCGTACCACAATGCTCATGTCATATGGACTATTTCAAAGATGTCCTTGAAACGTTTCTAGGATTGGGAATATTTCAGTAACTCTGCAGTCTCTGCAGGGTCAGGGTTTCTCTGCAGGGTTTCATTTTGGCAAGCAAACCCCGTTTTACATTGATGTTGTTTGGCATGACGCCATGCCAGTTTGTTCTTTAATTTGGCTTAAAGTATAATAGTGGCTTGGCTTAATGATACACTTATAAATTCCAGCATCAATAGAGTTGGGTAACTATGATGTCACTCTGTAGGCGGATCGGCTGTTAGCATTACACTGGTTCCTTTGACAAAAAGCCAATAGGATTTTTCCATAGGCTTTTGGATTGTTGCAAAAATAAGCTCTGTGTTCAATTATAGTTCATAAAACTTTCACGTTTTGTCCATCAAGATAATTTTCACAAAATAAATAAAACTTTGAAGCCTAAATAAAAGTACCAGAACTTAAAAGCTAAACTTAGGCTATAAACAAACTACAGTACAGCACTACGGCCAAATAAGACCTTAATAATAAAAAATATAGTGAATAAATGAAATAATCATAAATAAAGGACATATGAAAGCATGTATTTCTGTAGATTTCGAAATAAGGTGCATTAAAAGTCAATAAATCCTTGATTTAATATTAATATTTTAATAAAAAATGTGTCTTCAAGAACTATTAAATGACATTCTAGTGCATTTAATCTATTACATAACAGCCGGTTGAGCAAGTTTTTGGATATGAAATTAAATTAAACTTATTTTAGAGAACAAAGTACTATATTTTAGCTTTGTTATGGTGTGTACACAATGTTATTTTATCCTTGCTTCTAGGAAATCCTCATGCTTTCTAACAGCTTCATGTGGCTGTAAACATTTACCTTTAACATGGCTTTAAGCACTATGCATCGTTAAAGTTTCACTTTCACCGTGACTACGCCAGTAAATATGGGGTTTACATCGAGTAATTGTAATGGTTTACCTCATGAACCCAGAGTCACCGCATCAATAGGAATAGAAAGCAATTAATGAGCATCTTCCATCTGAAGACTTGTAGCTTTAGCTTTAAGTAACCTTATTCGTTAAAAAAAAATTCATGGGTGGGGTGTAACCGGTGTGTTTTATGTCATACTATAAAACATGAAAATATCTCGAACCTGTGTGAACCACGGACCTTATATTAGGGATTTTACCAAAATCCCATAAAAAAAAAAAAAAAAACATTGACTCTGGTTCGATTGAACCAGAAGTGCTAAAATGTTAACTACCTTTCGGGTTTTTGCCTACAAAGTGACATCATAGTTCCTCCACTCTATAGTTTTGACCGAGAGTAGCAGACCATTAATCATGCCATCCTTACATTCTGTGTTCTTTCTCCAGGGGTGGTAGCGCTCAGGACCTGACGTTCTTTGCTGGGCAGGCCGTAGCCATGAACCGGCAGCTGGCTGAGAGGGAAGAGAGTGAGGAGCAACAGCAGCAGCAGCTAGAGAAGGAGCTTACCTCCCCGCTTCTCTTCTCCTCCAGCTCGGGCTCCATGCTGCTGTCTCCTTCCTCCAGGTCCAAGCTGGCCCTCCGCAGGAAGACCGTAGGCAGCCAGCACCGAGGGCCAGTGTGTGCTGCTGAACTACGCCAGCTCCTCGCCCCGCTTGTGATCGTAGGTGACTGTGCCTGATCTCTACTGCGTTTCCCAGCCTCTGCTCTCCATTGACGACTATTGATAACACTCTATCGAAATCTTCAACTAGGCAGTGCGTTGACATCTTTACCTCTCTGCCCACTTAATTTGTGGGCTCTAAGCTCTTGTGAGAAGCACTCTTATGTTTGTAGCACTTAAAGCACCTCAAAGGCCCCTGCAAACAGTTTTGACTGGGTAAAAAGCTTGTTGTGGCCAGGAAAGACTTGTTGACGTCTGAGTCCCAGGAATCTGTCAATATAACAATGTTTACAAAAACCATTAAACCAAAGGACTCAAGTTGCTTTTGTTCATCTAAAGCTGGACCCCACCGAAGCCATTTGATATCTAAGCATCAGAAAAAAACATTTCGCTCTTTGCCTTTGAGCTCACATGAGACCCCCAGAGGCCTAATCATTTGATTTGTACTTATGCCATGTTTGAGACCCATTTCTCACTCTCAAAGTGATATTGATGGCAGACTGAGACCACGTAAGTGTTACTGGGACTTAAGTGGCAAATGATTTATTAGAGTTATCCAGGGAAGAAATTGCAGCCATGTTGTCTGGGGTTTCTCTAGTCTGAATTTATTTATCAAGGACCACGTTTCTCAATTTCACTCGAACTGTGTAACAATTATTTTCTGCCAAATGCGAATTTCAGCAGTTTTCAGGGGGAACCTCAGGATCTGTCTCCGAGTTACCAAAGCATATTTTAAAGCAGAAAGACTCATTCTGTGTCAGTTCATTGGTGTTTTACATTTCAGTTTTGTCCTCGCACTGGAAAGGTTTGCCTTTTTCAGGGAGACGGAGCATTGCAGCGCAACTTTTGTACTTGGCCTCACAGGAAAACAGGAATCAGTTGCATAATCAGATTTCCTCCCCCTTTCCTTTCCTCATGTTCAATCCCCTTTTGACCTGCAATATAAGGAACTGCCAGAGGTTCATTTCAAGGTTTTGTAGCACATTTAATTTCAAAACCCAATTTCACCATTCATTCAGGTAGTCATTGAACATTTCGTGAACACACGGGCTCTGTCAATGACTCCATTTACTGTTTGAATAAAGGTGATTATTCCATGAAAAGTCCTTAAGTCCTCTGTTAGCCTTCATTTTGTACTTGTAGACTGATATCTAGTGAAAAGGTGAAGGTCAGATGCGCAATAAACCTCCAGACATACCAATGTGCCATGCTGCTGTATTTAGCCCATTCCCTCGCCCCCGCCCTCCTTTTTTTATTTTTATTGTATGTGTGTTGGAAAGGGAGATTTTCATCTTCCTTGTTTTTACTTTTTATTTTATTTTTCGTAAATGTCAGCTGTTTTTGGGGGGGTCTTCAATGATGCATAGACCGGCTCAAATTGTTCTTAAATGCTACTTGTTACTGTTCATCAATTTTTTTTTTTTTTCTTCTAAGATTACTGTAGACACTTTAATCTTTGATCAAAGCTTTTTTTTCTTGGAATAGTACACCAGCAAATCTGCAGAACAACCAAGAACAAAACCAAGTGCTTCTAGTCACTCTAAGTGAAGCAAAGCCTATGATTTATAGTTTTTTTTTTTTTTTTTTTTTTTTTTAAGCATTTGGTTCTTGAAATGCATACGCAGTTGACTTCCTCTTTTTGTGATGGAAACCACCTTGGAATATGCTGAGTTTAGGCTTTCTTTCTGAGAACGACCTCATTGTTTTTGTTTTTATTTTTTACTTGCCATGGCATTTTCCCTGAATTTTTGTACCCCCTCATACATGAAAATTACTAGTCTACACTTATTTTAGGGACCAGTGGTGTAGCTTTCATGTTTCTTGTATTTTCATGTGGTTGTACCATTTTTGTTTCCCATCTGACCCCGGGGGGCCAAAATAAAGAACATGGAAAATTGTTCAACTTCAGTGGTTTGTTGTTTTCTTGTAAAAACTCTCCTAATTGAATACATGTACCTTAACTCGGGATAATTACTGTTGTCTTTGTTGCTATTATTCCAAACAGCCTGCCACCAAAGTTAATTTGTATTAAAAGAGAACCTCTGTATCTTTAAAGATTTTTTTTTTTTTATGCTCTGCTTTCCACATTTCATATAAACCCTAAATGTAGAGAAATATTAAGAGAAAGTTTATATCTATTTATATAAAAAAAAATTCTCTCTTAAAAATAATTCCCTCGAATTGTTTGTGCTCATTTGTCTCGATCACTAAACTTCTGTCCTTAATGTAAACTCTCTCAGACGTCATATTGACGTGTTTGTGTGGATAAGATCCTCGTGTCACATCAGCGAGACCTTCACTTAGACCAATAAGTTGAGATAATGTTTCCGAATAACAGCACACGTGGATTTATTTACTGTTGGGTAAACGAGGGAAAATGTATAGTTAATTGTAATATATCCAAATGTTTTACTTTTAGAAATATATTTTTTCGTCATTATTCTCAATGGTGATTATTTTGTGGTGTATTATGGTGTTACAAAAATTAATTCAATGGAATGTTTAAGTATTTTTTTTTTTTTTAGTCTATAAGCAAGAATTTGTGCTGCTGCACAATTTTATTTACCTGAATATTTCGTAAGGATGCGTGACTTGTATGTCAGAATAGCTAATTTTATTTATTTATATATATATAAATATATATATATATATATATACTATAAATGTGACTGACAATAAAAAGCCCATATGAACAGGAATAAACCGCTCTAAAGAAGGTGTATTGGAAAAGGCTATTGAAAATAAACACGAGCTCCCCCAAGTGTTGAAATCCCGTCATTATTTTGTGTAAATTACATAACAGTATAATTAACCGTGTACACGAAATAAATTATTTTGTTTATAAATTATTTACAAAGAATATTTAACTCTTTTTCCCCCTGAAAATGTACGATGCGGTCATTTATATTCAATTCAAAGTTCAAATTTAAAAAAAAGCTATATTGTCTATATTGACAGATTCTTATACAAATAATTATTGATCAATGTGAAAGGCTTTCCTTGATTCGAGAGAAAATGTATAAACATGGCTTTATTTAACTAGTTAGCTAGTTGTTAGTAAAAATGCTGATAGGACATTATCAAACACAAAGCTTTACCTCTGGAAAAAAAGTGTTCATTTACATCATCTTCTGTAGCTTCAGAAATCGAGAACTATGCAGAAAGAAAAGGTCAGGATCCACAAGAGCATCGGAAATTCGACTTTGACATTTACAGATTCAGCCAAAGGATATTTATTTATTTATTTTTTTACATCATGCAATAGAAGATACATGGATAACATGATTTATTAGGATATAGTTCTTAATTTACAAATTCAGGTCTTTTTCAGTGCTTCTGGCACACAATTATCAGCGCTACAGTTATTGAAATGATGAGGAAAACTCCTGTCTTGAACAGCATGTACCATATCAGCACTGGCTCCAAGATCCCTTACGGAGATGGAGAAACACACACACACTAATTAAATGCACTAGACTAAAGTTGTAGCTCTGAGATTTGTTCATTCACTAGCAAAATAATACAAATGTTTTTTATAAACTACATGAGATATTATAAAATTTAAATTATTAAATTGAGATAGATTGTAATTCACTTTGGGACCATATAAAAACTTGTAATATGCTGTAGTATAATTCACAGTATTTTTCTGATGTTTGCCATAGGTCGAGCAATTTCTTAACAGGAAAATAGAAGAGTTAAATTATATTGCATTACACTTATAAACAAAAGTCATATTTTCCTTGTCCTGTCAGTTTTGTACCATTGAATTCCCGGACGAAGCCAGTCAACCAATTTTAAAAGAATAGTTCACCCAAAAGGAAAATCTGTAGAACAATGATTCACCCTCAGTCCATCCAAGATGTAGATTAGTTTGTTTATTCACTGGATCAGAATTGGAAAAATGTAGCATTACATCACTTGCTCACCAATGGATCACCTGCGGTGAATGGGTGCCGTCAGAATGAGAGTCCAAACAGCTGATAAAAACATAAAAAATCACAAAAATCATAATAATCCACAAGTAATCCACACAACTCCACTTCAGCTAACATTTTACGAAGTGAAAAGCTGTGTTTGTAAGACACAGATCCATCATTAAGACAAATGATCTATTCAAACGAGCTCTTTATTTATAATATTGTTTTGACGATGGATTTGTTTCTCGCAAACACATTTTTCATTGAAGTCATGTGGATTCCTTGTGGATTATTGTGATGTTTTTATCAGCTGTTTGGACTCTCATTCTGATGGCGCCCATTCACTGCAGAGGATCCACTGGTGAGCAAGTGATGCAATGCTAAATTTAAGAAACAAACTCATCTACATTTTGGATGGCCTGAGGGCGAGTACATTTTCTGCAAATTAGAATTTTTGAATCTTTTCCTTTAACTTAAATGCTACTTTAATGATTTATTTCAGTAATCTAGATGGTGTATACGGATGGATTAAGTCTCAGAAATTAGGAAATTAATGGAGAAACTTACTTGATGGTGTGTGGCCTTGGTATGTGGTATTAGTCAGAGGGGATGAAGTTGTATTTACAGTGGGTAAGTATTCAGGTATGTAAGTTGAAGAAAAACTACAGTCTGAACCACACACACACAGACACACACACACACACACAGACACATACTTTCTTAATTTATGAAGTTTTCAAAATTGAATATTTTTAAAGAGCCAGGAGGATTTCCCACTTACCTTCCACTGTTACACAAAGCCTGCTCGTTTGACCATGATCTGTTTGGCAGCTATATACTCCTGAATGATTTTTATTTGCACTGTGAATGTGCATTGAGAGATTGTTATGCCGAGACTCAGTACTATGCAGAATTTGTCCTTCTTTCAACAGTTTTAAACGGATTGATTTACTATCACAATCCAGCCGACATGTGAGGGTAAAGTTCCGACCGGAGCAAACATTTAGTCCTCCTTTCACACTGAAACTGAGCTGACAGTCACCTAAAAGAAATAATGATAGACATGTAGCTCTCCAAATATGTCTGAGTAAAAAAGTTACTACATGCCTTTTTTGAAACTTACCACTTATATATGATGAAATGAGCAGCAGCAAAATGAATTTCAGACAGCACATGTTTGCACTGAACCATTGAGGTTTGAGTAGGAATAGACTCTGCAGAGAGACAGAAACCCACAGATCATGAACAAATCACACAAACTGTTGCTTTATCAGCAGATGAGCAATGAGATAGACCAAGCAATGAAAATCCCTCAAGTCAAAAATACTTTGCAGGTTTTAACGAAAAGGTCAGCTATTTCACATGTCAAGCATCTTAATGATTTTTGCATAATTTGTGTTTTTAATGTATATTATTTGTATTATTAATTGTATTCATAGATTTTTTTACACTAACTATGGTATACTTGCTATACTATGGAATTCAAACAGACTTCACAATTCACTTCAACATCTTGTCACCTACCAGCTGCAATTACAAAATTTAGGCTACTAATTACTAATTTTTGTTATGTAGACATACTATGTAAGACAGGGCTTATATATATCTACACACTGCCATTCAAAGGTTTGGGATCAGTACGATTTTTAATGTTTTTGAAGAAAGTCTTATACTCATTAAGGCTGCAGTTATTTGATCCAAAATACAGAAAAAAAAACAGTAATATTGCGAAATATTATTGTAATTCAAAATAATTATTTTCTATTTTAATATACTTTAAAATATTATTTACTTCTGTGATGCAAAGCTGAATTTTCATATCCCATTATGCTGTCTTCAGTGTCACATGACCCTTCAAAGACTTTCTAATAGCCTATGCTGATTTATTATCGATGTTGGAAATAGTGATGCAGCTTATGCTGCAATTTTTTATAGATTTTTTTGGCAACTGTAATACTTTTTTCAGGATTATTTGATGAATAAAACATTGTAAAGAACAGCATTTGTTCAAAATAGAAATCTTGTGTAACAATATATGCTACCATTCAAAAGTTTGGGGTCAGTATTCTTTCTTTATTTTTTGGAAAAAAATTCATAGTAAAGACTATATTAGAAAATATTTCTACCTTTTAAAATGAATGTATTCAAATATATATTGAACAAACTGGTTTAATGCTTATATGTTTAAATAACAACAAAAAATTTCAAAAATACAAACCGTTGTTTAATTAATGGCTTTACTTTCACTTTTGATCAATTTAATGCATTCTGAATAAAGGATAACTTTTGAACGTTAGTAAAGTAACAAATAAATAATATTTAAACCCCCTTCAAACTAACACAGTTTAAGTGTGTTCAGTATTTTATCCAATATACAAAAGATATAAACATGTAATACATTGGCAGTTTTGTAAAAGCGATCGACACCAGTTTCTACGTCATCCGGTTCAGTTTCTCACGTAGTTTTACGTTGAATGAAACTGCGCATTAATTTTTAAGAGCGCGGAATTTTATGACCTGGTATTCTCCAAACAATTCTACGCAAGATTTTTAACTTAAGCACTAGTAATGTGAGCGACGACAGCGGAGGAAACGCGCCAGCTGTACGGAGAGGCTTAAAGAGACATCAGCGAAGAGGGAGAAAAAATGATAATGGCTTCAAGGAAGGGACATTAAAACCGACAAAATGGGAACTGTCATCGACTTATAATACAGAGATCTAGGTAAAAGTGTCTAATCTGTTGATACGTCTTCCTCCTTGAACGATATACGGAATTTTCCGTCTGCGTAATTTAGACCAATTTCGACTGCTCGGGATTAAGGAGTTGCCCGGCTAATGGATGGCAACAAAATCTGTGCTTGTCAACATATATTGTTTTGACGTACGTATAATGTGGTCGTACACAATAACAAATTGTCTTTGATTTCCAATAACCCGCTGATATAATGATTTAGTAACTCTGGCTGGCTCGCTGAAGCGCAGGCCACATATCGTTAGCTTGTTTGGGCTAACGTAGTTAGCGCGTTAGCCTGTGTTCACTCATTTCTGCTGCTTAGTTGGCAACTCAATGGCTAACTGACAATTTTAGCTCTTCAGCACTCGAGAATTCACAAGAACGACACTTTTTTGCCGTCTTTATGTTCATATAATGTACTTTTACATAGAGAACATGATGTACCAAAACATGTTCGGAGTTTATCTTAGTAACTCAAGTTTCTTTCTCATACTTTGGTAGCGAGCTGAATTAGGCTAGCAGACACATTCGTCTAGTTTATTTCTCGCAAGTTAGCCTCTTAGTGTCTTTTCCAAAGAAATATTTGACAGTGTAGTACGTTTCATTTCTAGAGCAATTTTTTTCAGGCTTCTGGATCTAGAGAGACGGCCAGTGTGCAGATCTGAAATCACATGTGTTCAATGTAAAACAGTTTTGTTGTTGTCGATGCATGTAGATCAGGCCTGATCCGACATGAGACGATAGATTATAGTCTGAGCTGAATGGTTAACTTTATATATCTGATAGCATTTAATCGTAGTTTCAGAAACTGATAACTTGTGATTGAAAGTGGAATGAATGCTTCAAACGGAGTGGCAGAAATTAAAGACATTGTTTTTTTAGACTGATATCAAATTTTGTGCATCATAACAAAATGGCTTGATGTAAAGACAGCTTTCTTTTCAGTCATGAGATGTAACATCTATCTATCTATATGTCGTTCTAATCGTGCTTTTTTAATATTAAGAATAAGATTACTGGGGCATAATCTGTTGTTAAAAATTAATTTCTAATTTTTTTGTATAGTGAATTTCACAATGCACATTCTTTCAAAGCAGCTTTGCTGAACGTGTATTAATGCTATCAAATGGTTTTCAGTGGTACAATCAGGACATAGTCTCTTATTGGTCAGAGATGAGTGTGTCAGATTAATATCCATATGACAGTAGAATATAGTTATAAGGTAACACTGGGAAAAATAAAACCATGATCGGCATCATCTGCAACGTCTGCCGAGGTGCCTCTCTGCTAATAATGTAACCGAGACACTCAGTCCAAGACGACTCCTGCTCATCTTCACACGACCTCAGGCCTCATCTCAAGCTCCTGAGGGATGTATTTTTAGAGCTGGAAGTTAGAAACACTAGATAACATTTCCTGTAGGGAGATGGTCTCTGGTTTCGTGTCCCTCAAACATTCCGACTCTAAATTGTGTTTCATAGAGACGGTGATGGTGCAGCGCTGATGTTTTCTTTCTAAACTTTTTATTGTAGGAGTTCTGTTTTATTTGAGGTCTTACAAGAGATTGAGGCTTTAAATTAAAGCAATTTGTTTAAGTAGGACCTTTATGTATTAAATAGTGTAATTCATTGTCTTACCACAAACTTTCTGGGATTTTTTTTGAATGTTTCAGAAACGTTAGGAAATTTGCCATCCCTTGGCCACCTTACATATAGGACTAACCTTTTTCTGCACAACATAAAATAAGATATTTTGTGAAATTTCAGATTTTTCTTGTCCATAAAATGGAAGTCACTGCAGGAAAATAATTCTTCTGAAAATATTTATTTGTGTTCGACCGAAGAACTAAGGTCACACAGGGTTTGAACAACATTAGGGTGACTAAATGATGAGAGAATTTTTATTTTTGACTAAATTGTCCCTTTAAATGAATAGTGCAATATAGGTCTGTGACTGTCGCCGTGACAATCATGTCCCATGTTGTCTGTTGCCACCTGCGGTCGTGCACATGACATCACACACTCCATGACAAGCATAATACAAATTTTTGTATACAAGTGTAATAACAGTATAATAGTTGCAAATTGCTTTATTTAGACTATAAGTCTATGGTTATTCACAAATGACATCAAATACCATATACAACATTTCCTTTAGATTGGCAGGTTTGAGCCCCGTAAAATACAGTTTATTCTGCATTCAGCAAATTCAATTTGTGTTGGCGATGCACCTTGTTGGAAAACCCAAATACTACATCACCAATCTGAAGCTCTGAAATCTGCATTCATGTCACCCCTCCGCGTTTGTACAAGTGTCTTTAAGTTCCCGTGATCTGATCGCAAACCTGGCTGCTCAGGTTTGGTGAGGCTTTCGCCAAACTGGCCAAAAACATATGAGACATTAATAAATGGTAAATGTTAACAAGAAATGTGGGAATGATTCCTTTTTCAAAGACAAGGAGTTCATGCGACCGCTTGATTGGTGACGGAACAGAACAGAGAGGCATGTCTACACTGGACACGACACCGCTTTGCAACAGGTTGAGTCTTTCTAGTGTCTACACAGGACATTTGAACTCCGTGTCAGTACCTCATAAATAGCACGAGGCAGTTTACTGCCGGGGATCTGTCATGACTTCATGCCACATCCAGTGTAGCATCACTGGTTATAATGGGTGGTATAGCCTAGTATTTTGTCAAGTTGTGTCATACGTGCTGCTTGTGTCCTGTAGACAGGGTGAATTTAACTTTCTTATTTAGTCTACTTTCTTGTTTAACTGTATTATTTCTTTGATATTTAATTTAGTGTTTTGCAGGCTTCACATTCACTGATGGAAGTGCAGAGGAGTGAAAAGTATCTAAGTACAGATACTTAGCGAAATTTTTACTCCGTTAAAAGTACAAGTATCTGGCCAAAAACATACCTGAGTAAAAGTCAAAAAGTACAACTTTAAATTGTACTGAAGTATTAAAAAAGTAGAAGTACTTTTTTTTTCTAACAGATATACAGAAGTTTTGTTAAAGGGTAAAAAAAATTAACAAAATGCACAGGTCAAACATACACAAACTAGTGCAACAGCATTTAAAATGCAGCACAGTGAAACACAAACAAACACAGGGACAGGGATTAAAAGGAAATTCTATCCATTCCATCAAGCCATCCAATAAATATATTTATTTTCCAGTGTTTTTCTCAACTTGGATTTTCAACTTAAATCTATATCTTAAATCTGAACCATGAAAAAGTTGAACCGTTCCACCACAATCTAATATTTATATCTCAATACTGTGCCACAGGCAGGAGTTGGTCCATTACCACCACGGTGGTAAACATCTGCCACCTTCACAGCCCTAGTGCAATGTGTATTCCTGACCAGCATAGTGGAACATGTGCCAGGTTCATTGTTCTTTTAAGCAGTCTATTTAGTGCTAATTGTGCCTTTTCTTTGCCCCAGATATTCTAAAGTATTAAGCTGCTGATGTGCCACCAGTTCCCTCTCGACACAAACTTTGATATGCTCTGCCTTGATACTTCGCCTCAAGGAATGCCTTACACATCTCTGCAAAACCACCTGGAGGGGACGCAAAGGATGGAAACCAGTGCCAGAGACCACTTCACTTTTACCAGCTAGGGATGTGTGCATCTGTCCTTCTTCCAAGGAATGTGCTTCTCTATGGTTGGATTTAAAGAATATTCCTTATGATGTCTTTGCGCTGAATCATATCACCCTTGGATTGTCTGCTGTACCTTCCCCATCTATAAAAGCAGTTTAATTTCTAGTTTAAACCACATGTGTAGAGCTGTATTGTGGATAAACCATTCCCTCCACTCTCTTTCTCTAAATTCCTCTCCTCCATCCCATTCCCCGTGCCCCTGTTGTTAGTTGTTTTGGTGGCTCTGTGATTTTATGGCAGTGGAGTAATCGTGGAGAGGCCGGGGTATCACAAGCTTATGGATTTTGATAAGAGAGGAGGAGGAGGAAAAGGAGAGGCGGAGGAAGGAAAGAGAATGTCTAAGACTGGTGGGAGCAGGACAGGGCATGGGGGCGGCCGGAACTCTGGGACCAACCCTGGGGTACTTATGGTTGGACCTAACTTCCGAGTGGGAAAGAAGATCGGCTGCGGGAACTTCGGCGAGCTTCGACTCGGGAAAAATCTTTACACCAATGAATATGTGGCCATTAAACTGGTAAGTTTCCCACAACACCACTTGATATTAGCAGTTAATTGTTACTGAACTTCAGCAGCTGCCTGTAGTGTGTGTGCTGTTAAATGGTTGCATAAGAAAATAAACACGCAGTTAGGGCTGCCCCCTAATAGTCGACTAACCGTTGGTCACAGAAAACTTTCTTAGTCACAGGAAAAATTAAAAAATACACAGGCGAAGCCTGTGACTTACAAATCTTTAACCACTGGTGTATGTGGTAATGTAGTAGAGCTGGACGATTATGGCCTAAAATTAAAACCTCGATTAATTGAACATTTTACCTCTACTATGATTAATGAACGAATATTTTGTTTATGTTTTGTTTTTTTGCCTTCATAGTTCACTGACAAGATTTGTACTGTAAATATGATTGACTATTAAAGACGAGATATTTTTTCCTATTGAAAGAGCGATCTGACATCATAGCTCACTATCAGGAGTTATTTTATCTATGTTCGTAACATTTCTTACAGATTATTTATTGCTCGATGTAAGAGATAAATAAAGATCAGATAAAGATAAATTAGCACAGTACCAGTACGAGTGATTGCGTGTGTGAATTGATTATACTGTCTCTATATTATTGTGAAGCTGTGGGTTGTAAATAGCCTAGTTCCTTCAAAAGTAGAAAAGTATGCTATAATTAGTTTTGAGATTCTAAGCTACTTTAGTGATAAATCACAGGACAGCGCTGACAATTAGTTTCTGCGTTCCTATTTGCCCGTGATCTTCACAGCTACTGTTTATATGAGTGTTCGTGCCACAATGCAGCTGCCCGAACTAGGGCTGTCAAAATATTCTAATTTAAAATGCATAATTTTAGTTAGGGTGAAGAAAAGCTTTTCGGTGCCTTGCTCAAGGCCACCTAAGTCATGGTATTGCCAGCCCAAGACTCAAACCCACAACCCTGTGGTAAGCCCATTCTCTAACCACTAGGCCATGCTTACCTCAACTTTGACATAAACAAGATCTTCTCCACATTCTCTCTTTCTGCAATATTTTGGTTGAACATCGCAGCAGCGCTGCATCTACTTGCTTCAACTGTATAATTAGACAAAAACATTATAATGCAATGACACTTATATTGTCATCGCATCTCATTCGCCATTGATAAAAGCCACAGTATAATTTGACCATCCGCATCCGCGCACCGTCTGCATTATGTAATTTTTGTCAGCCCTAGCGCGAACATTGTAGCTCGATATAATAATACCCATCCGACCATCTAATGCCTTGAATCTCCAAACCATAAAACAAATACAACTGACAAAGTTTAGTGAAGACGCAAGGCTCACTGCTTGCGCACCATCACTATGTTGAACCGGCGTTCACCTCCGTGTTTTGCTTTTATGCCAGTGACTGGACGGGGCAGAGTCATGTGGCTACACACGCGGTAGTATGCTTTTAAGGGGGAAGTATTAACAGGATAAAAAAAACAAATAACTGACATGGGAAAATTACGTCGGTTAGTTTCTGAATTTCGGTTTTGATTACTTTGATTAATCATCCAGGCGCCAGTGTGGACACTTGTTCTTAAACTACTGTATGTAATTTTTGGTCATACAGATAAGAAAAATAAATCTTTAGAATATGTAAAGATGCTATGTTTATTTGTGTGCACTCACAATAACAACAAAATGTATAAAAATATATAAATTATGTGTTAAAATAAATTAATTATTTTTATTAAATGTAGCCTTGGTAAGCGTATGAGATTTTGATAAAATCTTACAGATCCCAAACTTATTTCATTTCGTTTTTTTATTTTTGATTGGTCTTTTTTTTCTGGTTAGTTGCTGTGCAGGCCATGCAAAAACAATTTTAAAGCTTTTTCTTCATACTAATATTTTAATTGGATTTAAAAGTTTAAATCCTGTATATTTAAAATACACAGGGAAAGCTGATCTAGTGTTTAGAATATCATCTAGGGACTTTTTAGAAGCCACCCACATTGTTCGTGAGCAACGCCAGCCTCAATTTTCATTGTGTAAGATTTATTCTTTGAATACCCGAATTCTCACCACATTACAGAAGTCTCATTACCTTTTTAATTTCCATGTTACCAACTGTTCTGCTTTGTAAGAAATGTCCCTTTTATGTCATTTAGCTCCTTAGTCTCACCTTAACAAATCCTTCATTTAATCCTTTAATGAGATCCTTAATCACACTTACGTTTGGTGATAAGACTGAAGCAAGTGATTTATGGGTCTGATGAAAACAGCTTTATAGGGATGCTACAAGCTACAGCTCTTCATTCTGCTATGTTATGAAGATTGAGGTACATGTCTGCCTAGTGGTGTTAAACAAGACAAATATCCTCTCTGAAGAAGCTGCATTTAGGCTGGTTTACCCAATTACTGGTACTAAATGATTTTGCTCTGATTTAACTATTTATTAGTGAAAACTCTGCTTGAAACACATGATAAAAAAAAGAGTACTCTCTACTGCTGGGTATTTAATACATCCTGTGGCCTTCATGCAATCTGTTTGTTTTTAATTCTGCCTCCTGCTTAGTAGCGCTTCCCTCCGCATGTTCAGAGCTGCTGGTGCCACAGATGACTCAACCCTGGATCCTGCACTTAACTGAACACACACGCACACATTCTCTCACTTACATTATGTAAAAACTGCCATTCAGCTAAATGTACCACCTCATATTGATTGCTTAGTGATGGCATAACCTGAGTCTTCCATGCCTAGCAAAATCCTAATGATAGAAGTCACATTAGTTTTCTTTGCCTTGATATAATATTTGCTTAAATATAAAGATTCACAACAAAATATACATCGAATTAGTTCCACCACGTCAGCTATCCGTCTATAATTTACTGCTTTAATGCCGAAGCAACATTAATAACTGTCTTTCTATTACTACTTAAGACTAAGTAATTGTTACTTTTGCTCTTTCATAGGAGCCAATCAAATCCAGAGCACCCCAGCTCCATCTCGAATACAGGTTTTATAAACAGTTGGGGAACTCAGGTAAGCAGTAAGCTGTACCTCTGTCTATTTTTCTCTTGTTATCCACCACACACTTTCTGTTTAGCACCCATATTCACACCACAGTTTGGGGCCATTTTCTTTGTTGTACAGCTTATGTTGTCCCCATTATATTTACAATTGTGAGTTGCTTTTAGCCCCATCCTGTCCACATCCTCTTTTCAGCACAGATGACGAGCTTAATCTGCACAAGCTGTTCTTTTCAGACAACTTTTGATAAGACACGCAAAACAGGAAAAACTAACTAACTTCAAAGATGTGAAATGTTTAACCTATAGCTTATCTCAACAATCGGAAAACAAAATTAGTTTCCTTTCACCTTTCTTGCTAGAATGGTTAAAAATTGCTTGTGTGTGTAAAAACTTACAAATTAGGGGTGGGAATCACCCGAGGCCCCACAAAACAATATTATCCTGATACTTGTGTTACGATACTATATTAATGCGATTTTTAAATATATTGCAATATTCTGCAATATATTGCAATTTATTACCTTGAGCTTTAAATAATGCCCCCAAATGAAAACTTTGGTAACATCTGTTTTAACTAAAAAAGATTTTTTTCAGTTTGTTTATCTCACTTCAGTTTTATAGTTGCAGCGTAAAATGGGGTTGTCAAGCAGACAAACTGACCAACACTTTCATAAAAACCTGTCATAAATGTTGTATTCACCTGGCAAATTCAACTATTTGAATTACAGTGTAGTCTAGTCAACCTTTATTAAATGTAAACTGGTATGCACTTGGGCTCTCAAAATGGCTGAAAAACTAAATTTGAATTTGGTTATAGAAGATGCCCCACTAGAAAATGTGCGAAATATGCATTCTGTGTGAACGGCTTTGTTTCAGTTTTGATGAAAACAAGATCTTCTCCACATTTATGTTGTCTTTTTCCGAAATATTTTGAAAGAACAACGCAACAGCGCTGCATCTTGTGGAACACTTACATTGTCATTGCATCTCGTGCGCCACTGATAAAGGCCAAATACACTTCGGCCGTATTTTTTGAAGCATCGAAAATACATTTTGGTCCAAAAATAGCAAAAACAACGACTTTTCAGCATTGTCTTCTCTTCCGTGTCTGTTGTGTGAGAGAGTTCAAAACAAAGCAGTCTGGATATCCAGTTCGCGAACGAATCATTCAGTTCACCAAATCGAACTGAATTTTTTAAACGGTTCGCACCCCCCAATTGCTCCCCAGGCACCGCAGCGTAAATGGCTTCCCACTGCACCGGGTGTGTGTTCACTGCTGTGTGTGTGCACTTTGGATGGGTTAAATGCAGAGCACGAATTCTGAGTATGGGACACCATACTTGGCTGTATGTCACGTCATGTCATTAGGGATGGATACATTTTATTGTACTTCTTTTGGCCTGTTGAACAGAAACTCCCACCCACTGCCATTATAAATCTCGGAAGTGCCAGAATAATTTTTTATAAAACTCAGATTGGATTCATCTGAAAGAAGAAAGTCATATACACCTAGGTTGCCTTAAGGGTGATAAATCACAGGCAAATTTTAATTTTTGGATGAACGAACCCTTTAACTTGAATTTTTGGGTGAACCATCCCTTTAAGGAAAATAATTTAATTCACTGTAAATGTATCTTGTAAAAAGAAAGTCAGTCTTACTATAAAATGGGTCTTTTAACGACAGAGACAAAGTCACAAATCCAAGTGCATACTGATCTCCCTGTGTTGAGGTTGGATGACTCCTATTAAAATGAATGCACATAAATGGGACGGCACATAAATAATTGACGGTCCAAACGTATATATATATATAAAAAAATTTTTTTTTTTTTTTTTTTAAGAAAGAGATCAGACTCTTTATTATTATTATTGTAGAAAAAATAAACATGACAAACATGATAATCTTAAAATATGCAATTGTGGCTTTACTCATGTATTGGTGGCTTCATACTCTTCAAGCACATCATCTCCTTTTGATTTTTCTGTTAAGCAAGCATGAACCATCTGTAACAATATAAAAAAAAAGTTTCCTTAAAATTGTAATATCAAACCCTTACAACGTCCTTTTGCTAAATACAAAACATAATGTAATGCTTAATGATAATATCATGATAAAGTGTCTAAAGTAGTTAACTGGAACTCATGTGCCATATTTCAAGACTTGTGGGGTACAAAATCACTTTGAATGATGAAGAATGTGACTCACTCAGTATAGAGAGTTTGAGTTAACGGAAAGGTGTTATTTTCAAATTAATTCAAGGAAAACTGCACTTAAATCCAATATAAGGACACCACAACATAAACTCAGTTCATGGTTATTGAAATCACAAAAATTGGTCATAAAACAAACAAGAACAATTTACTTATTGTAATTTATATTTGAGTAGTTTTACAGTGGTTTGATTTGACATTATGACCTGTTACATACTGTATTATAAATGAGGTAACGTTAAAAACACTTCTGGCATTTCCCTTCAAAATTAGATTTCACCTGTAAAAAAAGTTTCGGATAGTTTTGGCACGCACAGCATATAACTATCGCCATAAAGTGATATTATTTAATAATACACATATCGTAAAATAAATAAAATGCTTACTTTTGGTGTTTTTTCTTGTTAAGACCAATTTCCCCATCTGCTCCAGAGCATCACGAAAGAAAATATCTCTGTGAAAAAGTTTAAGAGTGTACAGCAGATAGATATCAAATAAATATCGTCATATAGTAAATATTATCTTATAAAATACATACCGTAAATGAAGTAAAACACTTAACTGTTACTTTTTGTGTTTTCCTTAACTTCCCTGTCTACTTCGCATCGCTGGTGAAAGGAAATATCGCTCTGAGAAAAGGTTTAGGAGTGTACACCACATAAATATCACCCTAAATCAATGTGGTGTTATAAAATACATATTTTAAATGAGATAAAAACACTTTCGTATTTTCCCATTCTGGAAAAAAAGTCCTCGTCGGTTCTGCATTGCAAGTGAAAGAAAATGTCTCTGAGGAAACGTTTTGGCGCATACAGCACATAAATATCGTTATAAAACGATATGATATAACAAAACATATTTTGTAAGTAAGACTTAACACTTTATTTCGCTGTTTTACTTCCTTATGCACTTTGCATCGCGAGCAAAGAAAATGGCGTCTTTAAAAATATTTAAGACAGGTCAGGCTCACAAACAAGAAAATGTCCTGGATGTGACTAATAACACCAGCTAGTGTTAATTGTTTGAAATTCAACACCACAACTTTAACTCTTTACTCTAAAAGTCCTTAACACTGGGATTTCAACACTGGAGATTTTACTGTTTACGTTATTTTTGCATCATTGCACATGTGCAGAACTTTCAGTTTTGTGGTTCAATCCGACCAAGTGTTTACATGCACTCTCAATCGTATTAGAAGAGTAATAAACCACCCCCTTCAATCAGATTGAAATTTCATTCCGATCAAGCTCAATCTGATCAAATAAGGTGTTTACATTAAGGCTTTTCAGTCCAATTGAGCAGTCAATCAGATTACAAACAGATTACTTGGTTGCATGTAAAGGTAAAGGTAGCCACTGTCATGCTGTAGTCCTGAAACACAAACGTTTTCATTAAACTATTGTGAAAGAAACTCAAAGTATTCACAATGTTCATATGTGCCTTAATAGATTTCCCAGCCCAATAACTACCATATAAAAAAATTAGCTTATATCAAGATTTATATCAAGAATCTTAAAATAGATTGATGGCTACCTCATATGACCTGATAATTACTCCTAAAACATCTAAGAATGCCAAACATCACGTAACAAAAGATGATTGTTCGTTTTCTTTGTAATCTTTTTATGTAATCTAGTTTTAGTTAATGCTGTGCTAAATTGCCAGTTTGTACTTCTAGTTCAGAACTCTGTGGATCTGTTTTCTAACTGCATATATTCCCTTTGTGTTCAGAGGGTGTTCCTCAGGTGTACTACTTTGGGCCTTGTGGGAAATACAATGCCATGGTGCTGGAGCTGCTGGGCCCCAGTCTGGAGGACTTGTTTGACCTCTGCGACAGAACCTTTTCCCTCAAGACAGTCCTGATGATCGCAATTCAGCTGGTCAGTGTGATCTCTCATTCATATCTCGCATTCATACTAAGATATATATAAAAAAAATATTGGTTTCAACATATAGTCTACATCTTTCACAGATCACTCGGATGGAGTTTGTGCACACAAGAAGTCTGATCTACAGGGACGTTAAGCCAGAGAATTTTTTGGTGGGTCGGCCAGGGACCAAGAGGCAACATACAATCCACATCATCGACTTTGGGCTTGCCAAAGAATATATCGACCCTGAGACCAAAAAACACATCCCTTACAGGGAGCACAAGAGCTTAACAGGGACAGCTCGCTACATGAGCATCAACACACACCTGGGGAAGGGTAAGAACCACACACAGAAAGTGTGGAAAGATTCGCTCTGTTAGGGCTTAGGAAGGGTTATTAGAATTTCATGGGGGATAAAGACTAAAGTACACCTTAAAACCTAGCTTAGCTGTTAGTGACACAAATCTCTACATGCTCAGCCACAGAACTTCGATTTAATCATGCATTAGTGAGATGCTGGTGCTCTTTTTGGCTTAGGATTTTGCACTGGTCTTAATTTTTTATTCTAAATGCATTCAATCATTTTGTGCAGTGAATTAAGATCCGTGACTGACTGAAGACCGATTGTAGTGTAGCTAGTGGTTTCATTTTTTTTTTTTTTTTGCATATCTTTTTATGTTGCAGAGCAAAGCAGGCGGGACGACTTGGAGGCGCTGGGTCATATGTTTATGTACTTTCTACGTGGCAGTCTGCCCTGGCAAGGATTAAAGGTATTGTTGTAGATGATTTGCTGCCTTCATGTGTATATATGGGAGATTGTCAGTTCTGCAAATAAACATTGAGACTCCAAATAAGGTCAAATCAAAATCTATGGCTAGAGTTTCCCCTCCATTCAAATGTCTCATTCTCTGTTTTGATGCTATCTTTCAGGTTTTAGAGTCTTATCTCACTCAGCTGAGGTCTGAAACAGTGTTGAGCCCCACTATCTGTCACTATCATGGAAAGTCAGCAGAATAACCATTAGCTATACCTTGATAAGCTGACCTATTTAGAAGACTAAAAAAACATCTTTAAAATGTTTGTTTACAGCTTTTTCTGGTTTATAGGAGGAAATGTCCTGTTAAATGACACATACTAATCATAATCCAGTTTATTACAGGGTACCCACTATAATGGAAATATCAAGGAAGAATAAAAAATGAAAAAGTAGTCATTAATTCTAAAGTAGTCTTATTAATACTAAAGTAAATTTCATGGAGGTGTCAGCTCTAAAATGTCCTGTTGGCTTGAAATGCTCACTTTAAATTAAGTTTTCCAGTCTTTCCACTTAAATCCCAAGGTATACTTTTGATGACGAAAATTGTGTCACGTAGAAATCTTTGTTCATGACGCAATTTTCATAATCAAAAGTGTCACAGTACAACAAAGCAGACTACGTGTCAAAATTAAGTATAATTATGTAGACTGTTTGAGTTTCATAAAAAAAATTCAATCTTCCATTGTAGCATACATTTAGATCTTAACCCGTTAAAACCAAACATATAGCACCTCAATACTATGCTAAAAATGTAAATACAGTGGGGAAAATATTTATTTGATGCTCTGCCCACATACAAAGAAATGAAGGGTCTGTAAGTTTTATGGTAGGTTTAAGGATATCAACCAAAGAAAAATAAAGAAAAAAACGATTATATAAAGGTTAGAAATTTATTTGCATTTCAATGAATGAAATAAGTATTTGTTCCCTTATCAGCCCCTAACAGATTGGTTATGTGCCCATGTGGAACATAGATTAGGGTCACTTTAAGAAGTTACTCCTAATGTCAGCTCAATAGGTGTATAAAAGACACCTGTCCACACAATCTGTATCTTCCATTCCAACCTCTCCCACCACCATGGGTAATACCAAAGTGCTGTCAAAGGATGTCAGAGGCAAGAGTGTAGATCTGCACAAGTCTGGAAAGGGCTACAAGACAACTGTTGGTGCTATTATTTGGAAATGGAAGAAATACAAAACAACCATCAGTCGGCCTCGGTTTGGAGATGCAAGATCTTGTCTCATGGGATAAGGGAGATCATGAGAAAGGTTAGGGATCAGCCCCCAACTACACGGGAGGAGCTTGTTAATGATCTTAAGGCAATTGTGACCAAAGTCACCAAGGAAACCATTGGTAACATGGACTGAAATCCTGCAGTGCCTGCAAGGTCCCCCTCCTCAAGAAGGCACATGTACAGGCTCATTTAAAGTTTGCCAGTGAACATCTAAATGATTCAGAGAAGGCTTGGATGAAAGTGCTGTAGTCAGATAAGACCAAAATTGAGCTCTTTGGCATTAACTCAACTCGCTGTGTTCGGTGGGAGAGAAATGCTGACTATGACCACAAGAACATCATCCCTAAAGTCAAGCAGAGAGGTGGAAACATTATGCTTTGGGGCCGTTTTCTGCTAAGGATAAAGGATGACTTCACCGCATTGAGGGGCAAATGGACAGGGCCATGTACTGTAAAATCTTGGACGAGAACCTCCTTTCCTCAGCCAGAACACAGAAGATGGGTCATGGAGGGGTCTTCCATTTGACAATGACCCAAAACATACTGCCAAGACAACAAAGGAGTGGCTCAAGAAGAAGCACATAAAGGTCATGGCCTAGCCAGTCTCCAGACCTCAATCCTATATAAAATCTGTGGAGGGAGCTGAAACTTCTAGTTGGCGAACGACAGTCAAGTAACTTTAAGGATTTAGAGAGAATCTCTAAAGAGGAGTGGACCAAATCCCTCCAGAGATGTTTGCAGATCTGGTGACCAACTACAAAAAACCTCTGTATTGGCCAATAAGGGTTTCTGCACCAAGTAATAAGTCGTGTTTTGCTTGGGGGTCAAATACTAATTTCACTCACTGAAATGCAAATACATTTCTAACATTTAAATGTTTTTTTTCTGGATGTTTTGGTTGGTATTCTGTAGCTATACGTTAAAATAAACCTACTATACAAATTACATTTCTTTGTAAGTGGGCAAATTTACAAAATCAGCAGGGGATCAAATGCACATTTTCCCCACTGTATATGGTTTCTAAATATTTATATGAAAAACTGTAGTCTAAATACATTTAGTATAAATGCACAAACTGTAGGTTATTCACAGAAAATACTGTAATTATATTCTATTACTCATTTAATACGTTTATTAATAATATAACATTTTATATGAATATCCCACATTTCTGCTACAACCCATAGTGCAGTTAGTGTTATTACAGTAAATCTGTAGTAAATGATGGATATTTGTATATTAAAAACCAAACATTTATTGAACTTGTTTTCATTTTATTGACAAAATTAAATCAAAATTTTTGTTGCATAGTTCTTTCAGTGTACTACATGGTAACTACATGGGTTTAATGTTAGGTTCAGGGGTAGTACCTATTTATTACCCAGTTATTGCAATTACTATAGTAAGTACATAGTATGTGCTAATGCTAATAGTATAAAAGATAGCAATTTACTGAACAAATGTGTGCCGTTTCATTCATTAAGGCTGATACACTGAAGGAGCGCTATCAGAAAATTGGAGATACCAAAAGGGCAACCCCGATAGAAGTGCTCTGTGAGAGTTTCCCTGGTAAGCCGATTCTTTTTAAAATGGCCACATATCTTGTGTTTTCATCTCCAGTGCATTGCCTTAACTTTGACATCTTTTCACAGAAGAAATGGCCACCTACCTGCGCTATGTGCGGAGACTGGATTTTTTTGAAAAACCCGATTATGACTACTTGAGAAAACTCTTTACAGACCTCTTTGACAAAAATGGCTATGTCTTCGACTATGAATATGACTGGGTCGGCAAGCCGCTGGTGAGTCTAATTGGATGCCATATCATAAACTACTTGTATATGATATAACCAGGTACATGGATGTTGAGTTTCCTATGTGTCTACACAGCCGACTCCAATAGGACCCATGCCTAGTGACACACCTCTGCAACCCAGCAGCAGAGACAAAGCACAACCACAGACCAAAAACCAGGTGGGAGAAAAGTCACTGTACACTAATGCTTTTGTAAATTACACACATTACTTTTTGTGCAATTTCATAGTTTATGGTCAACTGTTAAGTTGATTTGGTTCGATTGCTTTGACTGCCACTTGGAAAATAAAACGAAGGAATTATTTATTTAATAATAATTATTTATTCACATTTTTTTAAATAAATGAAACAATATTGTTCAAACTGATGAATATCCATATTTAAAACTATCAATTTAACCATTTTCTATTTTGCATAATTTTTATTTTATAATTGAATCATATGTGAACTGCACATTTGTATTTTTGTTTTACTCTGTTTACCTTTTATTACTGATTTCTTTATTATATTTATTATATTTGACATTTCACTTTGTTTCACAGTCAAATCATTTTTAATGTAGAAGAGTAAGAATGGGCCACAGTTATTACTTTTAAGTACCAGCTTCCCTTTTTTTATTTTATTTGGTTATTTTTGGAAAAACATTGCTTTATGCAGTGTAATTTTTTTAATAATGTTATCTCATTAAACCATGTCAACAGTAATGTTTGTTTCACTCATCAACAATCTCAAAACAAAACAAGTAGTTTTTGCTAGTCTGAAGATGTCATTTCCTCTAAAGCTTGTCATTCTTTTAGACGGTGGTATTTCCATGTCTTGGTCACAGTCCCTCTGATAAATGAAGTCGGCTACATTCTAAGTTTGATATGATTGGCTAGAGCTGTTTTTGAAAGATAAGAGCTTAGCTTCCCTCGCCATCTCTGCATGTCGCGTGCTCTCTTGTTTTTTCCACTCACACCTTATTTCCACCTCTGTCCTGTTAGCTAGAGTAGTCTGCTTGTGCATGGAAGGCGTTCCTCTTTAAACTCGTTCTGTTCTTTTCTTTACACCCTTACCTCTTTTCAAAATCATCTCTTTTGCCCTTTTGCCACCCTCACCCCCTTCCCCACCATCGCTGTCATGCCAGTCTCCAGAACCTAAAGGAAGTGAGTCCCAGCCCACTCCCGTGACCAACAGGGAGCTCCTGGGGTCGCACCTCACGGTCGATAGGCTGGGGGGCTCTGTCCAGGTACTGGGTGTTTGCGCAGTACTGCATGCCTTTGGTTTTGATCTCTTTCTTTCTATGTTCTTGTCTTTCTGTTCCTTTTATCCCTTCACTCAAGACACCTCTATCCATTTTCCAACTGTGAACACTTAAATGGTCATTTTGTCTAATCAAATCACACATCACTTGCACGCTTTGGTTGGTTAGGCTTGGGATCTGGTGACTTCAGTGTGAAAATACTGCTTGTATTGAATACAAGTTGCTAAGCAAGACAAATGGATATTTGTTTGTGAACTTCTAGATATGCAAGGTGTACATTTTTCATTTGAAATATATAAGTCCCAAGATTTCTAACTAAACTCATTTTCTGTGTTAGAGTATTTCCATATCTAAGCAAGCATTGTTCTTTCATATTACATTTCCTTACATTCTTCTTAACCTTCCCTGGTTGGTGCTAAGCAACCTGATTTTTAAACAGTTTAATCAGTTTAATTATTTAAAAAAAGCATCCTTAATAGGTTACTAAGCCTCAACCCATGTTACGTGAACTGTAAAATATGAAGTATTCCAATAGATTCCAGTGTGTTCCGTGATTTTGTGTTGTTATTCAGCTTTGCTGATCTGTATTAAAAACTCATTGCCTGCTGCCTTAAATTAATGTTCAGGTTATGAGCTCAACCAATGGAGAAGTGAATACAGATGATCCCACGGCGGGACACTCCAACGCTCCCATAACTGCCCCAGCTGAGGTAGAGGTGGCCGATGATACAAAGTAAGTCCAATAAAAAAAAAAAAAAAAAAACATTAATGCCCAAATTTCCCCCACAAATGTTTTCTTTTTAATTATTTGCATGGCATTCCACACTCTGCAGTTTTCTTTGCCTATTTTTAGTGTATTCAATAAAAAAAAAAAAAAAACCTGCAATGATTTGCCCACCACCCACTAAGGGTGCAGTGTACAGTCGAAGAAAAATATAGGTTTTGGTTTCATTGCTAGGAGTCAATGATCAGTTTATTAATTCTTATATTAAATCAGTGTTTTTGTTAACTGCAACTTTTTTTTTTATTGAAATATAAATATTTAAAAAGGTTTTAAATAATTTTAATGTTTCCTTGGCAACTAACTGAATTACAATAAGCTTAAAGGGATAGTTCACCCAAAAATGAAAATTTGATGTTTATCTGCTTACCCCCAGGGCATCCGAGATGTAGGTGACTTTGTTTCTTCAGTAGAACACATATGATGATTTTTAACTCCAACTGTTGCAGTCTGTCAGTCTTATAATGCATTGCAATGGTAACAAAATCTATGAGAGTAAAAGAAACCTGCACAGACAAATCCAAATTAAACCCTGCGGCTCGTGACGACACGATGTCCTAACGAAACTAAAAGGTTTGTGTGAATAACCGAACAGTATTTATATAATTTTTACCTCTAATACACCAACTGCCTTGAGCGCGCACGGCATCATTGTAAACAATAGGTGATGTATGTGTGTGCATTACAAACATTAACAAAGATTAATAAACGTAATAAATGTATTGTTCATTGTCTGTTTATCTTGGGTAATACTAGAGCTGGGTTATATGGCAAAATTATGAAAAAAAATATTTCAGAACGTTTAACTTCAACTTGAAAATGTAACTAAAACATGATTCAAATAACTTTTTTCCTTATTAACACTTTTTTTTTGCTACGTCTAATGCATGAAATGGCATTCTAAAATGCGGCGCTCAAGTTAAAAGAAGTTAAACTCCATCTCCTTTAATTTTTTCCGATTCCACTGCTTGTGACACATTTTTGTCAACACAAATGCATATTCTGTGTGAATGGCACCTAGCCAAATATTCTAATTATGGTCCTTAACAGAGCGCATCACACGAGCGGTTAAATCACGTGCACCGACATGCAGTTAAATCATTCTTTTCTCTTTACTGTTATCATTGCCATTTTGTGAAAGCGTCTTAATTCTAACATTTGGTAATCTTTCTATTCAAAATCGCAATTCAAGTTATAAAAAAAAAAGTTAAAAATCATGGCAAAACATTACATTTGAATTAATAGATAAATTGGAAAAATCGCCCAGCCCTGGTTAATACATTAATGTTAACAAAATGACGCACTGTAAAGTGCTACCAAAAAAACTAAAGAAATAAGTACATAAAATTACTAAAATGAAAACAAAATAAAATTGATGGTAAATAAGAAAAGAATGCTGGATCATGTGCAAACTGTAGATGCCATGGGTCTTAAATGCTTCAAAATATTGTTATAGCATCGTTTTGGTTACATAAGCATCAGTTACATATAGTTGTGCACAACTGTACAGTCTAATCCCATGTTAACATTGAGACATCTGGGCCTTTTTTTGTTCTACTGGGTTTTTAAAATTTGCTTTCAACTGCCTTATTTAGATTGTGTTTGACAAGTCTGAGAATGAAGGGAGGAGATTGCAAAACAGTCTTCAACTCTTTCGCTCTTTTCAGGTGCTGTTGTTTTTTCAAGAGGAGGAAGAGGAAAGCGCTCCAGCGGCACAAGTGAGGAGGAACATCTTTGAAACGTTAAGATCATCGGTGCGTTTCAAGTAAAAAAGAAAAGCAAATGACTTGAGCTGAGACGTGGAGCTCCGTCTCAGAACAGAAACTCACTGCCTCACTTTTGGCATCTGCTCAGAGGACACACCTAGGCTCTGACACTCTTCGTAAGGAAACAATTCAGTGGAACAAATAAATATATTTGTACAATGTGGGACACCAGAAGAGACCTCAGTGGTCAGAAATAAGATGATATATGTTATGTGACTTAAACCCAGATGGACTGTACTTGTATTTTAGATGACATGCATTTGAGAACTAAAAGGCAACCAGACTTACACACAGAAATCCGTTCACTTTGACACTGGCTGGATGAGTGAGTGATGTGCTCCATGGTGTTTTTCTTTTATATGGGATCAAAGTAAGTGGGGAGAGACTGCTGACTGACGTATGGAGAAAAGTACACCAGATTCAGACAGCCTTTGTAAATTCTGTTGTTCCTTTTTGTTTTTGTAATTTAAAATGTTGATTTTGAAGATCTGCTCTCCCAGTTTTACTCATGTTGTAGAATGTGTGAACATTTTTTAACCGCTCTTACCGTTTCTTTATTTTCTCTTCTTTTGCTTTTTTACTTCCTCTTTTTTTCCTGTCATTGTCGACGTGGATGATGATGATGATGATGTTGTAGCACAGTGGCTGGTCTCAGGTACTGTGGGAAATGGAGAGAAATGCATTGGATCTCTCCTCTGTGAATTGCACTTTTGGAGGAAAAAGGCAAACCGTTTCACATTTCTGGCATTGAAATGAATAGGAAACAGGAAATGATTATAAGGCAGACTTGGGATCATTTATACAGCAGGCTGGTCTCTCCCAAAGGGACAAAAGTGATCCTCTCAGTCCAAATTGTGCATTTTTTGTATTTCGCATTAGATTAAGTTACCTGGGAACCATAGTTTGTGCCTTTCCAAGTAAAACGTTTAACACTAATGTGTCCCTCTCTACGATTCCTATCCAGGTGAGGTGTCCATGGCCCTCTCAGATTGTTTGTTCTCTACAGTGCGCTTGATGCCAGTCTAATGGAGCCTGTTGGCATTTCTCAGATTTCTTTTTCACTGTTGTAAAGTGCATCATAGCAAAGCTCCAAGAAGATGCGAGTCTGTGGGTTTATACGCAGTAACAGAGATTGCCTATCAGAATGAGGATGTGTATTGATTTACATACCTATTAAATGTTGCTTTTCTTCTATGCCTCATAAGCTGTTACATGTTGTTTCTGTGCACAATCACTGTTTTGAGTTTCTGGTTGAGGTTATTTATTGCGGTTATTTCAGCAAAAGCCAATGTCTTGTTACCATACAGAGGCAGTAGCAGGGAATCACCAGGCTGCGGCGCCATAGAACACATCTGGAGCTACAGGGCTTGAGCCTTAACTTTTATTGCACATGAAAGTAGGTGTTCACACCCTTGTAGTTTATTGTACAGTGTTACAGTAGGACATTTACACTACACTTTCAAATGACTTTTTTCCCCCCACTTAGGTACAGCAGAGCCAACCAATTATGACTTTCTGTGATTTTTTTTTCAATCATTAACATTTTAATATCAAAGTCAAGAAACATGAATGGACTGTTTTTAGATATAGTAAAGAGCAGTGGTTCTCAACCATTTATTCGTGATTTATTGGACACGGAATTTTTTTTTTGTTTTGCTTTTTCTTACTGATCAAATATTTTAGAGCTTGAAATAACTAGAAAATACATATTCTTTATAAAAATGTCTGAAGTTGTGTGATTTTATTAATTTACATGACTACAAGGGTCTAGAATTTACGCATCGGGCTGCCTCATACATTCAGGTTTTTCAAAACTGTGACTTTTTTAAAAATATATCTACAAATAAAAACAGTAATTGAGGGGATGAATTAAAGCGATAGTTCACCCAAAAATTAGAATTCTGTCATTTTTGCTCCCCCTCATGTCATTCCAATTATGTGTGGATTATCTTCTGTGGACAGCAAAATAGATATTTTAAAGAATGTTGGTAACCAAACAGCTTTGGTTCCCATTCCCATGGAAAAATCATACAGATTTGCAATAACTTGAAGGTGAGTAAATGATGACATAATTTTTATTTTTGGGTTAAACTGATTTGTGACATTTAAACGAACTAAATATGCATTGATTTTAGTGTTGCTGAGTGGCAAGAAGTAAATTTTGTGTTAATTACCATTTGTATAGCCACAGTTTTACAACATACCATGGTTAAACTGTGGTTAATGTGGCAAATCCGTGGTCACCTTGGTTTAACTATAGTAACCATGTTTTTTGGGGGGTTTTTTTGGTTTTATTTGTGGTAAAACTTTCTTTTCGTAAGTGAATTGATGCAGTGTTGCCAGATTTCCTTAAAAATAAAATAATTTAGATCAACTAAAATTAGTTGTCTGAATCATGAGTGCACACAGGATTAGGAAAGAAAAGCAATGCAGTATGTAGAGTGCTGCTTGCCAGCTGTGTCGTGTGGCTCAAGTAGGCCTACTATCAGAAAAATAAAAGAAATACACGACTCTATTGCGGAAATAAGTTTAAAACTGCGTTTTCTGGAAATTATCTTAAAAACCAGGGGCCTCATTTATAAAACTTTATGTAGAATGCTTCCTAAAAGTGTACATAGGCACTAAAGTTTTCAGATTTATAAAACCATGCGTAGGCTACGACAGAACTTGCGTAAAAATCTCTTGGGAAGATTCTGCATACGTGCATCTCCACCTCGACTCCTCCCCGAAATAACCATATATGGAGCTCACAACACCCTGTTTTACTATGCATAACCTACTCTGCATACTACTGTCAAAGGTACAAGACATTAAGGAGATACGGACTATAAATGCCATTTCTGCCATAAAATTTACACTGCTAAAAATCATCCATGTTTTAGATATATACAAAAAATTCATAAAAACAAAATTGTATGAAATACTTCTCATAGAAACTTTTTAGAAAAGAGTTGATTCATTCTTTTACACTGACCAAATAAAATACTATTTTAATTGTTTTAAAAATAAAACAAAGTCATGCCGTTGTTCTGGTAATTTAAACTTATGCTCGAGGTCAGAGTTTGCGTGAAGGTATGCAAACTTTCAAATCAGGTTTGTTTTTATAAATCCCATCTTTTGCGTAGGAAATGGCGTATGCCTCTTTCAATAATTTTTGTGCGTACGCAACGGCCCCAGGACTGCTCATATTTTGAAAACACCACCACCAGTCGCTAAGAGAGGATATGGCAACACAGCTGAGTGAAGGGTGTGGCTTAATAAACACGTCACGACCACAAGAATCGAAAATAAAAAGGCGCTACGTTATACTACGTTTTTAGCACTAGACGAATTCAACATGAATCGTGCTGTATTAATATAAATTAAGAAAACGACATTACATATAAAACTGTAAATCTCTATCCACGAAAGAAAATATTACAAACAATTTCAATTCGCGCCTCCTCCATCATGACTCATTCACGAAGTCAGCTGACCCAATCCTTGGGAACTGGCTCTCACAACAGCGATGGATCGAGAGCCGTGAACTTCACACCAGACTCATTCGTCCTGCAGTGAGGAAACCGATGCTGGACAGGACAATATGCTCGGGTGGATAAAAGCGAATACGCATTTTTAGCCGACTGAGGGTTGACTGTATCGCGTTAATCATGTCGGACTCCTCAGAAGCCTCTTTACCCGCTTTCAGGCGCTTGAGTTACTCAGTGGGACATTTTCTCAACGATCTGTGCGCCTCTATGTGGTTCACATACCTGCTGGTGTTTTATCACTCAGTGCTGGGCTTTCAAAACACATATGCGGGTGTGTTGCTGCTAGTGGGACAGATAGCGGATGGAGTGTGTACACCGCTCATCGGTTACGAGTCTGATAAGACACCAGGCTGTGGATCATGTGGGAAGAGAAAAACATGGCATTTAGTCGGTGAGTGACGAGTTTCTTAAAGGGACAGTTCAGCTAAAATTCCGTCTGTCATTATGTTTTTCTAGACCTGTATGACTTTCAAAGTAAGACTTCAGGGATGAACATTCACTTTAATTTTTTTATGTCATGTCCTTATTAAATTATGATAGTTTTATTATTCTCGTTTGACAACATGTATAACAAAACCAGTCATAAGGTTCGTTTTTTATTATTGAATGAATTATCTTTCCATTGATGGTTTGGTTTATGGTTTGTTATGATAGGACAATATTTGGCTGACATATAACTATTTGAAAAGCTGGAATCTGAGGGTGCAAAAAAAATAAAATAATAATAATAATAATAATAATATTGAGAAAATCACCTTTTAATATTGTCCAAATTAAGTTCTTAGCAATGCATATTATTAATCAAAAATGAAGGAAATTTACTAAATAACTTCATGGAACATAATCTTTTACTTAATATCTTGATTTTGGCATCAAAGAAAAAACAAAAATTTTGGCCCCATACATTGTACATTAACATTTAGTCATTTAGCAGAAATGTATTGATTTGTAACAATACAGAAACAATATATTTTTGGCAATTGCTATAGATATATCCATGCTACTTATGACTAGTTTTGTGGTCCAGGGTCACATTTATTCTCTTTTTACTCTATCTAGGAACCATTAGCGTCCTCCTGTCGTTCCCCTTTATATTTAACCAGTGCCTGGGCTGTGATCTGGACACTCCGCAGTGGGTCAGTCTTACTTACTTCACCCCCTTCATCGTCATCTTCCAGTTTGGATGGGCAGCCACCCAGATTTCACATCTCTCCCTCATTCCCGAGCTGGTAACTAGCGAGCATGAAAAAGTGGAGCTCACTGCATACAGGTAAACTCATGCAGATCAAAGCATGTAATGATCAACCATTCTCGTGATGCTTGTGGACTTTGTAGTGACCGGGAGGATGTATTAGATTTTTATTGTGTTTTGGTTGGATCTGTTAGGTATGCCTTTACAGTGATAGCCAACATCACAGTGTATGCAGTGGCCTGGCTGATGTTTCATTTTCAGACTCAGGAAGGAGATGATCCTGCCATTACGGAAAACCTCGGCCCGGTTGACATCCCTGTTTTCAGAGTGAGTGCTGATGTTCTTGTGCTGAACTGAAGCCTTGGGCCTTTTCATCCAGTATTATAAAACAGCTCAATTTAAAGACCCCATGTTTTTCAAATGTTGTGACCATGTGCGCTAGTGTACTCCTAAATTATCTTTGATCATATAAATATTTAAAATTATACTCTATATAACACACACTGAAATATTTATAGTTCTGATAAAACTGATACAAAAAATATTAAAATAAATGCTATTTTTGTGACCTTTTTGTTTATTAAAGAATCCTGAAAAAATGTCACAGTTTCCACAAAAATATTTAACAGCACAACTGTTTTACATTAATAATAATACATGTTTAATAAGCACCATATCACCCCCTTAGAATGATTTCTATCAATCAGTCTGTCTGTCATCTGATCTGTCTGTCATTTATGAACAGTAAGACAAGGAAAATTTGTTTAAATAAAGAGGATCAGTTTTCATATCTTGTCGACTTAAAAGTCAGTATACATTTGGACATTTGGAAAAATACATTTATTTCATACTAACTGTAGTTCAAACCTGTTAAAATGTTTACTGGCATATTTGCTTACTGATATAAAAATTATAATTATAATGGAGTACTACTTTTGCACAATGCACATTTCTTAATATTAAGTCTAAATTGTGTTTTTATGTCACTATTGAAGATAGTTTGATCTTTGAATATTATCAGTCTTTAAATGCAAGATATTTAAAGTGTACCTGAAGTATACTTGCAATAGTTCCTCTTTAGCACAAGCAAATACACTTTGTGCATTAAGTACAACTTTTGCAGTCTTTAAATACAACCAGTACAATTTTTTGTATATTTTTTTTTACCAGGGTAGTGAAATATATGCATATAATCAACAGTTTATGCTGATTTTTTTTATTTTTTTTTGGTAGACCAGTCTTTTTTGTCTTTGCATCTGTTAATTTTAACCTACCAGGTCACAAAACGCAGGTCTGGTCAAAACAGCCCTGACAAGCTTCATGCAGTAATATCTGTTCACACTCAGGGTCTAAGTCTTACAGTAGTGGGCATTGGAGCTCTGTTCTCGCTGCTCTTTCACCTGGGCACACGGGAGAAGGGGGCACGTCCCGGTCAGGAGGAGGAGGGCTCTAGTCCTGGGGAGCGCCAGCCTCTTCTTAACAACACCACTGTGCCTGCTCCCACCAGTCTGCTGCAGTGGAAGCACTGGCTGAGACAGCCATCATTCTACCAGGTTAGCAGCCCATACCCATGTTACTTTTCAGTGGCATGCAAGTTAATTCCCAGCTTTTGTGATCAATTTGAATAGCAGCTTGAAACACAGTGTTATCACTTAATCACAGTGGTGTAAAAATGTTCAGGATTCAATAGTAACTGTTCGGAAAGTTAATATCATCTCTAAACCCTGCTCTGTTATTCAGGTGGCTGTGCTTTATATGTCCACCAGACTGATCGTGAACCTGTCGCAAACATACATATCCATGTATCTCACCTACACACTACTGCTGCCAAAGGTAAGACAGTTATAGCAATACTATACTTTTAAACCAGTTCATCAAGAAAAGCATTGAAGAAAAGAAGGCCGTGATCACTGTTTGATCCTCTCTTTTACAGAAATACATAGCCACCATTCCCCTGGTCATGTTTCTGAGTGGTTTCGCTTCCTCGTTTATCATGAAGCCTTTAAGCAAGCTAATAGGCAAATGTGTGAGTATAAGTTTGCCTGTGTGTGTTTTGATTGAAACACCAAAACCATATACCTCTTCTCTTTGTTGGAAGAGATTAACAATCCAGAGATCCCAGTCAGTTTTGCTGCATCATATACGTGTCATCAAAATTATGAGTTGAGCACACATGAGCACCACCATAAAGTCGTAATTACCAGTGGGGACATGTGTGATATCCTTTGAGCCAAAGCTTTATGAGTTGGAGGTATGTCAGTTATGGATATTAAAAACACACCTGATGTGCATCCTTTTTAAATTAGTGCTAAAAATCGCTTAGTCTTCATTAGGATGTAAAATAGAGAATGAAGTAGGAAATTGTCCATGAAGTCGATTTGATTCTTAGCAAAATAACTGTTAAATCACGTTGTAATACTTCCCTTCTATTCTTAATCAATGGCTGTTGTAATTACCTAAAAGGATTTGGTATGAAAGCATTAAAAAATGCAATATAAAATATCCCTGATATTTAGACTATTAAAAACACGATGGCTTTTTTGTCTGGTTATTTTAAACCTTTTTGACTCCTGACATGCTCTAATGGTAGTATTGTTTTTAAAACTATTTAATGTACAGAAACCAGTAAGAAGTAACTTAAATAATTATAATAAAAATAATTACTTTTCAGGAGTCCGGAGTTTTAAGAGCTGAATTTTCTTTCTAACCATATTTAGATTTTGCATTAATTTTTTCAGTAGTTTTTGATTTACTAAGTAAGGATTTAAAAAAATATATTTTTCTCCCAATTTCTTCCTAATGCAGAAAATGGTTCAAGAGAGCTGGAGCCCTTATTCGTCCAAAAAAAAATAAAAAAGAGAGAGAAAAGAAAGAAAGAGCTGTTGAGTGGGTGAATTAAAAATAAGAAATATCATGTGTAGTAGTTTTGGCTTATTTAAAGCTTGTTTTGAATTGAGCACTGTAAACTAACTCCTCCCATCTTCAATTCCTGTCGGTACTGAGACTCAAACCCACAACCTTCAGGTTACAAATCCAACTCTTTAAACCATGAACCCAGCCTGACCCCCTGGTTCCCATCCAGTAAAACTTACAATGAAAAACAATTCCTTAGGCATTTTGTGTCATGTGCAGTATTGGAAGCTAATACAATATTATAGAAAGATTTTATTTACACTAAAGTGTCCTTTTTTCTTCTTGACAGATAACCTATTTTTTGGGACTGTTGCTGATTCTTGCGTTCTCCTATTGGGTGCTGCTGGACACACACATGGGAGACAGGGTGTATGGTGCGGCAGTCTTGCTCGGAGTGGGGTCTGCTACCATTCTGGTGATGTCACTTGCCATGACAGCCGAACTCATAGGAGACCAAACAGTAAGTGCTGATATCAGTCAGTAATGGAGAACAGGAAGCGCTTGATGCAAATGTTTTAGTGAGGGGATTCAACACAAACACCTTCAGCAGTAACGCATGATCGAACCAGTAAGATATATAGAGGTTTACAGAAGTGAAAGGCATTTGCTTCAGAGTGACTGATTTCAAAAGTGTGAAAATAGTTATAAGGAACTCAAATTTTGTGCTGTTAAAGAATGAGATTTTTTTTCTTCTTTTTCTGACAGCAAAGTGGTGCTTTTGTTTATGGAGCTATGAGCTTCACAGACAAGGTGGCTAATGGTCTGGGAGTTATGATTATTCAGACGCTACATCCTTGCCGGTAAGTGTGTATATCCTTGCATAGATGCATGCTAGAATTTAAAGTGAGTGAGAGAGACTGTTTTAATGGTTTCATGTTTTGTTTAGAGTAAAAGAAATAAAACTACATTTTATTTAGTTATTCTTAATATTTATATTTACATGTGTGATTTCTGTCTTTTAGCACAATGGTATGCTGTCCAGGCTGTGTGTGGTATTACCACTATATCATGGTCATCGTCACTGGTGGAGTGGCTATTTTAGCAGCGCTGAGCCTCTGCACGATCCTTATCTGGCCTATAAAGATAGTGCGCTGTAAGACACAATGTGACAAAATGATCTTTCTCTCTGACTGACTGACTCTGTTTAATAGTGTTACTCGATAACCTCTCCACTTCATGGCTGATGTGATGTTTTGTATTACAGTATCTATGCAAGATCATATGAATGGTTCAGTAAACAGCAGAGACTTTAAGGGTGAGGGCAACATGTGAGCGTCTGAAATAACAATCAGGAATCTGAACGAAATGATTTTCTGCACCAAAAACATCAGTCATCCACTTTTAATTTAAAGGGATCGAATCATGAGGCAAATTCTCCTCAGTGTTTTGAGATGATGGAGAGGAAGAAACCAGGTTGCATCATATTTATTGACACCTATTAAGACACCCAGACTAATGATAAAATGTGGGAAAGTTTGCCAAACCTTGTGTTTTGTAAGGTGAAGAATTAATATCTTTACTTTCAATTAAATGTGCCCTTGCTGGATAAGACTATCAGTTTCTTTCAAAAAATTGTACTGACTCCAAACCTTTGAACAGTGGTGTACTCTATATGAATTTGTTCATGCAATATCTAATGTCTGTATTGTTTTTGTAGATCTGCCTGAGGTGAGTGGCCTTATGGGAAGTGATACAGAGGACTCGGAGAGCTCAGAGCAGCCATCAGTCAACTGAACACACATCTTCAGCTCTGATGCAGAGAGCGTTTGGTTGACACTTACATCACAGTGGTGAAGGTTAGAAATCAGGTTTAGGTTCAGAATGATCTGTCACACAGGCCGTTGTTTGCTAATGTAGTCGATATGGTGGCCACATCTTGACGCATAAGAGGTGATTAGTTGATATCTCTCATGTGTCCTGTATTGTGGCTTTTCATTTCATAGTTCTCACTTAAACCAGAACTCTGCAATGACACTTTATCTTTATAATGCACAATTTTGTCATGTTTATCATTTAAAATGAGTTTTTATTTGTGATTTCTAAATTAAGTTATTTCAATCAAATCCATTAAAACAAGGGAACTTATTTATAGAAGGACTCTGCAAAATTATTGACGTTAATGCAAGATGCACATGTTAAGATGGATGCACATTTCAGGTTATATTAATAAATCCATTTACCTGTTCCATAAGGGAATTCATGAAAAGGGAAGAATTGCTATTTTAAATCAGGGGACATGAAGCCATGTGTTGTCAGTTGAGGACATATTTGCAGGTGTGTGATCACTACTAGGGACCAGAGAGTCAATGATGAGCATTTTTCCGCCTCTGTGATCATAAGCTTTTTATTTTCTTTCATATTTTTATACATGCATAATTGTTTCCATATGCAAGACAACTGTGTCTGACATGTTTTCTGTTCATATAATTTACTGAACAGAATAAATGTTCTTTATGAACAGATCTTTCTGTATCTAGATATGATGCATTGTAACTACGTAGATACTGATCAGAAGGAATCTGGTCAGCTGATCTAATGTGATGCTCAAAACTTTAAACACTTAAAATAAATAGAAAAAACTGACGCTCAAATGTAACTGGAATAAATTAAATATTCAATTGTAGTGGAATCAATCATCAAAATCATTATGTTTGTAAAAGACAATTGTATTTTATTATATTTGATGTCTTGTTTAAAACATTTAAAATAAAAGTTTTTTTTTTAAATTACATTGTGTCTTAATTAAACATAGTATTTATATTATATGTAATGTTACATAATATTTATATTAATTCAGCAGGGATCAACAAGCAGGGAAATTGATCAAACATTACAGTAAAGATTTCTCTTTCAAATAAATGTTCTTTTCCTTCTTCAAACAACTGTTTCCACAAAAAACATTATAAATAAGTAATAACTAATAATAAAAAAAGTATCAGTATATTAGAATGAATTCAGAAGGATCATGTGACACTGAAAACTGGAGTAATGATGCTGAAAATTCAGCTTTGCCATCACAGGAATAAATGACATTTTAAAATATATTACAAATAGAAAACAGTAATTTTAAGATGTATAAATATTTCACAGTATTACTGGTTTTAATGCATTTTGATCAAATGAGGTGAGAAAATCTGTATGTATCTGCAATGCTGTTTTTTTCCACAAGGTGGCGAAAGAGTCAAAGAGGGGGAGACGGTCTGATGTTTATATGCTAAATAATACTTACCTTATGTGTGCTGACTATGTGACTGCATTCATTTCATTATGATAGAGACTCATTCATTTATTTTAATATTGTTCACACATTATTGTAATAGTAATGAATTTTTTTTATTTATTGCTTAAAAATATGAGTATTCCAAGAGTATTTTGCTTCAGTACATTAGCCACTTATGATGTCATCTCTCTTAATAAAGCAGTGTGGGTAGTGTGTATGGTTTCAGAAAAAAACGAGAGTTGATGGGCTGCGATTTTGGGTTATTAATCCAAAACTGGAGTTCATTCGTTTGTTAATGTTTAAAGCATTTCAGTTACACCTCTGATCTATTCCTCTCCTGTCATGCACAACGCCGCTCAAAATTGCCCATGGGAAAATCCCACCAAATATTTATTAATAACATCTTTGTTTTGAAGCGTAGGAAATAAATCAAAACCATGTGTTCAGCTGTATCCCATTAAGGGGCAATTATCACTAATTGGAACAGCATTTATAGAAACCACTGTGAATTATCCATTATGTTATTGTGTAACAATAGATTGCTTCAGAGACGCTGTACAGCGCAGCACACAAGCGAGGACTTTTCTTCGCTTTGAGTTTTAAACAACAACAGTGTTGTGTAGAAGTTACATGTCAGTACAGATGTAGCCTATTTTCTGCCCTTTCAAGCATTTTATTAGTTCTTTCAAAGAAACCTTCAGATTAATCTCTGATCTATGGATCATTTGTGAAAACGTATAACTTTCCCATTGTATTATAAAGAAATAGTCCTCCCTAAAATAAATTTACTTACCCTCCGGCTTTCCAAGACAAGTTTGTTTCTTCATCAGAACATATTTGGAGAAACTAAGCATTACATCACTTGTTCACCTCTTAATCCTCTGCAGTGAATGGGTGCCGTCGGAATGAGAGTCCAAACAATGGACTGGAGTTGGCTTTCTTGTGAATTATTTATGTTTTTGTCAGCTGTTTGGACACTCATTCTGACGGCACCCATTCACTGCAGAGGATTTACTGGTGAGAAAGGGATGAAATGCAAATTTCTCCATAACTGTTCTAATGAAGAAACAATCTACTTTGTGTGTGTGTGTGTGTGTGTGTGTGTGTGTGTGTGAACTATTCCTGTAAGTGCAGTAATGCTGACATAAAAAGCATCTAGTAAAACATACAAAACACATTAATTTGTGCCTCCCGCAGCCCTTACCGCCTGCTGTTTCATTTAGACCCGAATCATGCCCTAATCTGCTCCTCATTTAGCTCAAATCTGTTTGCAATGAAAACCAAAAACTACAGGCAAGCCATTCTTTTCATTTGCTTTATTTGCATATTACTTTGCAGGTCAGCCAGTATATTTCTAATATGCTTTGTGAAATAATACTAGACTGCTCCCTGAAGATCTGGAGCACTTTCTAAAGTGAACTGCTAATGGTGCTATTAATCACTGCTTTCTTTCTTTCAGCCTACTTTTGGAGACATTCTGTCATTTGATGGCAAATATAGAGGTTTTATTCTTACCATATTTAGCCAAGTTTACTGAACATTTAATGTATTTTTATTTTGGAAGTGGAAGCAACACTCTAATTTGAGTTTACACTGAAACTTGCAGATGTACTGTATGATGTATGGTCATGTGGTTTTTGTCTTTCTCCAGGGTTTATTTTCTCCTGCCCTCAGTGCCTGTGAAAGGTATGAATGAACTTTCTCTTGATGGCCATCGGGTGGTGCCAGAACTGCTTGTTTATGAAGGACTCGATATCGTGATCTCAACTTTGAAAATATGAGAACATGATTAAAATGTGGTAGTTAATGACTGCATTGTCCAGGCGCAGGGCAAATATGGGTGATTTCAGGAAAATTGCACCATATTTTGAATACACCCTATATTTGTATTTATTATTAGAACTCAAGCATTTTACCTTCAGCATGATCTCTCAGCTGACAAGAAGGGGCCTGTTTTTCACTCCCCTGTTAAAACACAACACTTTGAAGCCTTTTAGTCAGATGTCAAGCAGTGCCCTGTTGGTTAAGGCAAGGGGAAAATCCAGGAGGTGATACCTCGGGAGAGATACAGTAATAACACTGGTGTGGTTTTTATTTGGGGGAATCCCAGAGGCCACAGTCACATCCATTTTGGCAGCAATCAAACATGTAGCAGGTCCTAAACATTTACTGCACACACTCATTAAAGATGATTAAAAACATCACGGAGAGCGGATCAGACAGGTTTAAATGGTGAGGGCCTAATTGAATACAACAACAGGAAATAGAAACTGTTGGTGCAGTAAAAAAAGAGAACAAAACATGATTGATCTGATAATGAAACTGAAATGAATCAAGTTAACTTGTAAGAATATATATATATATTAGGGGTGTAACGGTTCACAAAATTCACGGTTCGGTTCGATACGATACACTGATGTCACGGTTCGGTTCGGTTCGATACTTTTTAGATACAGCAAAATGTAAAAACATCTCAACTTTTCAGAATGCCGCAAGCGCACCGCGGGTCATGTGACAAGAACCAACCAATCAGCTTCATCCTTTCCCGTAACAACGTTGAGAGCTCAGCCAAGATGAAGGATCAGCTGATCATAGTTGTATATGGATTGCAATTTTGAAATAAATTTAGTAGCAGAGCTACTGCAAGCGATTTTTAGAGCTGCAAATCCATTTATCCTTCGCTGAAATTTCCGCGTCTCATGGAGAGAGCACGTCATTGTTGCTTAGCAAAGACAGACGCCTCATGAGCGCTTCTGCCCGAGCGCTTTGGAAAGGAGGAGAAAGACGCGCTTAGCGTTTTCCATGCGTTTTTAGGCACGATATGTGAACGGCCCCTAAGGCGCTCGCTCACTCAGCACGCGCTGAAGGCTCGTTGCAAAATGTCGAATGCATTTAACAGACCAGAAATATAAGATCCTAAAATAACCAACAGGTCTGGTGTTTGGGTTGGATTCCCTGTAAGCTATAGTGTCTAAATGCTGCAGGGATAGTTTGCTGCGTGCATGTTTCTCCTTTTTTTTCATCTTTTCCCAGATAGTATTGACGCATATATCCCAGATATTCCCGCTGGTGTTTTTTTTTTTTTTTTGTATTCCCGCTGGTGTACCCTGTCATGTTGCAGATGCGACATACCGTTGTTTTTTTATCCACCACTCTCTTGCCATCACCATTATAGCTTAAAGGGAATCCAAAGTGCACCCAAACACCAGACCTGTTGGTTATTGGAGGATCTTCTCATTTCTAGTCTGTTAAACGCATTGGCTATTTTGCAACGAGCCTTCAGCGCGTACTGAGTGAGCGAGCGCCTGCTGAGTAGCCTAACATAAACATATAAGATGGTGTTTTTTTCTTCTTCGGGAGTGTCAGGGGCGTTGCCTGTTACGTTGTTTGGGTTATTGGGCTACCTTGTTGAACGCATATCATTATATTTCTCTCTCTCTTTTTTTTTTTTTTTTTCAAATATAATTAAATACTCCAACGAACCGTTCGGTATACATAATGCGTACCGCCTACCGAACCGAAAGCGTCGTACCGAACGGTTCAATACGAATACGCGTATCGTTACACCCCTAATATATATATATATATATATATATATATATATATATATATATATATATATATATATCTATATACTGTAAAACCCGACAAGTACACTTAACTCAAAAAAATTGTTGAAACAGATTACATTGAAAATTTTAAGTCAAATTAACTTAATATTTTTTAGTTCAATAAAATATATATTTTTAAGTGTCTGTTACCATACACTGTAAACCCTAATAAGTTCACAGAACTCTTAAGTTTAAAAATTACATTACACTAAAAATTACATTTCCAGTTGCCTTAAATTATCTCAGTTATCTTATAAATATTGATATTTCTCAACTTATAATTAGAGAGTACTTCACTCAAAATTTTCTGTATTTTTCAACTCATATAATGTGGGAAATACCCTCAAACATAGTCTATTGTAGAGTTGTGACGTTCGCGAACGAACCGATTCTTTTGAACGGCTCATAAACATGAACAATGGGAGCCGAGTCGCGACTGGAGAGGAGCCGTTCTTTCTATCGTTCTTTTTTCCTATACGTGTTTCACACAGATTAGTGATGGCCGATTCGTGAACGAATCGTTCAATTTAACCGGTTCTTCTTAGTGAACCGGTTGAACCAGTTCACCAAATCGAACTGAATCGTTTGAAACGGTTCACGTCTCAGATAAGCATAAATCCACAAATTATTTAAGTTGTTAACTTTTTTAACGTGACTGACACTCCCTCTGAGTCAGAATAAACCATCCCGGGGTAATCCATTTACTCAAACAGTACACTGAATGAAATGCTGTGAAGACCGAACTGAAGATGAACACCGAGCTGAGCCAGATAATGAACAAACACGCCCACTGCTGGAGCAGTTCTCGTTCTCGAGTCAAGAACCGGTTGCATCGGTTTTCGGATCACCAGTACACTCAACCGAGAATCGTTTCTGTCGGACGCGTCCGATTTGAGAACCGATGAGCTGATTCTCGTTCTCGAGTCAAGAACCGGTTGCTTCGGTTTTCGGATCACCAGTACACTCAACCGAGAATCGTTTATGTCGGACGCGTCCGAATTGAGAACCGATGAACTGATGATATTGCGCATGCGTGTAATGTTGTAAGTATTTTGTTAAACATCGGAAAGTGTGATAAAATAACTATATTTTATTTTATTTTTTTATTTTTTTTAAATTAATGTTTCCAATCTGTATATTGTATATAATGTATAGGCCAAATGGGTTTTCAGGGAAGTTGGACAATAATTAAGACTCTAAAGACTCTTATGTTTAATAGGAATAAGGGATGATTTATGAGATATCTGTACTGTATTTATAGTTAATGATGACATTCACAAATTGAGTTTGTAGTAAACAGAACATGAACACTACACGAGTAGAGCAGCTGATGGCACTGAACTGCAGCACGTGCTGGTTAGAGCGATTCTCGTTCTTGAGTCAGGAACCGGTTGCATCGGTTTTCGGATCATCAGTACACTCAACCGAGAATCGTTTCTGTCGGACACGTCCGAATTGAGAACCGATGAACTGATGATACTGCGCATGCGCGATTCAGCGTGAAGCCAACTGACTGACAGCATGTCTGAACCGAAGGGATTCTTTTGGTGATTCTGATTCTGTACTAGTAATATGAGCGCGGGTATTTCGAGGGCTTGGATGAAGGGCAATCTGGCGAAACGTAAGTTCATTTAATAACAATTCGCAATAGATTATGTTTAGTAAGTGGATCATGGTTTCTGCGCTGATGACACCTAATTTATTTACTTTATATCTTGAAGACTTAAATCCTCATATGCACGTTATTGCTGTTACTGTATTTAGGTGTTGTTGCAAAACTCAAATGTAAACTTTTCATGATTATGAGGTTTTAACTGACTAAAGTTATGATTACTGACTTTATATATTTGAATGTTTGATAGAGGTGACGCCATTACGTCATCGCCTGTGACGTCATTACGTCGAGCGTGAAAGAACCGATGAACCGGTTTTTTCAACCGGTTTATTGAATCGAACCGTCCGAAAGAACCGGTTCGCGGAAAAGAATCGAACTTCCCATCACTAACACAGATTCATACAAATGAGCTCCTCCAGGAGACAGAACAGTTATGGGGGGAGGGGCGCACCCAGCGCAGGCCAACCCTTTATAGCGTGATGATATTAGTTATTAGTTGTGCATGCATTTACATTGCATTTTGTGTTCATTTAAAACTTATTTTAAAATCATTAAAAATGTTCTTTTTGTGATACTCTACTTGTATAGAAATTTTTCACTAAAAGCTGTTTTCCACAGACATTCATTGCAGCCCACTTTGTTATTGTTCATTGACTTGAAGGGGCTGATGTCCTATTTGCAAAGTTTACAGTAGTAATAGTATGTAGTATGTAGACATTTCCATTTTATTTATTCTAATTTTATCTACTTTAAAAAAAAAAAAAGTTTTCTATCAAAATGTTCTTGTGTGATAACAATGTTCTTGTGTGGAAGTGTTTGTAGTAAAAGCTGTTTTGCACAGAAATTCATTGCAGCCGGCTTTGTTTTTTATGTTTATTTGTGAGTAGGTATTGTATGAATAACATAAGTCAACGTAGTTTTACACACACACACACACACACACACACACACACACACACACACACACACACTTTGTACTAAAGGTAAATCAAAATAATGATGTCACTGTCTAAGCAGAGGGATTTGTGCAACCCTATGGAATATAGTCCACACATGAGAAATGGGGTAATAATCAATATTTCAGAATAATTCAAACTCAGATATTGGTGTGTGATATCTGAGCTTTAATTATTTGACTACAAATCTCACCTCATAATACCTCCCAGTGATTATTTCCAGGATAAACTGAGATGCTCCCAAGCTGGCTTCTTAAAACTGACTAAATATTTAAAAAGAGCCAAAAGAGCCATTCTTTTGAACGGCTCTTTGAAAGGAACGGATTGCGAAGATCCGGATCCCCTCAAAGAGCCATAAATCCCATCACTAGTCTATTGTTGTCCATCCTAAACCTAACCACAGGCTCTACTCTTCACCACAACGGTAACACTACAAAAACAACATAATAGAAACCTTTGTGAGTTCTGACATAACACAACGTTTAAGTACCAACTTAAGTCCCTCTATGTTAATCTTGTGTAAAAACACACAAAATAACACTTAATTTCTACATTTATTTTCGTTGTTTTCTGATGCAAAGCATGCTGGGAACTTGAAAACGCAATAATTTTAAGTTCACCTTACTACAACAATTTTGAGTTTACAGAACTTATTTAAATTAAGTCCAATTAACTTTCATTAATATTTGAGTGCAATTAACTAATTTAATTTGATTAATTTCACTGTTCGGTTTTACAGTGTACTAAAATAATGAGAATAATCAGCCTAAAACAGCTGGAAACTTTGCAGTTTCTTTTCTCTGTTCTATTCAGTTTTGAAATAATGCCACAGTTTCTTCTGATCAAGAATTTAGTGCTTAGAACCTCTGCTTTATTACTTGTTTGTCATTTTAGAAACAAAGTTACAGTCACTCACTACTAGTCACTTCATAAATAGAATGCTTCATAGTTTGGAGTTCAAATAAATAGAATGTTTCAAAGTTTAAATAATCGGAATGTTTCAAAGTTTACAGTTCAAATAAACAGAATGTTTCATAGTTTCAGCTCTACAGTTCTTGCAGGACTCGACTGGCTTAACATTTACCTGTGTAATTTCATTCATTTGAGCTGTAAGAGAGGTGAGTAGATTGATAAAACATCATCAGCAATACATTTATAATCATCTTCATTTATTGTTTTCTGGTGTATTGATCGGTTCGCTCAGTGCTTTCAATGTTTAATTTACTTTTACCATTTTTCATCATATTACATAATCTGGCATTTTAGAAATATGTCTGTTTATTATCCAGCAAGCTACTTTGTCCAGGGCTATAAATGTTTGTTTTTCCATCCAAAGACAATCAGTGTGGATGAAGTACAGATCCAGGAGGAACACCATGGGTCAGTATCCCAAAAAATACTGTGCAAGTGCACATTTCAGTGTCCCAATGTATTAAAACACCACTGGTTTGGGATGCCAATAGCTTTTTTGTAAATTAGATGGAAGTGGAAATGATTATTGTTAAAATTTATTTAATTACAATTTATAATTAAACTATAAATATATATATTTATATATTTGTAAATTAATTTGTTTCATAAATTCTTAATATATTTTTTTATATGTATATTTAAAATTAATAAATGAAATTAAGTGATATATTTGCACTTTTTGGCAAATGGCATGAGAGAGTGATTGGCAGTGACAGACTCTGAAGAAAACGAGCTGTCAATACTACATCTGATGTTATGGAAGGAGGCAGCTCTCTCCTCTAGATATCGCAGCATACTGGACCTCTAACCACCAGGGCCTGGGAAAAACATGAACTTAGTGGTGCTTTCCAAGAATGACATGTATTCATTCTCCTTCTTTAACATGATTCAGGCCCCAAGGCCTGATTATCAATGACTAACATGGTCATATTTCCAATGGCTGATTGTGGAGAATCTCTTTGGACCATCTTGGTGCCATATGTTACAAACTGAAGCCAGAATTCAACATTCAGTGTTGAAATATGCCGCAAACAAAAACACGGGGAAATTAACTGGAATTTCTCCATGAATAACTACACAAATGTATTACTAGACATAAAATACGTTTTAAATATTTATCTAACTCGGTAGAGTTTGAAGAAGAGAGGCTTGGATTTGGTCACGCATATCTGTCATCTGACATCTCTGTTGATGTGATTTAATATCAGTGCTGGTTGGAATCGATTTGTTTTATTTACTGTTGTTGCTGCGGGTGAATAAAAATGAGTGAGAGATGGAGAAAAGAAGAGATGGAGGAGAGAGGAAGAGAGCATGCTGCCACTGGATCGTCACACCCACCATGTGTGTTGTGTTTAGACAGCTGCTGTTCAAATGACCTGCCTGTGGACAAGAAACATGCACTCCACATAGCCGTAAATCATTTCTATTATGGAGTTGGTAAAGCTTTCAGTGATCTCTGTAGAGCACTTACAGGACAATAATTGTCTCTTCAAAGTATAGTACCACATTATCCTCTGACATGCAAACATGCCTCACTGGATTGGTATGACACCTCTCTAGGTGTGTAGGGTTTTTTTATATATTGATGTTCAAACCATCAGCATTATTTCAAGCATGAAATTGCTTTTAAACAACAGTTTAATAAACATATAGCTGATAAGTAGCTTGCATTTTAGACAGTTATTACAGTTTTTGTTTTTTTGTTTTCTGCCAAAATATTTCCAAACGAAGGCACAGAAATTAGTATCTATATTAAAAAAATTGAAACACTGCATATTATTTACAAACATCAATATCTGTAACAATACTAAGCATACAGTTCACAAATTTACTGTATTAAAATCCACACTTGTAGTGAACAACAAAATTTAAATGAAATTACAGCAGGTACATTTAATGGATTTTGATGGACTTGAACTTGAAAGTTCTGCAAAAGATGTGTGTTCGAAAGTCAAAGACGTCTGCCTAGGTTGCACATGTTTACATAGAAAAAGCTCAAATTTCTAATGTAACATCAGTTCCCTGAGATAATGGAAGAAGTGTTGCATCTCTGACACTATAGGAAAGCTCCTGCCTTACTCTGGTACTGAAGCCGGATTTGTTCATGTTTGTGTAGCTGCACAAACTAATGGTGCTTTAGCCCACCAGAATCACTTGTTTGAAGAAACGGCCATCGATTTGTATCAGACTATAGCATGGCCAGTTACACAATGCTTGTTCTTTTATCTCAGGAAACTGAGGTTAGGTTAGTAACCGGAGCATTTCCTTTTGAATGGGCTCTTCCATTGCGTCCAAAGCACTCAAAGAGGGCTTCATAAGCCTGAGCTGTACAAAGGTCTACTAACATAACCCTGTCCACCAAGGTGGGTGAACCATGGTTTTATTTTAGTAAAAGTGCTGAAAGTGCCATGTTTTCTTGGCATATTGATTACCATTTGTATAACCACAATTTTACCACAAATACCATGGTTAAACTATGGTTAGTGTAGCAAAACCATGGTTAATTTGTGGTTGCCATAGTTGAACTAAAAACCATGGTTTTTTTATTATACATGTGTGTGTGTGTGTGTGTGTAAATGGTCGCCGTGATTTTGCCAAGTAAGACATGTTCCTGGATCAACATCTTTTGATGATCCTGGATCAACATTTTAGACTTAACCCAATCCCTACCCCTAAACCTAACCCTACCCATAATTTATTCTTAAAATCAGTGAAAGCTGATTAACAAGGGTGAAGAAGCACCTAACCCTGATTGTAAGCCTAAAACAGATATTTCCTGAAAAGTTATATCTCCATTCTGATTGGTTGATTGGAATGTTGTTCCAGGAACATGTTGTACTTGGTGAAATCACGCTTACCGTGTGTAAATACCTTGCTACATGTACTGTGTTAGGCTAACACAGTACTCATTTGCACTTACATATTGTTGCTTTTTTGTTAATTTTTGATTGCTTCTATTGTTCTCATTTGTAAGTCTTTTGGATAAAAGCGTATGCTAAATGTAAATTTAAATGTAATGTGCAGATTGCAAATCAGTGAAAACAATAATATACCTCATTATGTTCTATTATTAAGGAAAACTAGAAAAATATAATTATTCCGGTTCAAAAAGCAAAAATGTAACCGTTAATTTGTTAAGTGATTAAGTGCATACATTATTTTGCAGTAAATTAAATTCAAATTCAAATTAAATGTATGCATTTAGCAGACGCTTTTATCCAAAGCGACTTACAGTGTATTCAGGCTATCAATTTTTATGGATCCAGCTGTAGAGGCTAAGGCTGGGGCCGTGGCCTCGGAGGCTGTCCCGCCATGGCCTCCAGTATCTCCAGCACCGACATGGCCTCCCAAGTCTCCTGATCTCTTAGTGCTATTTTTTTTTTTTTTAAATGGACGATGTTGATAACATAGTGGATGTGAACACACTGTGTTGAAGTTTTTTCTGTGCTCAAACTGGACTGTTTTCGAGGTTAGGTGTTTATATATATATATATATATATATATATATATATATATATATATATATATATATATATATATATATATATATATATATATATATATAGATTCAGTTAATAATCTAAGAAAAGAGACCAGAGACAGATAAAAGGAATTTTGTAAGAGTTATGTAATTGTAAATGAAGGAAAAAATGATCGTCAAGACTTTGGTGGTGGTGGGGGGGTGTCTTTACTGGCTGCATTTACAGCATAACATTAAAGGGGGGGTGAAATGCTATTTCATGCATACTGAGTTTTTTACACTGTTAAAGAGTTGGATTCCCATGCTAAACATGGACAAAGTTTCAAAAATTAAGTTGTACGTTTGAAGGAGTATTTCTGTTCCAAAAATACTCGGAAATTCGGAAATTTTTTTTTCGAGTATGGCTCTGTGTGACATTAGATGGAGCGGAATTTCCTTATATGGGTCCTGAGGCACGTCTGCCGGAAGAGCGCGCGCTCCCATAGAGCAGAGCACAGACATTCACTGATCAGAGCCAGAGCGTCGCGAAATGTCACAAAAGGAGTGTGTTTTTGGTTGCCAGGGCAAGACAACCCTGCACAGATTACCAAAAGAGAAACAGCATTAAGGGACCTGTGGATGGAGTTTATTTTTACAGAGCATCAACGGAGTTGTGCAAGTGTTTGTTCCCTGCATTTCGAAGATGCTTGTTTTACAAACAAGGCCCAGTTTGACGCTGGATTTGCACATCGTTTATTTCTTAAGGATAATGCAATCCCAACGAAAAAGGGTCAGGATGGTGTGTTGGAACCCCAGGCGGTGAGTAAAACTGTTTCAAATATCTCTGTGTTGTTAACTTCTAGCTATTGGCGCGTAAGCACATCAAGTAAACAACATGCGATGTTGTCATCAAACTGCAGGAGTAAAACTGCTTCAAATATCTCTGTGTTGTTAACTTAGCTATCAGCGTGTAAGCACATCAAGTAAACAACATGCGATGTTGTTATCAAACTGCACTTTCCACATGTACAGCTTAAAAAAAAAAAAAAAAAAAAGACGACAAAGTGGAACTTAGTCATTTTCCAAAACCGCTAAGCAAATATATACAGTTTCAGTACATACCAAATAGAGAAGCCTTTGCTGACGCTGCTCTTGTTAAATTTCAGCCTCTGGATCTGTGTCACAGCTTCCAGACGCGCTCAACACAAAATCCTACTGGCGCTCGTGATTCTTTAGCTCCGCCCACACGTCACGCCTCTAGGCGCTCGTGTTTTTCCGGGAAAAATCGGTACAGACTATCTTTCTCTTATGAATATAATAAAACTAAAGACTTTTTCGAGTTATGAAGGATGCAGTACTACTCTATAGGTATTCAAGATTAACAGGATATTGAGTGAAAACGAGCATTTCACCCCCCCTTTAAGTATATTAATAGTAAAAATGCTATTTTGGAGAAAGGAATTAAAAACACAAATGAATGTTAAAACAATTAGCCTCCACTAACAAATATGTTTATTATATTTGAGCATCAAGTGAAGGGTGGAGTAGGAATTATTTGAAAATGACATGGAATTCCTGTCATACACACTGAACAGTACAGCATTTATTACTGAATATTTAAAACAAGGGTCACTTGCTGTCTAATTATAATAGTAGCATATACTAGGCGGTGCTGTACAGCACAGTATAATAAGTAGTAATTTTGTCTGTGTGTGTGTGTGTGTGTACTGTCTGATCATCCCTCAGAGCACAGAAAACCAATGTATTCTCAAGAGTCACCCAGCAGCTCACTCCGTTGTGTTAATATTTGCCTCATTTTAGATAATTTGTCATTGGCTGGAGTTTGTGAGGCTGATGAGGAGCTGATCATGCACAAGACTGAAGCCAGGTTGGGCTTGGAGAAGGGAAATACACAGCATTCCTCAAAGATCCCTACAGAGGACTGGCTGAAAACCGATAGTACTGATGTACAGTGGATGGCACGGCTATGAGGGCCAGATTCAAACAGCACGGCACGAAAGAAAGATTTAGAATCACTCTCTAGCACTAACATCATTTTTCTTCATTTCAGTTTAGCTTTAAACTGCTACGCTGAGTTAATTGTATTTATATGAACTTCAAAGTAGGAATATGGGCTTCAGAACAATGATTTAAGGAAATTATTTTTGTCTTGGACATTATATTTAGCCTTGTTTTGTTCAAAGCACCCACACATCTGAAGCATACTGCTTTTGTATGTGTGCACATTTGTGTGGAGTGTTTAATGAGTCAGAAACCATGTGGCATGTATCAAGTCACTTTGCTGAAGACTTAAGGCATGGAATAGTGTTTGTTAACATTTGTAGTGAGGGATAAATAGTTCCTTCACACCTCCTCCTCTGTGCAGTGGAAGCGAAGGACAACCGATCCCACTCTTTAGTCATTCTGTGGACTAGTACGATGATGGAAAAACAAAAACCAATCTCCACCCTTGAAGTGGTCTTTCGGCTATTCCCCTTGATATTGTAGTCAGAGTTTCCAGCTTTAAGGAGGGAATTCTTTCCACTTTGAGTCAAGAGTCAGTACAAGTTTCTTAGCAATTTATTTTGACAATTGCGTTAGGTAAGAGTTTGTGTGGAGTGTTTGTGTGTTTTCTTAAAGGGATACTGTTCCCAAAAATGAAAATGATAATTTATTAGATAATTTTATTTGCTTGTGTCGTCCCAGATGTATATGGCTTTCTTTGTTTAGATGAATACAAACAAGTATTTTTAGAGAAATGAGTTCATAATGCAATGCAATTAATTCGAGTTCATAATGCAAGTGCCAACTGTCACGAATCCAGCCAACCAAGCAGCGTCAGACCCTACAGCTCAACCTCCCCGTTCCTACTCACCTGAGTATTAAATCATTGCACCTGCCGCTGACCAATCAAGACTGGCATATAAACCCGCACTCACAGACACCTAACTGTCTGGTCTCGTCTATCGCATGTGTGTGTAAGACTTACCCGACTCCCAATCTCCAGTCCGCAGATCATCTTCATCGTCATCGTCATCTTCGTCCTCATAGGCCGTTGGTCAGGGGCTAACGATCCTCTTCCTCCCTGAAATACGCCAGGACTTGTGTTTTGGAAGTGAAGTCTCTCGAACGCTGGGCATTCCCGTAATTTCCCCTCTAAGAGTGTTTCCTCTTAATTAAAATTCAGTGAACTCTCGTCTTGTCTCCTGTGCTTCAGTGGTGTGTGACACCAACCTTGTTCCTGGTGGTGCACCAAAAGTAGGCCTACATATTTTGGATCTCTCCCTTACCTCACCCATACAGTCTCTACTAAAATGCTGATGAGCTGAATTTGGAAGTGTTTGAAAATGAAACAGGGATGGGAAACAATAGCTGTGTTCAGTTGAAGGAGTGAATGAAAACTAGTGAGCGAATTGCTTGCTGATTAATAATCACGTGAAACTCAGCAAACTGGCATCTTCGGTATTAACTAACAGATTTATCCTGAATGCTGTCATGGAAACTAGCGTGCATAATACTTAAAGCGATAATTAAACCAAAATGAAAATTCTGTCATTTATTACTCACGTCATTCCAATACTGTAAGATATTTGTTAATCTTTGGAACACAAATTAATTAGAGAGCTTTCTGAGAAAATAAATATTTGAGAAATTTTTGAAAGATTTGTTTTCTTTGTGCACAAAAAATATTCTTGTAGTTCCATAAAACTAACCACTGATGTCACATGGACTATTTTAACAAGGTCTTTACTCTGTTTCTGAGCCTTGAATGTGGAAGTACCCTTGCTGTCTATGCAGGGTCAGAGAGCTCTTGGTTTTCAACAAAATTATCTTAATTTGTCTTCTGAAGATGAAAGAAGATCTTACGGGTTTGGAACAACATGAGTGTGAGTAATTAATGACAGAATTTTCTTTTTTGGGTGAACTATCACTTTGATCTATCTTAATTCTTTAATCTATATTAATCTATTTAACTATCACATGTTTAATACCTGTATGATTTTACACTGTACCCACATTGGAAAATGGATGGATGAATAGTTGGCCATCTTTCGGCACGACACACACAGTGCATTATGGATTTTCTCTAGCTGTTGAGTGTGCATCGGTTCTACACTTTTTATGAGATTGAATGAGTGCTCTATACACCGTCCACTATGGTGTCGGACACCAGTACAAATGGCTGTTCCCATTAAACAGAGCCCTGATTAAGTGTACTTCAGATACACCTTTTGATCCAAAAATTGTGTTACACTTCAGAATGTTTTTTTTTTCTTTTCTTCTGTGCAACTTTGTATACTTCTATCTTTCATGAAGAGTACACAGTCTGACACTGACATCCCCATCACGGCGCTTGAGAACCCAAAGTTTTATCCCTAATTAGGGAGGACTGGAAAATGAATTAAGGAATATTGTAAATCTAACATGTAAATAAAACACACATTGGAATCCAGTTGCAGGGCTTGCCGCGATTGCCCACCAGTGTGTTTGTGAAACACTCTGGCAGAGATCCCGATCAACCCTAATCAAAACCTAATGAGAGAGAGAGAGAGAGAGAGAAAAGAGAGAGATGGAGATTTAGAAAAAACGAGAAAGAGAAAGTGAACATCATTAAAATACTATCCAACACAATTACCAGCAGATTTAAAACAGATGACTCACACATGTTTTTGTCTTACCAGATCAACCAGATTAATTTCTACACTTTAGTTTTTTGTTTACACAGCCTTTCTAACTGCTTCCCGTCTGATTATGATAAAAGTGTATGAAAACTGTAAGTCATCATTGATACTGTTATTATGATGTAACAGTGAGTCTGTACGTCAACATGACATAATGAAGTTTGCATACTATGAATACTAGTTTAGGAAATTTGTTTTTTTTTTGTTTTTGTTTTTATTCTTTTGATCCTCAGAAAGTCTCCTATAAGACTTTTTAACATAAAGAAGAAAGGCACTATATCAAGCTTGCTGAATAAAGGGAAACTGCTGCATACCAAACAGTAGAAGATGCAAATCAGCTCCGACTCATTTAGTGTGATCAGATCTAAAGGGTTTGATAGTAGTATTTAATATCATGGAGATCTTCTCGCCACACTGCCAATTAGTCGTAATTGGTAATTGGAAAACTAAACTTTGGGGTTAATTTCCACGAGCTGTCAGTTTGCTGCCAGACAGGAAATTGAAGGCAGATTTTCCATGGCCTCCTGACCAGATCCTGTTTGGAGAGAACACTCACAGGCATGAAATGTTATATAATTAAATATCTCATTAGTATGACTAAAATTTAAAATGGATTTTATATCCAGTAAGCTACTTTTAAACTGTAGCTTGTCCATGAATTAAAGTAGCTCGACTTCAGGGAAGTTGCTCTTGCAGTTAAAGAATGCTCTTGATATTAACTCAAGGGGGCAAATTATATTGTTTATATTTTTCTGGTTGGTCATTTTTTTCGTAATGTTTAAAAAAAATGAGTATCTTATTCTTACGATAGGGCTTCATTTATTTGATCTCTCTCTCTCTGTCTATCTCTCTCTCTCTCTCTCTGTCTCTGACATGGCTGCTTAAACACTAAGGGCCCTATCTTGCACCCAGCGCAATTGACTTTGTACACCGACGCTTGTGTCATTCCTATTTTGCACCCGCGCAAAGCGCGCTTTTCCCTCCACAGAGGCACGTCGCTAAACTAGTGAATGAACTTGCGCTCCCTGGGCGGTTCAGCGCAAAAAAGGAGGCGTGTTCCGGCGCAAACAATCCCTGGTGCTATTTTGCTGTTCCATTAAACAATTGCGCCACTGACCAGAAAAAACCTAGTCTAAAGTCAGTGGCGCGTTGCGCGTTGTTCATTATGCTATTTTAAGGGCGCATGCTTGACCATAAAGTATAGCATGCACAACGCGCATACACTTTGCTCATGTAATCTACACAGATGCAACAGTTATTTTTGCAAATCATAAATTGTTACACTAAAAAAATATTAACACATGAGATGACGGAAATCATTGTGGTGTGCCACGAAGATGTGAACAAAATAGGCATAAATCTAGCTTACAAATTATTCAGGCTAATTATTCTCCCATCCCCATACAACACAACTTCTCTGTCTTTCACTGCTCTTACAAGAACATCAGTCTCCTCGGCTGTGAACCGCTCCTGGCGTGCGCCTGGTAAATACGCCATAATAATAGCAATCCATAATGGAATTTGCACACCTGCTTTTAAAGGGAATGTTGGATGACGCTCTGATTGGTTTATTTCACGTTACGCCCAAACCACACCTATGAATAATGAAGCTGCTTCAGACCAACCCACTTTAGATTTGCGCCGGGCGCAAGAGCCATTTATCCCGCCGGGAAAATAGCAACAGCGCCGAGACCCGCCCACAAAGTTACTTGCGCTTCGCGCTTTGACACTTGCGTTTCAGATCGTTAAAATAGGGCCCTAACTGTGGTTACTGAAACCACACCTTCTTTCTTTGTGTGAACATTTGGGTGGCATTATGCAACATTTCCACATAATGACGTAGACATGTGGGTGGGTGTGTTTAAACGAGACGTTTTAGGAGGACGTGGCAGAGTCTTAACTTTGATAGAGAATATCTCTTTGGATTCGAGACTTCAGTCTTTGCAACTTTACAGATCTTCTTCATGCACCAAGAGCTTGTATCACTCCAAAGAGAAAGGAAAATTGAGATCCCATCATATGACCCCTTTAAATCCTAATTTGTTGCTAGAGAAATAGACTTTTTAATTGTCAGTGTCGAATACTTTTGTGGAAACCATTATTCCTTTTTTGTCAGGATTCTTCAATGGACAGAAACTTCAAAAGAACAGCATCTGTTTGAAATAGAAATCTTTAAAATGTCTGGTTGCACTTTATTAAAGTGTCGTTGTTACAGTGTAATTTTACTTTGAATTACTGAGTAATATTAATTAACTGCATGCATGAACTTACTATATGGTTAGGGTTAGGATGAGGGTTTGGTTTATTTGCATGTAATTATGAAGAATTTATGACTATATAACCAGATCTCATGAAATTTTCCAGGGTCTGCTTATTAATAACTTTCCATAATGTGCTCATTTGCTGTTGTTTACAAAACAAGGATTACAAATTTTTACTATGTTAAATCTAGTTTCCAGTGTAATAGTATGTACTTTGTGTTTTTATGTTTTGAGGTTAAGATTATGACATTCTGCCCAGGTTCCTGAGACATTAATCTTTTGTCTTCATGAAAGGGAAAGGTCCCAACATAAAGGTGCCTGCTAAACTCAAGGCACAGCTGTGCCTTTGTTTCTATGATAATGTGAAGGTATGGGTGATACTATCAGGCACCTCTCCTGATTGCATTTCCATGCTTTGTATAGGTTGTCTGCACCTCTGTGTATCCCGCCCCTTTGAAATGTATATAAACTACAATGTATTAATGACTAGACTTCTGATGACTACAGCGCCACACAGAGCGTTCTCAATAAAGAATCCTGCTGAAGATTACCCAAGAGTCTGCTGGTCTTCGTTTCTGAGTTTCCAACAATGTCAATGCATTTTTCAGAACAAACTCAACAAAGTGATAATATGCTAGTTTACCCCAAGTCCTTTTAGTAACAGCGAGGTTCTTTGGTCCAGTTGGGTCCGTAATTAAGCGTGTAAATCAGTGGACGTTTTTTACCTGCAGCAGGGGGCTGATTGTATTGAATATACGGATGAGTTATGATGAGGCAGTACAATAGCAGGCCTGTTTCTGGTCTTTATGAATGAGTCCACTTAATCAGCCTGGGGAGGAAGGTGCAAAGCCTCTGGGACAGATGTATAATATCACTACTTCCTTCCATAAGCCTGTGCTGCAGATTTATGGTGTGGCTACTTTGTTAGAAAAACTCTCTCATGCCGTCTTCCGCCCCAACCTGTTTTCCTTCTCCTGGAGTTTTAGTGTAGTGTTGTTTCCTTCATTCAGGGAAAGAGGGAGTTGCCATTAAAGCAACAGATAAGAAAGGGAAAGGCCAAGTTCTTTTGGTGCTCTCAGTATTTTTTTGTTTGTGTTGTATATAACATAATTAGATGTATAACCTACATCTAGTGCGGTGGAGGCAGCATCACACAAAAGCAAATATTTTCAGCTACTGATTTCATTGTAAAAATACAGTTACAGTTATACAGTGAGCAGATTTGACATGTCATGTGATCTTAAAATAGAGTCTAATGAGGTGACCCACTCAATGTAAAAATTCGTTTTACTATAAAAAAATTACATTAATTATGCAAACAATTCATAATATGTCAGTTATTACTATAAATACATGTATACATACCTTATAATAACGGAGCTATAATACATAATCAGTAATAATAATATGAATATTATATAATAATAATCATAATAATGACGCTATATAAAATCTATGATTTATGATCTATGATTGTTATAATATATTGTTACCGTCCAAAACTGACAAACCCACATTTTATCAATATCTATATTTGTATTAATTGTATTAATAATAATAATAATAATAATAATATCACGTATCATATAAATTATAACGATACATATATGGTCTATAATAATAATAATATGTAAATTATAATGTTACACATATGGTTTATAATATACAGATTTATAATCAAATTATAGAGTTCCATCACATCCACTGAAATAGAATCTTGCGTCTGGTGCTTCTGAATGTTAATTATAAGAAAGAATAAGAATAAATAAATAAAAATAATAATTGACTGACCTTTTTATTCTCAAAATTATTCATCAATTCAACTACTTCAGATACACAGAATCCAAAATGGAGAGAGATTCAAATGTTTAAGTTAACTTGTGCTCCTTACAGCTATTGAATCATTTCTGATATATATTTCTTCCAATATGGACCATTTATAGTTCTTTATAGTCTCTGGCCCTGCGCGTCTGTGTACCTGAGAGTGATCAGTAATGAAGCGTGTCACTGCTGACTCGTGCTGAAGAAATGAGTGTCAGACTGGTCTGTGCGGGAGGTTTCCTCCTCTGGGAGAAAGCAGAGAGAACAGAGAGAATGCTGGGATTGTTTGATTTGATGATTTCTGGCTCTGAACTGCTCCAGTAGGCATTATCAACCTCTCCAAAAGGCAATTTGGAAGACTTACATCAAGGAAAAGAGAGGTTGTTTGAGGACAGACTGTTAGAAAAACAGCTGAATTTCATTTTAATATTCAGTAAACTACAACATATATTGATCAGACTGGGCCAGTGTATCTCATAACTTCTTTTGGGGCTCTCAGAGGATATTTTTTCTATGCTTAAGGATCACCATGGTCATTTTCAGGGATGAAAGTTCACCAGTGTTTTGGCCTGTTTCATGTCCAGCATTCATCATCTCTAAAAAATTCCTAACAATGTTCAAAGACTCATAACTTCCACAGTCTGGAAATCCATCTTTAAGTAACAAGCTATGTTTTCCTGATATTTAATTCATTTGAAAAGCACATTTTACGCTTAACATTTTTATTTTAATTCGTTTTGGGCCAAGCTCAAGAATATCACAGGTTTACTGAAGTTGAGAAACTTTCATCACGTGGCCGCATGCCAATCTAAACCCACATGCTGTTATTTTAAATTGCACTTAACTTGTGTTTGTGTCAAGGATTCGGAAATAGTGTGTTGTGTTTGAGTTTGGTTATGTATTTGAATAAGTGATATTTACACAACATTTTTAAATCTGGACGTTGATGTCAACAAAAATTTTGGTGGGGAAAATTATGATTAAATAATGATTTAATTAATAACGAAACCACATCAAAAGACTATATTATATTAGGAATGTTACTTTCATGACCCACACATTTTTTTTTATGAGTATTTATGAGCATGTTTTATTTACAATATCAAAAAATCCATTATAAAAAAAATAAATAAAATAATGTTATTATTTCATTATTCATTCATATATGTTAAAAAATGAAATACATTTTTATATTTTACTATTTAAAATATTTATAAACTTTTTTATTTAACATCTTTGAAATACACTGCATAAGATATTAAGACTTTCCAGATCTTTTTATATATAAATGTATTTTGCCTTATTATACTGGCAGATTTTATTAAACAAAAAATTAATAAAGAAGTCTTTTTTTTTTTTTTTTTTTTTGCACTGTGGTTCTTTTGTTGTTTTTATGATTGACATCCCATGATTACAAGAACTTTGTGCCTTTTCATATCTATGGCAATTTCTATATCTTATAATATTTATAATAGTATTCTTATATCTGTACAAGTCTAAACATGAAACCATAACCAATGTGGACATCATTATAATAACTCTTTTCATTTTTTTTTTACACTGTATTCATTTCATGTTGAGATTACAAACACAATAATTATTGCTATAAGGAACAGTTTATACATAAGAAAAGTCTTTTTCAAAGGTACAGCTGGAGGAGAGATCAAACTGCAATTCCAGCCAACTCTAGTTTAACTGAACCCCCACCCCATTCTCTCTCTCTCTCCGACTGTCTCCTTCTTAATGGGCTCCAGATGTGGAGGTTGATGGGGGTGAGCTATCCGTCCGTGGGGAGGCTCTGTCAGTGGGCTGCAGGGTGCAGAGGGATGTGGGGGTATGATCAGGGCCGCTGGGGCTCAGGTCAGAGTTAGACGACATCTGGAAGCACTTGGGGTCAGCGAGCCCAGGCTGTGAAAGGTAAGATGGACGTCCAGGCGGGGGACATAGGAGACAACATGAAAGTTGTTTTTTCTTTCTCTTCCAGTGGCTTCCTCAAACAACTCTCCTAGGAACGTGAGCAAAGCCTTTTCATTATTCCTAGAATCAAAAGTGTGAACAAACATATATGAGTGTAGTAGCCCAACTGAGAACATTACGTGATAAAACGTACACACGGTTTAGAGTCATAAATTCATTCTGAGGTGTTTGGTTGATGTTGGCGTGAGGACAGTAGCGATCCCATCCAGCTTTCTGCATGTGTCGTTAAAGATCCTCCAACCAGAGACTCATTTTGTTAAGAAACCTTCAAGGCCCATCGACCTTCATATAAATGGTTCAAAGAGGGTTTTGTCAAGCTGTCTAAATAATAGGAAATGGCTCCCTCTCCAAAGTGAACATCCCGTATATTGCAGGTCCTCCGAGGATGGCTGTGTTTGGAAAGGGTTTGACTCGTGAACTGCTTGGATCATAACGATTCCGCTGTAATTTGAATGGAACGAGCCCAGCTTGTGGGGAGAAGCCACATGGAAGGGATCCACAACTGTAATAATGAGTGGAATTTTAATATAGATGCATCATTTAAGATCGTTGAGAAACACACTTCTTGTCCATCAACGTTAAGTTGGGAGAGGTCAAGCAATTAGGAACATACACAGACCTCATCTGGACTTATTGAATGCAAAGAGGCTGCTGCCAGCTGCTTTTGGAAATCAGCATAACATTAAATAAAAATGAAGTGACAATTTATTTAATGTAAAGCTATTTTTTCATCCGTTTTTAACAGTTGGAATGACAAAATGATCAAACTCATCTGACTGAAGCTGTTCTACTGCCTGTAGAGTTTCATTTGGGGACTGTTCATTCATTTATTTCTTTTGTCAAATAAATAATAATAATAAAAAAACTGAAATCAGTTGTTTTAATACAAGTAAATTTAGGAATCACAATATTATCTTTCTATCTATCTATCTGTAATATTTATATTAAGATTAGTAAAAAATTACAGTTTGTCAGATTATTATGTGTATTTATATACTTCCTTTCAAAGGTTTATGGTCTGTTGTATTTTTTTTTTTTTCGTCTTATACTCATTAAGGCTGCATTTATTTAATCTAAAACATTAAAAACAGTAATACAGAGAAATATTACTGCATTTTAAAATAACTGTTTTCAATTTGTATATTTTTTTGCGGAAACACATTTCTTTCAGGATTTTTTTTGGATGAATGTAAAGTTCAGTGTGTTCTTGCTGAATAAAGATATTTTTTTCTTAATAAATAAAGTCTTACTGAACCAAAACTTTTGAACAGTGGTATAGATTAAAAAGATTAAATTAAAATGAAAGTAAGATGACAGCAAAGGTAGTCTAAATGTAGAAAATGAGCATTAAATAATTTAAATAGAAAAATTTATCTAATATTAGCCCATGACCAATACAGTACTGATACATTGTGCTTCCCTTTTATATATATTTTTATAAATAATAATAATAATAATAATATATATATATATATATATATATATATATATATATATATATATATATATATATATATATATATATATATATATATAATTAAGCATGTCAAAAGCAAGTATCCCAGTGCAATTACTACATCAAATAACTTCATCAATGCTGTGTGAGAATCTGGTTTTATCCCACAAAACATGATGTCAACACATTGTTGGGCCATATTTAAAGAGTTCCATTACAGTGATGACAGCCGACAGATTTCTTTCATGGAGCTGTGACTGACAGATGAAAAGAAAAACAACTCACCGGCTCACCGCCTTCCTCCAATTGACTGTCTCTGAGGTCAGCCGAGGTCACATGTAATCAGCAGACCAAGGGAGCCATCAGGTACATAAACAAGCCAGTGTCAGCCGTTCCGAAACAGCCTTGGGCCACTTAAACGCAAACGATCGCTTCCTGTGCCATAAACAGACTGTTTTGAAAGTAAACATTCCTGTTCAACAAAAATTTAACAGCGCCGGGCCTGAAGACTGCTTAAAGGAATCAAAGACTCCATCATCAGGTAGTAAAACGCGCAAAATGCTCCTGTCAGCTGATTTTTCTCTTCAAACTCGAAAACCTTTTCAAATCCAAAGCAAATACACAAGCACTTTAATGGAACGATGGCTGGCAGGGGAAGAACAACAGCACTGGAAGTGTTTGGATCTCAGTGTAAATGGCCAGTTTGATTAGCTACATTTTGTCATTTCCTTGCTTTGCCCTGTGTACCTTAGAAAAGGCAGAAGTGGAGAGAAAAAGAGCTGCAGGAATTTTTGCAAAGCTTTCTCACGAAGCCCCCAGGAGTCCAGACGAAGAGTTATTTTACAGTTTAAAGGTAAATGCTCACACTGAGAGGAGGAAAGAGTAACAACCGTCTATAGGATCCTACAAACACACGTTGAGCAGTTTAGCTTTGGAAAAGCACATCTGCGCTCGTGTCTCTAACTCGCATTCTTGGGTTTCTGAATGATTTCACCTGCCTTCTATTGCGTAATAGTGTAAAGTAAAAGGGCCAATAGTGTTTTATTCTAAAACACTTCCTCCAAGGCTGTAAGTACATAATGTAATGGGATTTAACATCTGATAAGTGGAACTGTTGCCGGCAACAGAACAAACCAGAGAATAAGAGCAGACAGAAATGAGCACAGTTGTGATAAAAACATGGTCAGACTGCTGCAGTTTTCTCTGACAGGGCATAAAGGTGTTTGAGGACACTCTAACCCTGAAACGCAATGCTGTTACACTGCTTGGACATATTTATTGCAAAGAATATTACATGTTTAGATATATTTAGACAATATAAAATGGTCAAATCAACTAGGCTCCAAATGCATTGCTTACATACATGGCTAGAGTTCTGTATATGCCAAAATGAACAAATAACACCGGCGTGATATAAACTGAAAACAGTGAGGAGTGATTTTAGAGTACGGTATCAAAGGAAGCCAGATTTCACCCGGCTCCAAATAATTAAAATATCCAAATGCCAATTTGTGGCCTCAGTGCATATTTCTGAGTTCCAAGGAGAAATCAAGGGGGAAATCCTAAAAACTTCCCAGATGTCCACAAGAGTGTAGTATATGGATTCCGCAGAGGTCATCAAATCCCTGTGGTCAGCAACGGTCTCGAGAAAGCAATCTATAGTAAGCCACGGTCTTCAAACGGGATGACCACACTCCTGCTGCCACAGTGAGAAAAGTTTCCATTTTGTGCTTCCCAAAACTGAATTTTCCCACATGTCATTTTCCCACATGCCAAGAACATGACAGCCTTATGTAAATCATTGGTTTAGGAAAGCTCTGTACCTTGAAGAAATTCTCCTTTGCTTCTTTTTCTCGGTGGATAAGAGTAAAACACATATAAGAGGACAGAAAACAAGAGTTATGTCAACAGTTTTGTGGGGACATCGGGATTGTTCTCTGACATGAGTCTCTGACAGCCCTGCTGTCCGCTTCAGTTGACGGTGGGTACCTGGTTCAGGCTGTATTCTTTGGCCTTCAGTCTCAGGTTGGCGATACTGCTGGCCATATTCATGCCCTGGGCTGTGTTGTTGGAAGCACATGATGGAGAATAAGTTGCCATGGCGCTGTAGGGAAAGGGTTAAGTTGTCAGGATGAGATTTCATATTTTCCTTAATAATAAATAATTAAATGAAATGCATGCTCTGTCTCATTTTATTTATGTTTGTGATGAAAATGCATTACTATTCTGGGGGTTTTACAACTTCACCTGTATGGATGGCGTATGTGTATATATATATATATATAAAGAATTAATTTAATCCTTTTAATAATTTGGACTCCCTCAATTTTATATTTTTCTACTTTTTGTTTTTTTACCATTACAAAAATACCAAATTGTATGATGGTATTTTCCCTAAAAATGCTTTTTACTCAAGCTGTAAAGTTTTTACATTTTTAGTTATGTAGCACTGATTTAATTTCTGCCGGTGCATAATTTAGGTCCATGTAAATAGAATTTTATGGATAGTTCGATTTATATCTACATTTTAATCCAAAGCTATTTGCATTGCAAATATTTGTGTAGCACTTTGAAATAAGGTCCCATTATTTAACATCTTTTAATGTATTAACTAACAATATGCAATACATTTGTTACAGTATTTATATGTTTTTGTCAATGTTATTAACATTAATGCTCATTAGTTAGTACGTGTCAATTAAATAATATTTACAGATACAACTTTTGATTTTATTAAATGATGAAATTAACTAACATTATGCATTATAAGTATTTTTCATTGCTTTATCTTGTTAACTAATGTTAATAAATGGAACTTCATTGTAAAGTGTTTTTGTATAGATTATTGTATAGATTTTATCTAAATCATGCACTCCCTGAAAACTGAACCCTTGACCTCAAGTCAAAGTAAAAATGTTTAATGGTTATACCTTTGAAATGGTGCAATAGTTGAATATTTTACACATTAATTCATAAGTAAATTACCTTTTATTTACATTTTTAGTTAAGTGAGGGATGACAACATTATATTCATTGCACACATGCTATCCATTGTCAATAACTTGTAAATAACCACGAATACTCTTATAACTTCTGCACAATGATGTCCACACCAACAGAAAGCGCAGCATTGGTAATGGTAATGCATGAAGAGGCATAAAAAATGAGAAAACAAATCTGACCTGTACGATGGTGAGCTGCCCCAGGACAGGTAGTCATTGGGTCTGGGAGCAGGTCGTGGGACAATGGGCTGCTCTATGGCTGTAACTTCTCCTGAGAAAGACTTGAGCAATGAGGCATTTTTACTGGCCAGCATTGCACGTTCATTTCGCCGAAACTTAGCCCGCCGATTTTGAAACCACACCTAGAAAATCAAGAAAGGTGCTCAGTTTGGCATATTGAGTAGAGCAGCCTTACCATCAGAATGGAGCATTATGAGAAGGTAAAGTATAGGTATACGGCACTGCTCCATGAATAGACCATTTCAGAATAAAACGATAAAATAGCTAACCTGCACTCGAGCTTCAGTGAGGTTGACCCGGCGTGCTAAGTCCTCCCTGACAAAAGCATCAGGGTAGTGCGTCCTCTCAAACACTCTCTCTAAGGCCTGCAGTTGACTGCTGTTGAACGTGGTCCTATTACGCCTCTGTTTACGCTTTTTCTTTTCCTCTGAGTTGAGTTGCTCATCTAGGGGAAACAAACACAAGCACACACACACACATATAAGGATGACATGAACATCCCCATTACTCATTAAACAGGCTTACAGACTGGTAAATGATATCACATTCATATGGTTACATTAAGTCAAACTAGTGAAATAGTGTGTGTTATGGCTAGGATGTTGGAGGGGGGGGTGTTGGATAAAAGCTATTTTTTAATTACTTTTACTACATTTTATACTGATATTTTACAACTTTCCCCTCATGATCACATAAGATCTTTTATTTTTTATTTTTAATAATGTAAGTTAAAGGAAGGTTAAAGAATTTCTAAAATTATTCTGGAATTTTCTTGTAGTAAAATGCCTATTATAATGTCTATGCCTGTTGTTGTCCGGGGAAAAGTAGATCGTTGCAGACTCACTCATCTTTGGACATCAAACAGTTCTTAAAATCGCTCCATAAAACTTCCCAGAGAGGGAGAAAATACCCCAGTGGCGAATTGATTCGCCCCAGTTCCTCCAAGGCCGTAAAGTCAAACACAGTTGAAAGAAGAGGTTATCAGTGCCGGGCCCAGAGCATGAACAGATCTACATGTCAAAGCTGAGAGCTTAGTAACAACGAAAATCAGCTCAACTTTATCGTCTTTTATTAACTATTCGAAATTGATGGTTATTCAGAAGTATTTTATCTTATAGGCTACATCTGAAGTAACATCTGAAATGTTGAGTAAAATGCTCACACAAGCCCACACGAGCCTTAAACCGCGTTGCTAGACCTACTTTTATAGTTTCCCTAAATACGGAAAACACGCGCCAATCTATTAACTTATTTATTTATTTACGTTTATTTAGTTACTTATTAGAAACATCTTGTTTTAATATTAGTGGCTAGGTTAATAATAATAATAAAAAAAACATGCATGTGGAAAAAATTTAACCTATTATGTAGAAAAACATGTTTTAAATTGAAGATTTCGGATATGATGCCTAACAAAATACAAAGTAGTTCATTCTAATAAATTATAGGCTACATTCAGTATTGAAATATGGTTTAATTTTATAGGCTATGTTTAATTTACGATTTGAAATTGCCAAATAATAATTTTAGTGACTCATTCATAAAATAATTAATTCAATGCAACTTTGGACTATACATCTGTAAATCTTTAAATAACCCTGGGATATTAAAACTATCTATAGGGCCTATTTCTTATTATGCATTTTGGAGACTCGTTTTTTTGGCTTCACTGAAAATAAAATAATAAATAGCTAAATAGAAAATGGGCCTACTATCAACACCATAGGTCTACATCCATGACAGTATGCAGACTTACAGTCTGAAATGTTTGCAAAATTATCAATTTTTTAAAAGTTTATTTTGATTTATTCTAGCAAACTTTTAGCTATAATATATAACTTTAGCCTATTATAATGCGATCTACACGCATATGAACTAGCCTAAATGATGCAGAACGCACTCGTGTCCTCTTATAAGCGCTTATTGAAGGAGCTCGGTCACTGTCACACATCTGCTAACGGGACAGTTTTCTGCACTGTAAGGTGCTAAACACATTCATGTGTTTGTGTTCATATGTAGGCCTGTCAATTAAAGATCATTAGAATCTAGGTTATAATTTAATTGCATTCACTGAATTATTATTATTATTATTTATTGATTTATTTATTTTTGTAATTGGAAAAACCTTAAACAGAAGTCATTTTCATTAAGTAGCCTAACTAGTTTACTTTTTTCCCTTTACGACTTTTGAAGTTGAAATCGTTACTAAATTACTAAATTAGGAAATTAAGATCATTATGATCCTGATACTTTAATGCTACCAATGTTTTGCGCCACTGCACGAGCATCATGTTTTGCTGATGGACTCACTCTCGTGCTGTGTCGTGTCGCTGCCGCTGGTCAGCCCCGGGGACTCCAGCATACTCCTGCCCGCCTCTCCTGCGCTCTCCTCCGCTTGAGCTCCCACCATCTCCCGCGCCTCCTCCAGATCCAACAGGTGGCTCACTGAAAAGTTCTTCTTCGCCTGTAAATGATCCTGATTCGCGGTGATCGCACTCTCCAGTCGGTTAGTTAGCGTGGCTTGTCTGTCCATTACATGAGCATAGCTGGAAGTCATGACGCAAACTGACGAGACCCAAGATATCCTCTAACCAACATGGGTTAAGCCTTGACCATAAACAATCACTCTGTGCTCGACAAATAGATCGATTTTGATTTTTTCATCCGTTGTTCAGAAAGCGTCGTGAGGATCCAAACAAGCGTAATTACCGTTCTTTTATTGACCTTTACGGAAAAAAGGCATCACCGAAACATCTCCAATTCAAGAACTCCAAAGTCTTCGCTTTTACCCGCGGATCCCTCTTAGTTTCTGTAACAGAGACGTTCCCCTCTCGCTCCGAGAGTGAGGGAATGAGTAAACTGGCGAGAAAGGTTTGATGGCACAGATGAACGACTAACGCCCAATAGTAGGAGGTCTGACGAGCGTCTGTCTCTCCGCTTCTTCCTCCGGTTCTTCAGACGACACACACTGGCGCTGAGAGGAGTCTGAGAGCAAAACACACGAGCATTTGAAGCCCTGGGGAGGGATGATAGACATAAGAAGCCCTAATTACCCGACAATGTGTTTTCCCGGCGTTTTTAGCGTTTAGCGAAGTCATGTCTCTTTCTCCACCCCAGCACCCAACTGAAATAGCTACTCAGTAATTAATGGGTCAACGTGACATGATGATTTATTTATTTATTTGTATTTATTTTTTTGTCCTGATCTAAAAAAAAAAAAAAAAATTAATAGCCTTCAGAAACAGACTTGAATACAACTCTTAGCCTACATTAACAAATTTGTTGCAATTTCCTAAGTAAACGAATTTGGTATTTAAATTAAAAATATGTCTAAATGAAAATTTGGCATTGGCGTATTTTCCATTATAATAATAATAATTATTATTATTATTAGTATAAGTCAGCATTTTTGTAGTCACACTCAACCAATGGCATAATAACCAACATTTAGGAAGCCATTTTGTTGTCATGTGACAAGAAAACAAAGACCTTTTAATAATAATAATAATACAATTATAGCCTAGCTAATATATGATATAATATTATAATAGGCTATATAATAGCTATTATATATAGGCCTCTCTCTCTCTCTGTTTCTCTCTATATATAGGCTAATATTATTAATATACCTATGTGTTTTCTTCGTCAACTTTGTTTTAAAGACATTTAAAAACATCTTTATTGATCAGTAGGCTATCCTAATTGTCAATGATTAAATGCTGCAACTGAACAGTCTCTTTGCAATGATCTCAATTACTTTTTTCTTTCCCGGCTGAATAAAATAGTCATCCTAAATTATATGCTGTGATCTCAGACAAGTTTGAATAAAGGGACAACGATCTTGTGAAGCTTAGTCTAAAATCATATTAACACGAACACTCAAAAGGATCAAAGTTACACACTGGCAAAGCTATTGGATAATATGAATAGGCCTCTCGTGCGTTCGGTAGGCTATTGGTGTCAGTCCATGAGGTGACACTAAAATGTTGTTCTTTTTGAATCGGTTTACAGATGACGTCGAAGCATTGCGTGCGCTTGTCTCTCGACAGGAGGGGATCGAGCTCTGCATGTGTCGCACTGACATGAGTTCAGGCTCCAAGCTGCCTCCGTCAGCCTCCTAGGTCTGGGAAAAGAACACTTGATGCCATCAAAGGGGCGCAGATTGAATCCAGATGTGCAGTGCCTCTCTCGTTCTTTCCGTGCATTTAATTAAGGAGCTTGGATTGAGGAGATCTTTCTTCATCATTAGTTTTCCCCCAAGATCCCATTTCTCCCTCGAAGCCCAGCTCGCTGCCCTGTGCCAGTGCGCAGCTTTGCTTTTATTATTATTATTTTACTCTGCCCATAAATCTGCCACATATCGAAACCTTGAATCTTTATGAAGAATGAAAGGTCTTGCCTCTTTATGGAACGCAAAACTAGGCCCATAGCAAGGTTTAATTTTTTATCTGCCTCCATAATGTTCTTCATGAGCAAGGTTTAAAGTAGTTTCATCTGAATATGAGAACAAAATACATTTATGCAAAAAAAAATGTAGGCGTAATAAATGTAGGCGTAATAAAATGTCCTAATTAAATGTGTATAGTAACCTCTAACTATATTTTCTCTGAAAAGTAGCCTTGGCAATAAAAAAAGTTAAACTGTAAAACGAAAAGTAAAAATAATAGGCTAATCTACTCTGGAACGATATAAAAAAAATTAAATGTTTGCATTGGAAAAAACAATGACAATATTAAAATGTGGTTGTTTTTTATTTTGAAGACATCAGTTGCCTTGCTTTTATTATTGGGAGGGTGCAAGAAAGGTTATGAATGCACTGACAGCAACAAAAACGATTTGAGACTAACATTACGCACTTTTCATCCGCTATTAAAAGAAAAAAAAAGAAAAGAAATGAAAATAGCATGCTATTAGAAACAACTATACATAATTAACGATAGGTCATTTTTATAATACGATAAACACAAAGATAGTTTTTTTTTATGATATCAATAGACGGTGATATGGTTTATTGACAATAACAGACGTTGTAAAGTAAATAAAGGAACTAAATTATTAGTGCCTCAAGAATAGGCTACATGAATAAAAACGTGGCAACATGCATTCCAGAATTACAAGCAATATGAAATTTGCTTCGAATAAATAATTAAGGATACATTTTGGCAATTAGGAATAACTCTACTTGGATTGATAGCCTACATAAAAAAAACTTTCCTTATCACCCTTAATTCATGCACCCTAGGCTATATATATTTTTATATCCTACATAGTTTATTTAACCAATCATAATTAAAGTATGCACGTAGCCTACTGTATTAATATTAGATTTTATTCTAATATTGTTTTTTGTTTCTTTCCCCTTTTTATTGTCAACATCACGGAGGACGGCAAGTTTAATGTAAGCAACGCCGTTTTGTTAAATATTTGCACGGATCATTTCTCACATGATGACATGTCCGTCTAAGATATAGAGATCAATTGTAGGGTCGTTAGGATAAGTATTATAATTAGACTCGAGGATCCTCTTGTAATTGGGGCTCGTGCCGAATCCTTCATAATTATAGGCCTATGCCTCGTGGACTTCAGAGTGCATTACAAACCTATGTGCACACCTTGACCTTACACAACATTTGTTTTCAGCGTCGGGAAATTTTCTCACACGTTTGTCTAACGAGCACAGCAAAGAAAGACACAAGGGCCTAAGAAAGAACAGTTGTATCATATAAACTGAATAGATACACATTAAATGATTGGAATGTGCCTCACATTGAAGAACAAACAACCTTTAGTAAAGCCTGCACGTGACTATCAAAGTTTTATAGTCTCCCTTTACAAATATGAACTTTGAACACTGTTTTTTTAAACATACCGTTAAAATTAAAATGCTAAACATTTTATAAACCGCAATTAAATGTCATAAATGACTTGCATTTTAAATTCTGCAGCTGTCCTGACTTTAATTCTTAACCTAATATACACGATATAGATGTCTAACCTTCTTTTAGACCGCGCGAAAAAAAACATGTCCAGTAGTTATTAATGATTTATTGTAATCCAATTATTTGAACCCACTTCGTTTACATACTGTGTCAAAAGCTACAATCTATAACTAATGCGTGGCCAGCGGCGTTAGTGCTCTGTATTTATCTCACAGTCTTTTTAGTCTCATGTTACACACTTTTCCAAGTTGTCTGGAGAGGAACTCCACTAAATGAAAAGCAGATCTAGAGGAATGCTGCTCTATGAAGATGAACTACTGCTAAAACAGGCATGATGTAGTCTCATTTACACGTCTGAAACTGGCCTTCTTTGTGAGGATGATATCTTAAACGATTCTGCTTAACCTTCCTTTAAAAAGTATATTTATACAGGGAAACAAGTAAAGCACCTGCCTTGAAATCTTTTTGTTTTTGACTCAAAAAGCAAATGTCTTAGGATATGAATAGAATATATTTCATGTATAAACTACACTAATTTATTTACTATATTCTATTTGCAAACAGCATTTGCAATCTATCTTTCTTATAGGGAAATGAGACTGAAAAATATTAAATATTAATATTAAAAGATTACAAAAATATTGAAAAGCAATTCTAAAATGCTGAACACTGATTAAAAAAAAGAAAAGAACTGTGTCTAAACCGTTCCTACTACTGGCCAGTAACCACTCTAACAAATATATGTTACCAAGACAATGCCGGATCAAATCCAAAACAAAAAACAGATCCCTACACAGATCGGTCTTGTATTTTTCTGTTCTCTGGTGATCAGGCCAACATCCCTGACAATAATAGTCATTTCCTTCAAATTATCCCCTCGGTTGTCTTAGTTCATAATAAATTGACCGTCTTGGCCTGGACTGCAGCATTTAAGCACCACTTCTTCACATTCCAGAAACCACAAGGGACTTAAAGCTGTTTGGAAATTAGGCTCATTCTTATATTAACCCTTTGACCCTGCCGGCTGATGGGCTGAGGCTGTGAAGAGGAAGGCCAGAGTGGTTAACTGATGGCCATCGCTGAGGGGAGAGAGCATGAAAAGATAAACAAAATTAAGAGCAGTGATGAATATCACCTCTGAAGGAGCGAGAGGCCGGGAGAAGTAGTCATTTATTAATGGGAAGTGTTAGGCCATTAGCCCAGTTATTGAGTGATGGGCCAATGGCAGGCTCCTATTGCAGGACCTCATGGAGAGTGTGATCATATGCAGTGATAGCAGTAGTGTTGGTCTGCTTCAGCTTTTCCCAAATGCAAATGTAAGTTGACTCTTCAGATTGCAACGCAAATCCAATTTTTCCTCATTTGTCTATTAAATTCTGATTTTATCAACAGGCTTGGTTCTGAAATCAGAGCCTGCTTTTCCTCTTTTGGAATTTGTATGGTTATGGTTTCAGGAGGAAACCATGTAACACAAGCAGAGATGTGAGACAGTTGATGTGGATGTGTGTATTTGGGAAAGAGAACGCTTGAGTTGGAGCTTTAAAACAGTCCGTTGACACCCAAGGTTCAGCTTCACAGAGCTGCCTATTAATTTCTAATAACGTTTCCTAAAAAACGAAACGGCCATTAGTCACAATATGAGGAGTTTCTCATGTGCCAGAGTGTGCTGGCACAAAAAGGGGCTCTGATAGAAAACACATGGGCTGCAAAAGATGGAGAGAGCCCATCAATGAAAATATGATAATTGTGTTTCTAAGACTGAATACATTACTAGTATGTCAAGACAAAAGACAAATTCAGGCCAAATCCATAAAGTCATATTTCTTTCCAAAATGATGCCTGAGGACAAACGTCAAATCAATTTGTTACAGCAAATTGAGAAGAAGCAAATATGGGATATTAGCGAAGAAGGACTGTATTATTTCATTACTTGGGATTGATGAGATTAAAAAATGTAAAACTGTGAAAAACTACTTTATTTGATTTTATGTAGCATCAGCATCTTTGTAGAAGTGTTAATAATAGTGGATGGAAAAGACTCATTGCCGTTCAAAAGTTTATGGTTGGTATAAAGTTTCTTATAGAGGACTTTCTTATTATCATCAATGTTAAAAACAGCTGTACTGCTTAATATTTTTGGGCAAACTGTAACATGTATTTTTCAGTATTATTTGATCAATAGAAAGTTCAAAAGAACAGTATTTATTTGAAATAAAAGTATAATGTTACATGATACATGTCTTTACTGTCACATTTGATCAGTTTAATTAATCCTTGGTGAATAAAATCACTCTAGTAAAAGTTGTAAAAGTTAGCTTATTGATATACTAAACATTTAAACAGTATTAATGATAATAATATGTTTAATTTATATAGCGCCTTTCCCGAGCTCAAGGACGCTGAACATGGTACACCAAAGCAACAAATATTGATAACAAGGAACAATTTCACTGGACATTTGCCCAATTCAGTTGTAAATAATGCAGTTGCCTATAACACAGATTATGTAGTAAAGACATAGAAATTGAAAACAAAATGGACAAATACACAATGTAAATTAGTGATAGTGTTGATAAAACAAATAAGTTTTAAGTTTAGGTGCAATAACGGAAAAGGACCTGCCGCCCATTGAAGAAGTTCAGAATAAGAAGATGGGAGTGTGTGAGAAGGTATATAAGAAGAGTGTGGGTCGGAAAGATAGGAGGGAGCAAGACCTTTGAGTGCCTTAAAGGTGAGCAGAAGAATTTTGTATTGCACATAAATAGATACAGGCAACCAGTGAAGATTAAATAGAATAGAGGTAGTGTGAGCAGATTCTTTTTGTGGAAGTTAATAATCTGGCAGCAGAATTTAGAATGTACTGCAGACGAACGATGGAGTGAGCTGGTAGCCAGAGAAAAGAGCATTACAATTGTCTCGGCGATTGGTAATAAATGCATGCACTTATGATTCTGCATCTTTTTTACTGAGAAAAAGACAAAGTTGTGCAATTCGACATAGTTGAAAAAAGCAGCTTTGTAAAAGTTTGCTAATGTGGTCATCCAAGGGCAGTGGTGGGTCTAGAATGATACCTAAGTTTCTAACAGTAGCCGATGGAAAAATAGAAATAGCATCAAGGTCAAAGCTAGAAACATCAATTTTGTTTAGTATTGAATATGAAGAGACTAGAAAAGCATAGCACCAGACACATGTCCAACTCCAATAAAATATATAAACTTCTGGTGGTGAGTAGATCCAAAAATAGCTCAAAGATCAAAAACAAATAAGATCTGCATGCAAAAAAATAGGTCAAAACACTCAAATGAAGTGTGCTAAATGTTTCCAGGCTTAAACCTTCATGATGAAAGGTTAAGCCCAAAAAGGTTTGCACACTTTGTACTTGGCACCTTTTTAGTAGCCTCTGGATAATAAATTCATATTAGCGTTTTGACCTATTTTTCATGTGCGGATCTTATTTGATTTTGGTCTTTAAACAGTAATGTATATAAAAGAGTAAAATGCATTGTTATCAACAAACTGTTTTTTTTTGTTCATCATGGTTGGGGCTAAGATTGATACAGTGAGCCACCTAATTTCAACACACCATAACCCCTCTGAATGAACCTTTGAATCACAGCTAATGAACATTTTGAGAGCACTTAATCAAAAATAAGCTTTGTTTATGAACACGATATGTGCATTCCTCCATTTCACTCTTAAAGTTTATTTATACTGGGTGAACCAAACCTAAAACACACAAATAGGAAATAAATCAATGTGCTGGATGCAGCGAGTGTCGCTGAAGTTTCTAAACTCAAAGGCAGCTTGTCATTCAGAGAGTATTTTCATCGACTATCACCCATTAACTCAAACAAATTGGCAGCCAACTTTTCCATCGATATGATGAGATGTAAATGCTGGGGAGCCCGAGGCGAATGTAGCCATGGCAGCATAAAGGATTCAAGCAGGAAACAGGAAATTAGGTTTCAAAATATTTTAGATTTGCACAGTATATTCACAGTGGAGAGCATAGTCTGGACGCTCAGTGCTGCGTTGTAGCCTTGGGAAAACCTGTTGATTCTAAAGTATTGAAAACAACATAATGTTTTTTACAGATGACACAGATGACACTATATATATATTGTTTGTACTCATCATTATCAAATGTCTGTAAAGGAAATTAATAATTCAATAATTAAGATCCGAGTAACTAAAAAAATGCTTAATTAATTCATTTCACTGCATCAACAACATGCATAAAACTAATTATATGCACTGTGAACTGCACTGCAAATCATGCATTCACACACATTCTTTGATACTTTTTTTTTTCTAAGTAATAGTTGTAGTTATAAAATTCATCTAAAGCTGAGCAAGAAAGAAACTTGGCATGATTTATGGACAGGAAATTGCCAGTCAGATATTCTCTAAGATGAGAAATTAAAGAATATCCAGCCAGCTCCATGAACACAGCAGCTCAAGTTCAGAGGTCCTTTTAGCCTTCAGCTGTGACATATAAAAAGATATGGCACTGCTCTGTCAGGAGATATGGTAAGATAAACAAAAGCTTCGAGGAGGGCAAAAAGCCAAAGCCAAAGTGTATGGATGTGCTTGCATATGTGCCTCATGTGCGTTACACTCCAAATCTCTGATTGGCAGGCTTCACTAATCACTGTTTAAAGAGGCCACATGCTCTCTGGACAACCCTGACCTTACTTTGGAGGATGTGTACCTCTTCTTAACCACCAATGGCCTCCCTTATTCCTGTTCTGAATTTGTTCTTTGATTTTCCAGTTGTGACCTCTACATCTGAAGTGAGTTTGGGATGCTGAGACCCAGAGCAGGGTGTTTCCAACTCCTGGCCGGGGCTTGATCACTGTGCATGAAAGACAGAAGGTTTTATGAATTATGTGTGATTTTTTTAGACTTAAGTTATTAAAAATTACAGAAACAACTAAGCAATATCAACCAAGAGTCCTTTATAAGAATGTATAAGATCACCAATGTGATTACCTATGAAAATGCATACAATTTAACCAAATCAAAATGAAGGCATGAATTCGAAAAACATGGAATGAAGGAATGAAAATATATAGAAGGTGGTCACAAATTAATCTTGGGGACTATCTTATTCCATAAAATCTATTTTTAATGTCCGATGCTCTATAATTGCAAGTGTGATATAACGGCTTTATAATGGTTCAGTAAAGAAGAACTTCATACTGAGAAATACCTTACATTTTAAACACAATGTTGCCATTTACTTTGTCTATGTCTGCTCCACCAACAAAAATAATTTCAAATGAAGCCAACACAGAACTTGCATAGTGGTGTTTAGCTCCTGAATGAATCAGAGTTTTTGAACAAATTGGTTGAGTGAATGATTCAATGACTTACTGATAATAGATCTGTATCTGAATCAATTATAACTGTTTCATTTAATAATTCAAACTTCTCTTGTCGAAAAAAATCCTGACTGCTCAAACACAGACCAACAGTGACTATTTTTTAGGTTGAACCTGGAAACAAGTTAGCATTATACTCCTCTTTTTCCCACTGTCCAGAAATCAGTGCAGAAAGAGTTGTTGAAAGCTTAGTATTGTGATTCTGAAGTCGTGCTACCATGATGTAGTTAATTTAAGGCCTATGTTTATCTTTTTACTGCTGAACTAAACTTTTGTTGGTCACTGAATTTGATTTCTGCAATAACCCAAAAGCATTGGGAAAATCCAATTGGGTTTTTCTCAAGAGAAACAGGGTGATGGTAACTTCCGGGCTGGCCTACAAAAATAAGTCATCACTTCAACACTCTGTGTCAGCACAATTGGAACGCCACTCGGCCAATCAAATTTGAGAACCAGAACTAACTGTTGTATAAACTCATTTAAACACAAGGTTTTCATGAGATTTTTTTTTGTCTGTGTTTGGCATTAGAACTGTCATTCGAGAATGAATTGAGCACACCAGTTAGTGGAAGCTGAACACTCTTCAGGGAGTGTGTTACCATCAGAGACTTCCCTCATGTTTTCAATTACCATTAGGAGCAATACATCTCCATTTCCTGTACAAAAGCCAGGTTTCTTGATCTGGCCCCAAATGTACTTACTCATACATAATCAAACTAAAGTCATGGTCAGATGCAGGGATTGTCAAAACCCCAGTGCCCCAATCAATATCTTGTTCCCACTGACCTAAAGTCACAGAAACCCCTTTCCCAACTGAAAACATTCAAGCACAGTTCAGCCAGAATCCCTGAATATTGCATTTCAAACAGTAGCGATCTTAATAGAATGCATAATATTCAGCCTGTCCAATCTAAAGTGTGTATCTGAGTCATATATGCATTTTATTTATACCACAGTGACCAGGGTGGAGATAGGTTTGACAGGTGGTTGAGTGAAGTGACGAAATAAGTGAGACACTGTACATTGTATGCAAAAAGGCCACTCAGAGGACTTGCAGAAGGGTCAACCAACCTTAACTCAAAGCTTGAAAACTGAGATCTTCAAAATGAGCCAATATTGTTGATTTTATCAGTGTTGGCAATGTTGTTAAGTATAGTAGCTATTTTTTCACCAATCAGCTGTGCAGTATGACAAAATTATTAAATCACAGTTTTTACTGTATGCCACATTAGGCATCAATTTAATGTACAGAGCTGCATTTTAAATGTTTTTATATTTTATATATTTTAATTATTATGTTATTATTATTTTATTTTTTGAAGTGATATAAATGTTTAGCTCAATGCTGTTTAGTTTGCTTTGGGATGTTTTAGCACAATGTAAATTTGTGTTCACACAGTTCATGGGTTAAAACATATGCACACAATTGTAATAAAACGCAGAAATATTCATTAACCACCAATACTATCATAGTAGTATTTTTTTGTTTTCATAAATATACAATAAGTCCCCACAAAAAAAGTTAACGGAAGTATAATATACTTTTATATATTATTTTAAATCTATATCAGTTTAATGACATGTTTTTAACAAGTTCTACCATGGCCAGCATACCAATATTAGTTTTTAAGGACTCTACGCATGATTGCTTCTGCATTCAGCCTCAGTGGCCACAAAGGACAAAGCAATACTGATACAAAACACCTTTTACACATAATATAAAAGCTGAAAGATGTTAAGTTATATCATGTTAATTAGTAACATAAGTGAATGAGTACTGAATAGGCTATATATAGACCTACCCAATGTTTGTCGCCAACTACTAGTGCATTAACATAACCTGCAGAAAAAAAAAAACACAGAAAAATCCCCACTATTGATACACAGACTGACAATCTGAAAATCACAAACATAAATAAGTGGAATGATATAAGCAGTTAAAGTTGGGGTACTATATCATCACTCATGTTTATAAAGTAAAATAATAAAGAATATTGCACAATATAATTATTGAGTCTTTTCTGCAGTTTTTCTTTCAAAGACCACTCATATTTAAAAACTAGTAATTTAACTTGGCAACTTGCAATATAAGCACTGCTGTGACCACAGAATATAACTTTTCCACCAATTAGTCTGGAACCACCTCCCATTTGCTTTAAACAGGGTGCACTGTCCTGTGGAAACTGCTTAGCAGTGGATATAACTCCAGCTGATGTGTCTGACCACCAGCTAAACATCTGGGGTTGAGATAACTTCCTCAGGCCTGTAGCAGGGTCTGAACTCAGATACTGCGTGTCAGCAACAGTTGGTTTCGTACTGGGTGATGATAAACATGTCAACACACCCTCACAGGACACAATTATAAAGGGTTGGGGAATTTCACATATTTGCGGCAACCAGCTTCAAGACCTTTGGAAATAAACGATGTATCAGCTTAACAGTTAAAGTTGTAATGCCTTCATCAAATATATTTTAATAAGTTGTGGATTCCAGTTCAGTTAGCTAGATTTTTTCTCTACAAACTTTAAGGTGCAGTCACATTTACCAATGTCTGGCAATTTTTTGTGGGCAAAATCCAGTCGTAGGTATGCAAGTGGCTGGGAATTTTCCCTGAGGGCATAAAATTCACACATTGTTTAAGTTAGTCACGCCGCATTGATCAACAAGAGACTGCTTAGTTGGAAAGTGACTTCTTTTTGAGCCTTGCTTCATACTGTACATCAATACGTTATAGAAAACAGGCATTTTTAGTACGTGAAACTGGCTGAAAATGCAGTATAACATCCACAACAACATGCATGTGCTTAAAACCATTAAAAATGCAACCCCTTGTGTAAGTATCAGAAAAAGCAAACATTGGCTAAATCCATTAGTTTAAGCGGAGGATAGGGTTAATAGTTTATTTAGCTAAGCTTAAATTGTCCCTTTGTTTTTCTTCAGCCCAAGAAATAAACTCTGATTACAACTGAGTGAGTCTCTCAGCCACATACAGAGAGAAAGAGCGAGAGAAAGTGTGCTGTGGGATGTTTACAGAGGTAATTGAGTGTAGGGGCTTACCTCAGGGGCTTTAGGACAAACGGTCATAGCAGCCATACTCCCCAGTTTATTATGCTTTCCCATATGTTTATTAGACACGATTGGGCCTCACCCAAATACACAACCCAGTTAGTCACACAGCACCACCTGAAGTGCACAGAATATTAAAAAGCACCCTTGCCGTACATTTACTTTCAGAACATGTTTTTACAAGATTCTTTATGAAGCTCTATAATAATTACGTGTTATTAGACCTATGACAACATACGCTGCTTTTGTAGCTGATCAATAATATTGTGATGGCCTTGAGGGCCTATATATCTGTGGTATCCAAGCCAGTATTTCGGGGGGGGGCTCACATCTGCAGCCAATTAGATTTCTCTACTGCACATCTGTGCTGAGGTTTGCCTAGGTAATCTCCGTCTATTGGGATCCCAAGTCTGGAGGGAACAGCACAACGTCCATTATAAACCCACCATTAGCATCACAGGCGCGTAATCGTTGCAATGCCCACTGCAAACCAGGAGAACAAAAGAAGGCCTGAAGCAGCCTCTGGCAGCAGAGATGATGGAAATCATTTCAAGTTTGGCGTCAAACACAACTCTCTGACATAAATGCCTCCTGTCAGGCTCGGTGGGGCTGAACAGAGCAGCGTCGTGGATGTCTGCAACGTCAAAAATAGTCAGAGTGATGGAGGAGAAATACCTGTGCTCTCAAAGGTTTTCAGCTTTATTACTTGAGAAATGATTGCAAGCGCTTGTCGTGTTTCTTATAGAGCTCTGTCATTCAAACAAACAAGCCGAATCATGCAACACTAATAGTCCAATTTGATTGTTCAATTATGGGCTATTTGCCTGAGGTTGGATGTGTTGTTTGTTGAAAAACGGAAAGTTGCGGATTTTATTCATGGGCAGATCTGAGAAAGGTCTAAATTTAGATTGGAGTCATTTTAAAAAGCCCAGCTCTAATTAGGAATGCTTGTAAACCTCATCCCTCACATAACAATGCGCAGTTGTTTTCATGTTTGGTTTGTATTAGGGAACAAAGGAAGTACATGGTGTTCTGTTGATCTAAACCATCGAGAGTGACTCAACAACAGCAGACTAGAGCTGGCGGTCTGTGCACATGAGGAGCAAATAAAGTGAACTCTGGCACTGCAAAACCCATAAACCTGTGCGAAGCTCTGAGATTCTGAAGAAACCTGGAGAAAAAAGTTACAGATTGGTTTGGAGTGAGGCGATGCTTACTGTTCACTGAAGGTATGTTGATTAATCGATCATAGTAAATGCTAAATGGTAAATGGACTCCATTTATATAGCGCTTTCAACAGACCACATGGCCATCCAAAGCGCTTTACAATTTTGCCTCACATTCACCCATTCACACACTCATTCACACACCGACGGCGTATTACACATATTACACATAGTAGATTGTAGTAGGTGAAAAACAGCATGTGAACACAGTAGTATGTCCAAATTCACATTATCCATGAGATAATAGGCAAAAGACCCAGGACAAACTACTATTTGTGGCAAGTTTCTGAAGTGTGCATCTTGTGGACACTTTATTGTCCCGTGAGTGCTTTGTGAAAATGACTCATCTGACACTGGTACAGAAGGCTACATGACAATGACAACATGACAAAGGTTCTATGTCCCTATTACATTCATATTACACATATTCACACTATATAGAACACACGTAGAAGTCACTAAGTAATTACTTATTAAAAAGAAGAATATGCATTTTGGACGCAGCCATACTGTTTAGAAAAATGTTGATGGTGCTAGTTGCTGTTGATCTGATGGACCCATGAATTAATGTCGAATGGTTTTAACAGATCTTGGGTCAGGTTTAATCATTTTGCAAAGTAAATTTGTTATATTGATTCAAAGTTTAGAAAATATTTGTTTTTTTAAGTACTATAAAGTGTTTTCTGAAAGAATTTTTAGTGGTTAGTCAGTGTGCAACAGTGTTTTTTAATTAAACATTGGAGTGAAACATTTTTTAATTGCATTTGCATGGCACGTTACTCTCTTTATGGCAGAAATAATAAGAGTAATTCAGTAATTTACTCACTTATTTTGCTCCTGAAAGAATCAGCGTTTTTGAACTAATTGGTTAAATGAACGTTTCACTGACTGATTCATAAAGACAGATGCTGTGTTCAAAATTGCATGGTATACCCTCATTCACTATTCCCTCCAACAGTCCACTTGTTGAGTGAAAGTGTGAAAGCATTCACTCATTGAGCATGCAGGGCTGCCACTTTTTGCATATTATCTGCCTGGTGTTTAACAATCATTTGAAGGCTCCAGCAGTAATGAAAAGATTAATCTTGAACTATATCATTAAATCTATTCAACCACCAGTGTGAAGCATCCACCTTTATGATGCAATGGGAGCCATATTGCGCCAGAACGCCCAGCATACGCTAGCTTAGTGGAGAGGAAACCGAATGATGAAGCCAATCAGTGTCATAATATTCACTATGGTTACAGACACCACAACAAAAGGCTGTCCCCTCCAATACTGCCCTATAGTTAAGTGTAGAGGGGGTGATTTCAGACACAGCCAGTCACATGTTTTGTTCCTAAAAGAATCCGTGTTCAATGTCATTTGAATGAACAAGTCAGTTATATAACTACACGCTTGCCGCCACCTACTGGTGTAATGAAATAACCTGCAGAAAGTTATCTCTGGCAATAATGCAGTTTTGCATTAGTATTTAGCATATATTTAATTTAATTAGGTATGGAAGGTCAAAGGCTTTAACCAAAAAACAAAAAAAAACTATTTAAAATATTTAAAATAAGTGATAAATCACATTATTTAGCCTCATTTATAAGGTTCCGTGCATAAGAAGACACGCACGCAGTGAAGAAAATCCCTGTCTTTTTGGCATTTACAGTGAACTCCAGACTCAACTGCTTTTTTCATATATAATTTTTCATAATTGCAGGGAAAGATATGTTTTTGCGAAGGAAGCCTGCGAATAGGCTCCCTGTGGTGAGTGTTGTCCGTGTAAACAGGCCGGTTGCTTGGGAGCGGAGCTGTCAGATGATGTGTGTTATTGTGGAGCTCCGGGCCCTTGGCACGGCACAGGCGAGCCCGAGATCAGAGTGTGGATCTGGGCTGCTTCTCCACCTCGCTCCCTGAGATCTCTTAAAAAGCCATTAATGAACATCTGGTTGAGATTACTTCAATATTGCCTTCAGCAAGAGAGCGCTGGCAAACACAGCAACCCTCTATGTGTGGCTGCACTTTTCCCATTTCTCCCCTTCACCCTGGGCTTAAAATAGTTTATGTGCTCTTTTGAGTATCATTTAAGATAATGAGAAAATAAGCAGCTGGTACAGACTATTGTCCCCTGTGAACCCTGATCTAATATGGCCTCATGTGGTCAACCGAAATGCACCAAGGCAGTTTGCCACCAATGTCACATTTTCTGAAGCCCAAAATGCTTTACAGCAGAGGTGTTGCTTTTAGGTATTTGACATGAGAGTATTCATAATGTCTTGTTGTTTGTAAGATATGTTGAAAGTCCTGCATCCTGTTTTGCACATTTCCATCAGCTGATTCCATAAGCAGGATGTGGTTGAGGCTGTTAAAGGCATTGTGAAAGCTAATAATAAATGAGTCATTTAACCCAAACCGAGATTTCATAATGTGCCAATTTTTTTTTTATTTATTTAAATGCTTTTGAAGGCTGTAAATAGATCCGAATATAACACCACTGCATTTCTGCACTAGCCACAGGTGTCCTGGACTGACATTAGTTTGGTATCTCCATGTTCTGTTGATATATAATGACTGTGACTAAATGATGACACAAATCAGCAGACACGGTTCACAAATAACTCATTACTTGTTCATTAAATGTACCTGTAACCCTTTCGGATATTGTAACCAAATTTCTTTCAAACATTACATTTTAAGTGTGACTGAGCAACAGGCCAGGAAACTAAAACTTGCGTGTGTTTTGTATAAAAATGTAACCTAATATTTTCATCAGGAGCGAAAAATACCTTTTAAACTTGTGTTGTATTTCTGTATACAGTTCAAATCAATTGACTAAGTAATTAATATTTAAAATATCTAATGCTTTGTGTTCCAATACTTTTGCCACTTGATTCTGTGTTTCTGTATACTGTCATATTTTACTCTAACATTTCTCAATAATTATTTTGTATTATTCACAACGTCAATTACTTTTATTATTATTATTTGTTTTGTTTTGTTTTTTGTGGAAACTGATACATTTTCAGGATTCTTGGATGAATATTAATTCAAATTAATGGCATTTATTTGGGGAAAAAAATACTTTTACCATTATAAATGTCTGTATTGTTACTTTTGATCAATTTAATGCATCCTTGCAAATAATTAAGAAGATTATTATTATTATTTGTAAACCATACTAACCACAAACATTTGAATGGTAGTGTACAGATTTGTGTATCGGTTACTGTACAATACTGTCCCATTCATAATATGTTGTGGAATTATTAAATTATTCAATATGAAACATCATTTTAATAATACTTATAGAATATGTTTGAATCCATGTGGAATAAGCTCATTTTAGAAGCATTGCCAGCAAATGCACCCAGCTTTAGCGCCAAGTTTGAGTAATACCATCATCTTTTGTGCACTAGCTATGAAACACACTTTCCCCCTTACCATAAACAACTGAAACACAATGGAAATATTTCTGTTAATTACTTTAAATTAAAGGAACATGAGTGGTGAGAAACAAACAAGTGGCTCTGCCATGAACGAATAAAACTGAAAAAGGGACAACAAGCTGTTCTATCTGTTTAGAGTTTGTGTGCATTGTGTCCCTTCAACCAAGCGTGAACCACTGAGAAATGAAAAATGTCTTTAAGGCTAAGCTTGAAAAGATGACAGATCTCAGCATCTCACTCTAATCAAATCCTCCTGCAGCAGCCAGAGCCACTGAAATACATGGAGCTGACCACAAAGAGTTAAGCATGTGAGAGTGTGCGAGACTTGCAGCGTGAAGCCCACTTGCCATGTGTTAAAGTGAGTTTAATAAGTGCAGCAGCAGCAGTTAGGAAGACTGAGTGATATATGTTCCATATGGAGCTGAACTCTCCGAGCCTGTCAACTGTGAACCAGTACAACACCAGCAGGCCACTTCAGGGGTGTCATAACATTCACTCTAAACACACTCCTTATTAACTTATACATCTATCATGGCTGGATCTCCCAACAAGATCAGGTGTGAGTTTCTCTACCTTTTAAATTAAAAGAACATGTGCTAGTTTTCGGTTTTCTGTTGATCTGGTAGATAGTCACAGTTTAGTTCATTGTTTAGTTTAATTGTAAAGCAGTTCAGATCAACCATGTCTCTCATAGCACTCACTTCTGAAGCATCATGATATAGTTCTTATACTCAGACTCAGTTTATGCAGCCTTGACCTTTGGAATATAATGAAGGTAACTGTCTGTCTAGACTATGACAGAAACTGAAGCATCATTTGATATTCAGATGAACTGAATATGCTGAACTTATGCTGGTTTATGGTGCGGTTTTTCTTGCTCTTATTGTGGCCTCTAAATTGTTGTTGTCTGTCTGAGGTCAAAATATTGCTTTTAAGAGGTAATATTTTACTCGCATGATGCTTACTGTCTGAAGCAGAGGTGACTTATAAAACGTTTAGGGAAAAAAAATCAGGGTGCTGGCTGTTAATTTAATTTAATTTAATATAATGTAATATTTTTTCTTTTTATTAATTTTAAATGAAAAATAAATTGTTTAACTAAAAATAATTATTTTAAAATATTAAATTAAATTGACAAAAATAAATGACATTAAAAAAAATATTTTATCAATTTAATAAACATTTTACACATTTTAAAACATTGCTTCATGTCCTTTTACCTTTTTTGTATACATATAAACTACTGTTCAAAAGATTTATATTTCAATAAAATGCTGTTCTTTTGATCTTTTATTTGATTTCAACTTTTAATTAAAAAAACTAAAAATGTGTCCACAGTTTCTGCAAAAATATTAAGCAGCACAACTGTTTTCAACATTCATAATAATAAAAGTTTCTTGAGCACTTAATCAGCATATATTAAAATGATTTATGAAGAATCATATGACACTGAAGACTGGAGAAATGATGGTGGAAATTCAGCTTTGCCTCAAAAAATAAACTGTAATTATACAATATAACTGCAGTATGCAGTCTTGGCGAGCATAAAAGAAAAAAATTAACTTTTTCAAAAACACAGGATGGAATGATATTGTAGGTAAAAAATAAAACATAAAAAACAAGAAAAAAAATGTAATACAGAAGTACCCAAAATCCCCAAAAAATTACATTACATAAAACACTCCTTGTATCCCTTAAAAAAAAACAAGATTCAATGTTATTTTTCTGTAACAGCGGCCTAATTCACTTTCAGAGAGAATGAGAACACTCCTTTGTTCTAACTTTTCCGAAGACACAATGGAAGTGCTTCTTTTTTCTGAAGGAGTTCCTCCAGAGCCATTTGAAAGGTTTCATATTTTCCACTCTGCGTGTCCAGGACATTTACAGTTGGCGTCAGAATATCAGTTGGTCTGAAGGGAAGCACTTTGAAGTGTTTGTGGTATCACCACATCTGTGGGCAAGATGTGCGCCGACGGGGAGGGGGTGTTGAATATTCCCTGTCTTCTCCCACATCATGTGACAATGAACAACATTCCTTAACTCTTTCTGGAGCAGCCGCACGTTGTGAAACCTATTCCCATCTTCATTCCACATCAGCGCTGACATAAATCTGCACACGGAACTAAGATCAGTGGCCATGTTATTTCTTCTGATTAATGATGGCCTTGGCCGGGGCGCTTATAAGACTCAAGGGGAGCCCCTATGCTAAGCAGTCCTTCAGTTAATTGTTTTCAGAAGGAGGCGCCTCAGGAGGTTACAGTGAAATGTGTCCTACAAAGACTTACATTTCAACAGTTATTATCATATAAAATGCTAATGGCCTTTCTAAAATGACATTAAACTGAAAAAAGGCATTGTTCACCCAAAAGTACAATTTCTTTCATTATCTACTCACCCTCAAGTTGTTTTTTTGAAGAAGAATTTTGAAGAATGTGGGAGCAGTAAAGTTAGCCACTGAATTCCATAACTGACTAATGACGACAGAAGCCAATGTTAACTGTTTCATAACCTAAGCACTCCTCAAACAAAATCAATAGCACCCTCAGTTAAACATTTGGCAAACAGTGATTATGGTTTGCGCTCTGGAGATCGGTTTCTATTTCAATGTGCTTTTGCAGCGTTGAGTAATGTAGCCAATCACAGACATATCTGTTGATTTCTCGAACCCAACAGCCAATCAGAGGCGTTTAAATTAGAATACACTCACCGAGCTCAAATTTTGAGTTTTCCTAATCATCTGATTAGAACCAAGTGTGTGTATGTATATATATATATATATATATATATATATATGTGTGTGTGTGTGTGTATATATATATATATATATATACTCACTTTTTTTTACAGTGCATGAATGCTTTGTGTGGTGATGTAGTATGAGGGCTCCTGTATTTGATCCCATTTAGTTCTGTTACCTTATGCATATTATTGGTGTCAGACATGGCGTGCCATTCACCTATGGGTCATACGAGGCATGTGCATAAAACATGAGAGGGAAGCCGGAGAACTGAACGAGCGTCAAGTAGCTTTTGAGGTGTAATGACTTCTGAAGTGAGTGTAATGACTCTGAAGGTCACAAAGTAGTTTGAAAAACGTTCCCTCAACGTTCTGGGCACAATTTAACAAGTTCAGCCCATATGATTAAGTTGCTGTTTTTTATTAAAAAAAAAAATTCCATTTGGGATCAGTATTGTGATGTTTCTTCAGTCTGTGAAAACAGTAAAAAGTTCTAAATATAGCTAAATACCTTACTGACGCAAATTGTCAACAGTAAAGCCACACTGTTATGAAGTACTGAAACAAACAAGCTGGCTCGTAAATGTAGGGCAGCACCAATCCAGTCAGCCCACTGGCACCACACACATCCCACAGTCTGACACATGAAAGTACCTTCAGCTCAGTTACAACAGAACCACAGGACAGCAACTTCATCAGCAGTTCAGTCTGCAAGAACCATAACAGCAACACCACAGTCATGTTCACATTTCATTGATAACAAATGCGCTGCCAGTAATATGCCAAATGGGACGCCTTTTTCATAAGCTCTCGAGCTCTTCTGCGTTTCTCAGGCAGACAGCAGAGGATCCATTTGTAACCATTATTAAAGTCATATTTCACAGCTTTGCAAGTAGATCACCCTGAAATGTTTCAAATTAGTTGGATTACTGTTTTACTTTGCTGTTACTGCTGCAGTGCGTGCTACACGGCTCTAATGTGTCAGAGGGTGGTTTGCAGGGTGGGCTGGGGAAACAAGCATCGTGTTTCGTGGTGGGACAAAAATGTGCCATAGCAAATGACTGTAAGCAGAGCGGCCACTCCCTGTGTTGTTGGCATAATATATGGTGAATCCTCAAAACATGAGAAGCAGAAAATCATGAAAAGTTTAGCCCTGATTGTGATGCATCTGTAAAAAGGTGATAAAGTTTTATATGAGTGCGACGTTGAGAATATTCCTAAAAACAGCTTTCAAGTGACATCATTGTCTGTTTCAATGTCTCTTGTCTTATAGAAAGAGAAGAAATAATTGTGGGGCTAAAGTTTTGAAATAAACATCTGAAAAAAAAGGTACCTCAGGAGTGCAACGTTAAACCTTTAAATATCTATTAACATTGGCCTGTTGACTAATAGAAACGTTAAGCATACTGTAAAACTGATAAACAAACATGTTAATGTAACTTTTTTTTTACATTACAAATATGTAGCGATAGATAAATGAAAGTTTAGCACTGACTACCATACATCCAAAGAAAATAAAAAGGTACCATGAGTACAACTTTAAACCTATATGTATGCTTTAAATGTCCATCAGTTGTCTTATAGAAATACTAACATTTGCTCAACTTGCTGTAAAACTATGTTATTGTTTCTTAGCCAAAGATGTTTATTTCCCATTTATTTAACTAATCAATCAATCAATCAAGTGAAGTGTTAGACCTAAAATTATTCCTACAAAAATCCTGACATGCTTTCAGGGGCCAGCAGTTTCAATGTTTGTTGTCTCGTGAAGACATTCGTATTTGCTTGCTTGCTTACTCACTTTATTACAAGTTTAGCCCTGACTGTGATTCATCAAAAAAAAAAAAAAAAAGAAATAGGAGAAAAAGAAATCTTAAACCTAAAAATCCCCCGAAATTCAGGCCAGTCTTCAAGGGCTGACCTGTACACAGATCCAACTGGATGATTCATTATGAGAAATGAAAACATTTAATTATGGTAAACTGGTTTCGGCTGATGCTATGACTCACATGTGTGAGCCAGCGTAGATCATTATAGTATTGTGTAACTGTAAAGGTCACTAGACTGAATCTGTGGGAACTCATGCAGAGAGTATATCCGCTGTCCTGTTTTCTAGTCCGCTGACTTTAGTAACACCACTATATATAGGCCACCCAATGCTATAGACATTCCCAAACATTACGGATTCTCTCGGGCTTTTCAAATGAAACACAGTCTATTGGTGTTCACTGCTGAAATGAAGATCAAGAATGGCTAATGTTTATGGTACAGCATGATTTAATATTGCTCAGAATATATTATAAACATCTGGCGACTTGTATTTTGGAACACTGTCCAATAGTAAAATACAGCAACACTATTTGTGAAACTGTAGCAGGGAAACTCCTTCTTAAAGTATTTTCTTCTTTAAAATTCACCTATTGGGGTTTGTATTGGTTGCCAGAAAAAACTAATCTGTCATCCTATTCTGGAGTATAAAACAGAGAAGAGCTGGAAAGATCAGCAGGATATAAGAATTATGTCGCTGGACAGCCTTTAAAACCAGGGATGCCAACAGGAATAGCATCTCACTGAATATAAATTCATCCATAAAACAAGCCAAATCAAACACACAAACACTCTTTAGCATAGTCAATTGTCCAGGACTTTTAACATGACACAAGCAAAACCACTTGACACCCTGAAATTGAATGAATCACTATAATCTATTCTTTATTGTATATTGCACGTAAAAGACCAGCTATACATTTAGAGTCAAATGGCAACTGCAACTGCTTTCTCTTAAGCATAAATTAACTTACTCCCTTCTATATAAAAACACATCGCTTAATAAATTAGTTATTGCGGAAATATAATTAACGTCACAATCTATATGAATTCCTATGAAGAAATGCATGTCGGTTATTTTATGGAAACATTAACATTCACTCAACTTACTGTAAAACTATGTTAGACAATGACTATGTTAGACTATGTTAGCTGTTTAATTATCATTTATTTATCTATTTACGAATAAATAAGAAAGAATTCACAAAAGAAGAAATGCATGTGTGTTGTATGGACAAATTTGTTCAGCTTACTGTAAGACTATGTTAGACAAAGTTCTTTATTTATCCTCTTTTACCTTAAAAATGTATAAACAAACAAATAAATACCAATCCCCAATGAAAAATGCATGTATGTTGTCTTATGGAAACATTAACCTTTGCTCAGCTTACTGTAAAACCATGCTAGAAGTCATTTATTTACTTTAACAAGAATGAATGAATGAACAAATTAATATACTATAACTATTATAGCTATTACTCATTTAATCTCTTCCTGTTTGTAGCTTATTCTATTTTTCTTAATGATGAATTGCTTATATTCCTCACGTGTAAGTCGTTTTGTATAAAGGTGTTAAACGTTAAAAAGGTGTAAATGTAAAAAAAAATGTAAAAAAAGTTTATTAAATAATGTGTGGATAAAAACATATTATTAACTTCGAGACAGTCTTTTTGTTCAAACAATTCTTTTGGAAACACTATATCGCTATACAGTGGGTTTATTCATTACTAAAAATATTTGTTTTAGAGACACAAACCTTGGCCTGACAGTGTTTGCTCTCCTCTGGTCTTGCTCCGGTCCTGCGGGTGGCGCGCGCGCTCAGCTCCGGCGTCCGTCCCTCGCGACCCTTCGGTGACTCAGTGTACAGTGCGGATGAGCGATGCTTTGATTCTCATTCATGTCAACAGCCTGAACAACAGCCAAACCGACGTCTCTCGATTTCACATGAACGGAATAAAATGCAGCCGGACGAGTCGCAGTATTTGAAACGGTAACGACAACATTTAACTTAAACGTACATCACAATATGATAGCGTTATGTTCATTCGGCTAATGCCATCTAAAGGGGAGGCACTGCATATGCGTATGTATTATAATCTGTGAGTTTACCCTCACCGGTTTTATTTTATTATTTTATTATATTTTCTATATTCGTAACGTAAATCTGGGTCAAATTAAATCGCTTCACTTGCAGATGGGCGTGGCCTACTGTAACCATCCCGTTATGACACCGGTGTCTCTACTCATTTTTGTGCGGTTTCCCAATCACCTGCGCCTATGATGAACGCTCTTACTTTGCCCTGAAATGATGTTTAGGCTTGACAGTTCACTGTAGGGTTTGAGACACTGCCAGTGTCTAATGCAGCTCAATGTCACACCCGATCTTGATCTCCCCTGTGTCTGTTAGGAAGTGTAGGACTGGGGATATAGATGTGCATCCAACAGAAAAGGCTCTAGTGGTGCACTATGAAGTGGAAGCATCCATTTTAGGAGAGGCGGGCAATGCCAGGCATGAGGAGAAGAAAGACTGCCAGAAAATGTAAGCAGAGATGAGCTGTTTACCCATACAACATGTTCATTCACATATACCTTCTCTATTCTCACATATAACTCAACTTTTCTGTACATTTCCTCTGTGTGTGTTGTTAAGCATCCGTCTGAGGAGTCTGAATGCCAGCACTGATGTTTCTGCCCTGGCCAGAAAGGTGGTGGAAGAGTGTAAAATCATTCATCCATCAAAGCTGGCGGAGGTGGAACATCTGCTGCTGTATTTACAGAACCGAAAGAAGCCCAGCGGTAAATGTAAATACCCTTTTAAAACTTCATTCACAACTGTAAACAATATCGATTTTATTTTATCAATTTTTTTGGTGGAAGAGCAGCCTACAATGTTTATTTACCTATTTATTTTCATGCATCATGTCTACTGCTGTCAAATGATTAATCACATCCAAAATAAACGTTTTTGTTTATATAATTTATTTATGTGTACTGTGTTTATATATTATGTATATATTAATACACAGAAACACAGTATATATTTTGGAAATATTTACATGTGTATATATATTATATTATTATATTTTGTATAAATATATTTAATGTATAAACATAACATTATTCTTAAATGTAAACATACATGTGTTTGTATTTACATATAAATAATAAATATACACAGTACAGACTCTACTCACACATTATTTTGGATGCGATTAATCGTTTGACGGCACTAATCATAACTCATATAATGGTGGCAGCATTTGTTGTTTCATGTTGTGTGTCTTTTAGTGGAGAAGAAGGAAAAGAAACCATCGAAACCTCGCGAACTTCTGCCGTTTGAAGGAATGGAAGTACGCACATTGGATGCTACACACTTTACATCTCACACATTTACCTCATTTGACATGATAGCTGATTTCTTCTGTTCTGTGAGATCTGAATTGAAATCGGATTGAAACCGATTCAACTGTTGTCTTCTTTCCAAATGATGTATAAACCAAACCTAGATGGTATGTTTAAAGTGAAGTAATCTGCAGTTACACTTTTTTTTGTGTAAATGAATCATTCTTGAAGCTCAGCAAATGAAATCTCACCCACGAGTAAAACAACCTCCTTGATAGAAATGTTAATAACAATGGAGGACTGTGTTTTTACAGAAATACTACAGTACTTACTTTCCAGAATGTGTTAACTCTGACAAACTAGCAAACTGCTTGATTGGTGAAAATAATCAAATATATTAACAGCCAGCTACAGAGAAAATTTACCTGCATACATACAGTACACTAACGTAGAGTGAGCAAATCTCAATGGTCTCATGTTATTTTCATGTGACTTTATAATCGCTCAGCTGTTTATGTAAAGTTGGATATGTAAGTATGTCCAGCTTTATCTATATATTGGGCAATATATTCTACAGTATATATATAGATTATATAGCATGTCTCAACTGCTTGAATGGTTGAATCATTGGAAAATACAAGCTATACTATTGCTGTAAAATGTGACTAAGTCAGGAAGATATTTAGGTTTTATAAACATCAATATCATGGCTTTAAGTAAAGCTGCTTTGAAACAATGTGTTTTGTGACACAATACATTGTGGATTTTTTTGACAAACATAAATAGTTTAGTTGATTGAGAGCTTTGCTGGTCATAAGTTTTCACTAAAGTTGATATATTACTGTAATACTTTTTTTTAGATTGACGAGGAGGCCAATATTAATAAGATCGATGATTATATTGAGCTGCTGTATGAGAGCATGTCTGAGAAGATTAGAGGCTCAACTCTGATCCTCCATCTGTCCCGCAACCCTGATAACCTGGAGGAGCTCCTGCATAACGGTAACTCTCTTTTGTTCTTAATTCACTGTCTGCAGTGGCATTAATCTGCAACAAACTGTCATAAACATATCATAACATGGGGGGTTTCAGTGGTCCTCTTGCGATACATGTTAGATTTTGTCAGATTATCCAGTTTGTTTTTGACGAGTTTGATGTTTTTCAGAGACTTTGCTCGGAGCTCTTACGCGAGTCCTGAGAGAGGACTGGAAACACAGTGTGGAGCTAGCGACGACTATCATCTACGTCTTCTTCTGCTTCTCAAGGTATGTCACTTCTGTACAGTTTATTCTTTGTCTTCGTTGTGGTGCTGTAAGGGGCCTGAAATAGAATCGAGTAGGCAATGTTCGAAGAGGATTTTAGTGCACTGTCAGCACGATGAAGTGGCTAACCCTTTTAGCATCACCGCTGCAGCCGTCAAAACACGGCTTCATCAACTAATTCAGTGCTTCAGAATTCAATTTCAAGACGCCTACTGTGAGCAATTTTCCTGGTATGATCTGATTGTAATCTGTACGTCTCTGTGGGGACAGAGAGACTATTGACAGTTACACAATTTAATGGTTGGACAGTGGTTCGAAATACATTTCATCTGTGGCACTCATTCAGCTGTTCTTGAACACAAAAACACATTATGTGGCATCTTTCGGACTGACCCGTTACCTAGCCAATCGGATAACTCTTAACTAGTTCAAATGATTTTTCTCCTTAAATTAACACTTTTACAGGATGCTTTATATTATTCACATTTGACAGTAAAGACTTCTACATTGCTACAAAATATTTATATTTCAAATAAATGCTGTTCTTAAAAAAAAAAAAAACAAAAAACAAATGATAATCACTGTTTCCATGAAAATATAAAGCAGCACTTTATAAACTGTGCTGCTTTATAAGCATTTTTTAACATTAATAATTATAAATGTTTCTTGAGGACTAATTCATGATATTAGAAGGGACATGTGACACTTTTCTTGTGAAAATTCAGTATATTACATTTGAAAACATATTCAAATCGAAAATGGGTATTTTAAATAGTAACTTTATTTCACAATATTCCTGTTTTTACTTTACAAATAAATGCAGTATTGGAGAGTGTAAGAAACTTCCTTTAAAAAGCATAGTGTCTTTCTGATCCCAAACCTTTTTAACGGTAGTGTAGAGAGAGAAATACGCTGCATGTTCTGTTTTGGAGGATTAATATACTTCTTCCATTTTTTTTTTTTTTATAGAAGCAGATTGCATACCAGATATCCTGAGATAGCTCTTGTATAGAAAACCTTGATCCGCTCTCAAAACAGCTTTAGCAGCTGCAGATCAGGTTACTGCTTTTACTGAGATAGCTGTCAGCATTTATTTGAGCTATGAAAGTGTGTGCTCTCAGTTGATGGTTTTCCTTGGCTCTCATTTTCAGATGGCTAATGTGGAAATTTCTCCCCGCAAGCTAGAATGACTTTGACGTTTGAAGGATGTGTTTGAAATGTATGATGAGTTGTTTGGCCCGATCTTTCAGTTCTGTTTATGTACTAATCAGGACTAGAGGATGAAATTCGGTGTCTCCGCATGCATACCAGCCATTGTCTAGTTCTCCGATTGCATCGCATGCATCAGTGTCTGGCTGAATGTGCCAGGAGAGGTCGGAGGAGGACAGACCCTCACCGCTTGTGTTCTTCCTGCAGTTTCTCACAGTTCCACGGGCTCATTACACACTATAAGATTGGCGCGCTGTGCATGAACGTCATCGAGCACGAGCTGAAGAAATATGACCTATGGCAAGATGAGTTAGAGAAGAAGAGCAAGGCTTATATCCTTTTTATCAATCTCTTTTCAAACAGAAAATGAATAGCAAATGTGTTAAATGTTCTAGATTACTCCTTAACATATCCACGTGAGGAGGCCCCCGAAAACCAGAGCTTGCAGAAGGAGTATGAGAAAACCCTTAAGAAATCCCAAAGCCTCCTGGTCAGACAGGAGCAGCTGCTGCGAGGTACAGGAAGTGACATGTTTTGTTTGCCACAGTTCATCCATGAGGCCTTGTTTATGTGTTCCTCTTCCTCGCCCACGGCTCTAGTTGCGTTCTCCCTGCTGTTGAATCTGTCTGAGGACACCCGCACGGAGCTCAAGATGAGGAACAAGAACATAGTGCACCTGCTGGTCAAGTCTCTAGAGAGGGAGAACGAGGAGCTGCTGGTGCTTGTGGTCTCCTTCCTCAAAAAGCTCAGCATCTTCTTGGAGAACAAGAACGACATGGTGAGATCTTCTCGGTGCCAAACACACCAGAAGCTTTGAAATACGATTTCAGGAGTTATTAAATCATTAAACGCTGCTGGTTAAAAGTTTGGAATGGTTATGGTTTTTGAACGACGTTACTTGTGCTCAGCAAAGTTGCATTTATCTGATGAGAAATCATGCACAATTGTACACGTTATTTTGTGAAATATTGTTACAGGCTAAAAGAACTGGATTCTATTTGAATATATTTTAAAACGTAACTTATTCCTGTAGTCATAAAGCTGAATTTTCAGTAGTCATAAGTACTCATGATCCTTCAGAAATCCTTTTAATATACTGATCTGTTCCAAAAAAAGATAGAAAAGACATTTACAGTGTTATAAAAAGATTTCTATCTCAAATTTTTCTTTTGAACTTTGCATTCATCAAAGAATCCTGCAAAAAATATATATCACTAAAATACTAAGCAGCTAAAGCTGTTTTCAACAACAGTAAGAAACATTATTAATACTTGCGCGCCAATAAGAAATGCTAACATTTGAAAATCATTTCAAGATTTCAGTGACACTGAATACTGGAGAATAACTGCTGCTGAAAATTCAGCTTTTCCATCACGGGAATAAATGACATTTTAAATTAGATTAAAAAAAGACAACAGTTCTTTTAAATTGCAATGATATGCCTCAATATTATTATTTAATCAAATAAATGCAGCCTTGGTGAGCACAGGAGGTGTGAAAATCTATCAATAAAAAATGATTTATAAAAATAAAAAATAAAAACTTTTGACTGGTATATGGAGATAAAATATAAATATGATGCATTTTATTTAAGCCTAAAGCTGCACCTTTAAGGTGTCCTGAAGAATTATGGGGTCATTTATAGCAGGAAGTTTGTGTCATTGCTGTGCTGAGGTTCGTCCTGCTTGTCCTACACTGCTCCACTGTCAGTGCACCTGGAATCAATCTACTCTGGCTATGAATGTACATTTATCAAGAGAGAAATTGTTTTTATTCCTGTATCCCTTAAGCAAATCCTTGTTGTAGATAAAAGAAATAGACTTTTGGCTTTGAAAATCTCTCATAAAAACACGTTGAACAAAAAAATACTGGCTATTATAGGAGCTGCTAAGAAGAAAAAAAAACGATGATTCTGTTTGTTTCTCCAAACTAAGCTGTTTTCAAAGAAAAAAATATTAAGTAATTTTACGTAGCTGCTTGTTTTGACTCTAACTGAATGTATTGTGTGTATTTCACTTGCTTGTAATAGGCTGAAATGGACACTGTAGAGAAGCTGGCTCGTCTGGTTCCTTGTGAACAGGAAGACCTGATGAACGTCACTCTGCGACTTCTCCTCAACCTCTCCTTTGACACGGGTCTGCGCACCAAAATGGTGCATGTGGGTTTGCTGCCCAAACTCACTGCTCTGCTGGGTAACTCTTCTAATGTTCATATTAATGAGACTGGAACATTATTCTACTGTAATTGAATTGCACTAAGGCTTACAGCAGGGTTTATGTACTGTTTTCCAACTTTTTGGTTCTGGGGCCTTTTCACAACAGTAGTTTTATGAGGGATATTGCCTAAAACCCTCAGTTAGAACTTATGTAGATTGTGTGTGTATCCTACCATTGGTAAGATTTTTTAATGTATTACATGTTATATGCTCACCAAGCTACATTTTCAGCATCCATAACTCATAAGCCTTCAGAAATCATTCTAATATGCTGATTTGTTGGTAATGATATTTTTTATTTTAATTTTTTTGTTTCATTTTAAAAAGAGCTGTGCTGCTTTTATATGTTTGTGAATCCATAATAAAAAAAAATTGAATTCTTTGATAAATAAAAAGATCATAAAACTAAATTTATTTAAAATATAAATATTTTAGTTATAAATATTTTAGCTGTCTTTTAAAATGATTCCTTTCTTAAACAAAAAAACTAAAAACTTTTGAACAGTAATACAGTAGCATCTCAATGAATTAGAATGTCATGGAAAGTTGTGAAACTCGTGAATTAAATAAATTCAATGCACACAGACTGAAGTAGTTTAATTAAGTCTTTTGTTCTTTTAAGTGTGATGATTTTGGCTCAGATTTTTTATTGAATTGTTGGCCTTCTGGAAAGTATGTTAATTTACTGTACATGTACTTAACACTTGGTAGGGGCTCATTTTGCTTTAATTACTTTCTCAGTTACATGTGTGGCACTGCTGAGGTGGTCTGGAAGCCCAGCTTTCTTTGACAGTGGCCTTCAGCTCATCTGCATTGTTTGGTCTCTTGTTTCTCATTTTCCTCTTGACAATGCCCCATAGTTTCTCTATGGAGTTCAGGTCTGGTGAGTTTGCTGCCAGGCAAGCACACCAACACCATGGTCATTTAACCAATTTTTGGTGATTTTGGCAGTGTGTGCAGGTGGGTGCAGTGACTTTAGTTTTAAAAAAAACACAATGGACCAACACCAGCAGATGACATTGCACCCCAAATCGTCAGTCTGTGGAAACTTAAAACTGGACTTCAAGCAACTTGGGCTATGAACTTCTCCAGCCTTCCTCCAGACTCTAGGATCTTGGTTTCCAAATGAAATACAAAACTTGCTCTCATCTGAAAAGAGGGCTTTGGACCACTGGGCAAGAGTCCAGTTCTTCTTCTCGTTAGTCCAGATCAGACACCTCTGACATTGTCTGTGGTTCAGGAGTGGCTTAACAAGAGGAATACGACAACTGTAGTCAGTTTGGTGGTGGCTCTTGATGCCTTGACCCCAGCCTCAGTCCAATCCTTGTGAAGTTCACTCAAATTCTTGAATCAATTTTGCTTGACAATCCTCATAAGGCTGTGGTTCTCTCAGTTGGTTGTGCATCTTTTTCTTCCAGACTTTTCCTTCCACTCAACTCTCTATTAACATGCTTGGACACAGCACTCTGTGAACAGCCAACTTCTTTGGCAATGAATGTTTGTGGCTTACCCTCCTTGTGAAGGGTGTCAATGATTGTCTTCTGGACAACTGTCAGAGCAGCAGTCTTCCCCATGATTGTGTAGCCTAGTGAACCAAACTGAGAGACCATTTTGAAGGCTCAGGAAACCTTTGCAGGTGTTTTGAGTTGATTAGCTGATTGCCATGTCATTATATTCAAATTGGTTGAGATTGTGAATTGGTGGGTTTTTGGTAAATGTGAGCCAAAATCATCACAATTAAAAGAACCAAAGACTTAAAGGGGGGGTGAAATGCTCATTTTCACTCAATATCCTGTTAATCTTGAGTACCTATAGAGTAGTACTGCATCCTTCATAACTCCAAAAAGTCTTTAGTTTTATTATATTTATAAGAGAAAGATAGTCTGTACCGATAGTTAAGTTAACAACACAGAGATATTTTAAGCAGTTTTACTCACCGCCTGCGGTTCCAACACACGATCGTGACCCTTTTTCGTTGGGACTGCATTATCCTTAAGAAATAAGCGATATGCAAATCCGGCGTCAAACTGGGCCTTGTTTGTAAAACAAGCATCTTTGAAATGCAGCGAACAAACACAAACACTTGCACAACTCCGTTGATGCTCTGTAAAAATAAACTCCATCCACTGGTCCCTTAATGCTGTTTTTTTTTTTTGGTAATCTGTGCAGGGTTGTCTTGCCCTGGCAACCAAAAACACACTTCTTTTGTGACAATTCGGTCTCTCGCTCTGATCAGTGAATGTCTCTGCTATACGGGAGCGCGCGCTCTTCTGGCAGACGTGCCTCAGGACTCATATAAGGAAATTCCGCTCCATCTAACGTCACACAGAGCCATACTCGAAAAAAACTTTCCGAAACTTGTGACAAACCGGAAGGTGTATTTTTGCAACAAAAATACTCCTTCAAACGTACAACTTAATTTTTGAAACTTTGTCCATGTTTATCATGGGAATCCAACTCTTTAACAGTGTAAAAAACTCAGTATGCATGAAATAGCATTTCACCCCCCTTTAAACTTCTTCAGTCTGTGTGCATTGAATTTATTTGACAAATTAACTTTTCCATTACATTCAAATTTATTGAGATGCACCTGTGTGTAAATTATTTAGTTTTTTATTTCTCACTGTTTAAAAACTGAGGCTATGAGTTAATTCAAACAGACACTGTATTAATCACATAATTTACAACAGTTTGTTAAAATAAAATAAAAAACAGTAATAGTGTCAAATTTGGCAAATTTGTTGAAAAATGATAAATAATGTTAAATACATTTACTTTATTTCTTAAGTTAAGTTTGACAGCCTTAAAATATATATTTTTGCTCCTCTTTAATTTTCTGTGCACTCTCTACCACCTTTTTAATAGGTGGACATATTTGAAAACACCCGATTTTAAGAATATTGTAGACCAACTCCTTGCGCATCTTATTCAAGCCCAGATATGTTACTTTCTTAAACCAGTAGATTAAAAACCATCTGGATAATAGAATTTTCCTCTTTTCCATTTGAAATTACAATTTTGGCCCAGGACGAAATGAGAGAAAACTTGCATGACAGAATTTAATGGAAAAATTATAATTGTAAGGTTACTAAATTAAAGTTATCTTTAGATGTGTATTATACACTCTCATCTTCAAACTAGAAAGAGACTATTTAAGGCTGCATCCAAGGATTTGCGCTGGAAAATCAGTATCATGTTGAAATGTTTGAAAACCAACATATGATCTACAACAGAATGATTGTCTTTACAAGCTGCAGAATATAAAATATACAGAATATACAGTTACACTGAAACCAAAAACCTGCTTTGGCAGAAGCTGGTGCAGGTGCAGATGATGGAGCTTTGGCTTAAGTTATGGCCATTCTATCAGATATCCCGAATCGAGCAAAGCCAAACACATTTACCCAGTGATTATGAGTTCAGCTAGTCATGTCATAGGAGAATAATTCCTCTTTGTGTCTGTTTTCATTTTCATCCAACAGTACTTTTTATGCATCTCTGACAGGCATCAACCACAATATTTCTGGTAATTTGATGCATGTGACATGCGTCTCTTTTCCTGATCGGCTCGGGTGACACCTCTGCATCGAAGCTGCTTTGTAAATCCTTCCTTTGATTACATCTAAGGGCTTAATTGCACATTTTTTCAGCGGGTTAGCCATTTACGCTTCAGCAGTTAGGGCTGCGTTTAAGAGCTGCCTGGCTGCCGTCGTAAAGTCCGTCCGTCTCCGCTTACTCTCGCTGAGGTGAGACAGCGACGTGGGTCAGTGGTGCCTGCGGCCGCTAATGAGTAGCACATGAGGGCCCGCCCAGGACGGCCCTCGCTTATTACTGCCACTAAAATATATGCCTCCTCCTGTGCCCCCAATTAAACAAACCAAGCAAACCTCTTCTTTACCTACTCCGCTCTCTTTCTTTTTCATCCTGATATCCCTAGCGGTCACATCTGCTTCTAATCGCTGATGTGATAATGTGTGCTAGAGTGTCTCGGGTCCCGACTGCCTCGGTCAGACTCATAATGACTGATTATCCCATTGCTCTATCTGAGTGTTTCCTATCTCACAGGGGAGTATCAGCATTAGGGAAGAAGAGGAGGAGGCGGTAAAGCGTTATTGATGAGAGTGTTTGAAAGGAGAAGTGTGAGTGTGCTTGGTGCGTGTGTATCTGCAGTCGTTTCCCCTGTGGAATGATTTTGGATTGTAATCACATACCCCACATGCTCTTATCTATAATCTCTGTGATGGATGATTCGCTCTCTGCACGAGCCAGTGTAAATACATTATCTAACTGACCACGACTGATCAATTTAGATAGCGCTCTGAAAGTTTACATGCGTTGTGAATCTCTCTGAAGTTTTTTTGCCTCATCTTTTTTTTTTTAGGTGATGACAAGTACAAGCACGTAGCGATGCGTATCCTCTACCACATCAGCGTGGATGACAAATCTAAATCCATGTTTGCGTATACTGACTGCATTCCTCAGGTGAGCGTTTTCTTCACTTTATTCACTTTAGATTGGGGCTTTTCATATTTAATTCTCTTCGTTATTTTTTTTATTAATTAGATATTCCACATGTTGCCCAATACAAAGGTTATGATATAAAGAAACATTACAAAACATTTAAAATAACCAAATACAGTATTTATCCCGTAACTTATCCTGTGTGTGTGTATGTATACTGTACTGTACAAGTACTAAAAGGTATTTTGTACTGTGCTATTTGAAACATGTTTTTGCTGCTGTGGTGTGTCATGTATGTTGTAAAGTGAGCTAATTGCTGCGCTGTCTTTCTCTCACGTGGCGTTAATGAGATAACAGAGCTAATTTAATTGGAGGGGGGCCTCCGTGAGGTCACCAGCAATTGCCTGGGTACAATTTCTCTGAAACAACTTCTGCCCGAGCGTTGTCATCTTTAAAATGCTTGTCTTCTCTAATTGGGTGAAAATGCCTACCAGATGCTTGTAAAAAAAAAGTTAAATTCCTCAACCTAATCGCTCCGCCAATCCGCCTGGAGACAGTAGGGGTATGATGTCAGAAAAGCTGTGGGACTCTTTAGGGAGGTATCTGCAATGCCTTTCTTTCTTTCTTTCTTTCTTTCTTTCTTTCTTTCTTTCTTTCTTTCTTTCTTTCTTTCTTTCTCTCTTTCCTTCTTTCTTTCTTACTTTCATTCTTTTCTCACTTTGTTTTCTTTGTTCTTTCTTTTGTTTTTGTTTATGTTTCTTTGTTCTTTTTCTTTTCTAACTTTCTTTCCTTTGTTCTTTCTTTTGTTTTTGTTTCTGATTCTTTGTTCTTTTCTCTTTTTGTCCTTTGTTCTTTTGTTTATTCATTATTTCTTACAGTTGTTTATTCATTTGTTTAATCTTTCATTGGTTCTTTAGATTTTTGTCCTTTCTTTCTTGTTTTGAAGACTCCCCTCAGTGTGTCTGTTGGTGTCTGTGGATCTAGGGTCCCTCAGGTCTGTGCTGGCAGTCAGCCTGGACCCTCTTCTGTAAGGGAGGATTTAGGATATAGATCAAACGGCCTCGCTGCTCTGGGTTCTGGACTGGTGAGGAGAGGAGAGGCCCGGCATTGGACCCATTCCTCTGCCACAAAAGGGTCTTGCTATAATTACTCAAAGCTGTGAGGTGTGTGTGTGTGTGAGGAAATGCTTGCAGGGCTTGTGAAGACGGAGGTGGGAGGGAGGGGATGACTCAGGGGTACGAGGCAGGGCCTCCCGTTGCTGGTAAATAGGAGCAAGCAGGTGCCAGTGAGTCTAGACTGTGTGATTTGGAGGCCTGGTCTCAGGTTATGTGATACTCAATATGGGGAAGGCCTGATTGCTCGCTGCTGCCTCTTCACAGGCCTGCTTGGTCTGGTCGTGCCTTCCTGTGTAACATCCAACTGGCCCATACCGTGGCCCATGCCCAATGCGGCCAGTGGAGCCTCCTCTATCATCATCTGTTCATCTCCTCATCACTCTTTTTAACCACATGTGTGGAATCAGTTATCTCCTTAAGACAGGCCTGCCAAGTCTCCCTCATTGGGCCGTTATCAGCTGCAGCATTGACCTGATTGAAGCGGACTGTGGGATATTGTCTCAACTCTCTCTGGCTTTTGAATAAAAACACAAATAGCAATCCTTCCGCCAACAGTGACAGCACTAATAATTCTCCCTGTCAGGAACCATCTCTTTCATCATTTATTTCTCTTTTGTTTTCCGTCTGATTGTTGCACGATACTCCACATGCATTACTCCTCAGTTTTGAAATGTGCTTCAATAGGCCCATTGTGACATCACTCTCTGAGGACGTTTGGAAACCACACATGAGCCCTGATGTGAGAGAGACAAACTATTCTGGGCTTAGATGATCTTATTTAATTATACATTAATGTTCTGATTCTTTAGTACTTATTTACATTTGGAATCACAAAAGTTTATAGGTGAAATTGAATCATGGTGTCTGTCATAAGTGAACTGAAAGGACTAAACTGGTCTAAAAGGGTCAGATTTGGCTAAATACAGTGGTGGACAAAATTATTAGAACACTAGTATTTTCACTAGTTAAATCCTGAAGAACTGTGGCAGCAAAATGCTTCAGGAGACCTACTTGCAAAGCTACCTTAATGTGCAACTATTCAACTATGTGCTAGTGCACCTAGGGCAAAAGTATTAAAGCAAAGTATGGTAACACCAAATGTAGATTTAATTTACTTAATAGAAGGTAATTGATAAAGAAATCTATAAATGACATTATTTTTCACAGCATCCTCATTTTTCAACATTTTTACACAAGTGCCTAAAACTTGCCTAACAGCATTGCAGGTAGGTTTCTTGAAGTGTCTTGGAGAAATTTCCACTGTTCTTCTGGATTGAGTCTGTCAAGTTTCTTCATATAACTCCAGACAGACTGGATGATGATGAGGTCAGATCTCTGTCTGGAGCACTGGCTGTTGTCAGACTCCTTGTTCAAAGAAAAATCTCATTGGATTATTACAATTAATGGCAAAATTAATGTTTGGAAATTGAAGTTGTGGCCTAGTGGTTAGAGAGTTTGACTCCTAACCCTAAGATTGTGGGTTCGAGTCTCTGGCCGGCAATACCACAACTGAGGTTCCCTTGAGCAAGGCATCAAACCCCCAGCTGCTCCCCGGGCTGCCCACTGCTCCGGGTGTGTGTTCACAGTGTGTGTGTGTGTTCACTGCTGTGTGTGTGCACTTTGGATGGGTTAAATGCAGAGCACGAATTCTGAGTATGTGTCACCATACTTGGCTGTGTATGTCACATCACTTTCTTTCTCTACAGAAAAATATGTTTTCATTTTGATATCCTGGGTATAGTCATTTTAATTGAAATCCTGTTTTGTGTGTGAACAGCTCATGCAAATGCTCTTTGAACATGGAGAAGAGAGAATCGACAGTGAGCTCATTTCATTCTGCATCAACCTGGCTGCTAACGAGACTAATGCTCAGATTATTTGTGAGGGTGAGAGCCTGAATCTAATTTCTTCTGGATTAACATGCAACATGTCCAAAACATCTGTGTTTACATGTAATAAAGTATACTGTCACACACCAGTGACAGCTGTTGCTTTTCTGTAATTAATAGTAAATGGAATCTGTTCAAATTTATGATCAATCTCTGGCTGATCGTGGTTAGTTGTGTATTTGCCCTGCAGGTAATGGATTGAAGATGCTGATGAAAAGAGCATTGAAACTGAAGGACCCGCTGCTGATGAAAATGATTAGGAACATCTCACAGCACGATGGACCTCTGAAACAGCTCTTCATTGTAATTTTAATATTCTGCCATTTCATTATCAGTCACAAATTTCACATTACTTACTGAAAACATAAAGGCATAATTTAGCATTGTGTTGATATTCACTACAAATTAACAATGCATACTGTGAACGATAAATAATAATGATAAAAGAATTACAAATTAAATGTTATATTTATTTATTTGTAGTATTCTGTTATGTATTTGATTGCCCAAATAAATTAAATTTGTAATTTCATAAAGCAAAAATTGAAATCCTAAATTATCTTACAGGTTGGGAATTCCTGTGGTAAATGATTAGCTAAAGAGATTTTGTAATTTACCCTTCAGGAATATGTGGGTGATCTGGCAGCTCAGATCAAGCAGGAGGGTGAAGAAGAGTTTGTTATTGAGTGCTTGGGTACAATGGCAAACCTCACCGTACCTGACCTGGACTGGGAGCTCCTGCTGAAAGAGTACAACCTGGTGCCCTACCTCAAAGACCACCTCAAACCCGGTAAAGTTAACCTGTACCTGTTTGTGTTTCAGGACCTATTTGTAATGGAAAGCTAATATAAAGCCTACTACATACAGTACAGTGATAAATTCATTTAAAAAAATGGCTAGCCTTTTACAGCTTTTATCAGCTGTTTTTCCATCTTGGCATAGCTTTCAATTTTGTTACGGGAAAGAATGAAGCATGAAAGCGGTGCACTTGCTGGGTTCTGGAAAGTTTAAATGTTTCTAATTAAATTTTCTACCTGTTAGATTGTGTATTATTAATGTCTACACCTACCCCAGCCTTAAACTTACCCTTTACAATAATGAAATACTAATTAATGTTGTACAGTATGACAAAAATTAGGCTGTATTTATGTGCGCATGCCCAGTAGAGCCAAACGTATCCCTTCTAGCCTTAATCGTGTGCATTTGTCATATCCCGAGCTTTGCGTTTGTGTGTGCTGCGCCAAGGCATCAGTCATTTAAATTTTTGACCACAGACATTATGTCAGCAGACAGCAGCATTATAGAGTAAATAAAATGTAAATAAAATACATTAAAAAAATGATTTGACCCTACAGCTCCAAACTCGGTCTTAGAGTACCAGTGTCCTTTAGAGTTTAGCTCCAACCCTAATTAAACACACTTGAACCAGCTAGTGTTGTCAAAAGACCCGGTACTTCGGGACCAAGTTGATACTAAAAAAATGAAAATGTCACAGTACCAGATTTCTTTAACTACCGATGGTACCGAGTACCCGCTCAACCCGGTTCTTGACGCACACAGCGCTATGATTTCCGCGAAGCAGAAAACGCAGACGGAATCTCAAAATCCAGTCATGAAAATGAAACTTATATTTTAATATGGACAGTCACAGAATTTGTAAAAGTTAGCATAAATTAATCCAATCAAATCTCCATTTGGACCAGTATCTGTTAATGTTAAGCCATAAAAGTTGGTTGAAATATGAATCCTGCATGTTCTGCACGTCTCAGTGTGAAAAAATGAATGGTTTGTTTACTACATAGACTGAAGCACGTGACGCTTGCAGTAATTTCAGCATCTGCCGTCTCAATGAGGACATAAATACATAAACAGTCACTTCACAAGCATTTTACCATTTCATTTGAGTAAAACCAGTGTCAATTTAAAGGTATTCACGCTGACCCGTCAAAATAAGTTCGTTTTTACATAAATAAAAATAAAAAATAAATCACACAATATTTTTTCCATGTTTTAATTTTAATAGCAAATCCCCTTTATTTACCAAAAAATACAATTTGTTAAAATTTAATTAATTAAAAGACAAATTAAATTTGGGTGAATCTTGTTTAAAGATATAAAGAATGGGATTGGTTTTATTTTTAGTGATAAAAAGTCTTTTCTTTTTTTTCTTTTTTAGCATATTTTTGTGTTTTTCTGTGGTAGCGAAATTGGCACAGAGGACCGTGGATTTTCACTGGTATCGTACCGAATATTGAAATATTGGTACCGTGACAACACTAAAACCAGCTAATCAAGCTCTTACTAGACACACTAGAAACTTCCAGATAGGTGTGTTAAGGCCAGTTGGAGCTAAACTTTCAGGACATTGGCCATCCAGGATCTAGTTTGGAGACCCCCCACCTACAGAGTTGTTAATTGGCACATGCTTTTTGATCATCAAAAATAATCATGTAAAATTATTTTCTTAGAATAGGAGATATGTTGTCTCTCACATCACATACATTATCAGTAGTTAAAGCTGCAGTAGGTAATTTTTGTAAAAATATATTTTTTACATATTTGTTAAACCTGTGATTATGTCCTGACAGTAGAATATGAGACAGATAATCTGTGAAAAAATCAAGCTCCTCTGGCTCCTCCCAGTGGTCCTATTGCCATTTGCAGTTACTGACCGCTCCCGTTAAGAAACAACCAATCAGAGCTGCGGTCCGTAACTTTGTTTGTGTTCAAAATGTAGAAAAATGTATATAATAAGCAAGTACACCATGAATCCATTTTACAAACCGTGTTTTTGGCTTGTCCTGAATCACTAGGGTGCACATATAATAAGTGTTTATATTCAGACTATTTTAGATTGCTTCGGGGGTACCGCGGCGGAGTAACCCAGCACCTTTGTGATTCTTCATAGACATAAACAGAGAGAAGTAGTTCCGGCTACGATGTTCTTCCGCAAGACACAAGCAGTTCTGTTTATTAACCGCTAGAGCTTCAAAAGTTACCTACCGCAGCTTTAAGTATGTGGTCTTGAAGAGGATTCTTTTTTTTTTTTTTTTTTTCATTTGGACTTGCACTTGACTTGGACTCAAACCTTTAGACTTGGTCTTGACTCGGTCTCGACTAGTCCTGGTCTTGGACTTCTCTTGGACTCGACAAAGCTGGACTTGACTATAGCTCTACTACACTGTATGACTGAAATTGGGCCTTTTTTTTTGATGACCTCAAGGTGCTAGATCACATACTTGACAAATTTTTCATCATCTTTTGTCTGTTCATTAAATGTTCCTGTGTGTGACAAATCATTAAAAAAAATACAAGTAGTCTGTGTAGTCTCTTAACTACTATTAACTCAAAAAACTGGTATGAACTGTAGAATTGTTTAAAATGCTGATTAAAAGTTTTAGATGGAGTATTTTAAATTACCAATTTAAAATATTGAATGTCAAGCATACTGGTTGACCTATATATCGCCAAAGCAGATATTTTGGCAGATATTTGGCTTTTTTCAAATATCGGCATCAGCCAGTAAGTTTTTGTATTTGGGCGATGTGTTTGAGGTGCAAAATATCAAAATATATATCACCAAGCGCAAAATATATATTGCCAAGTGCAAAACATCAAAATATATATCACCAAGGCCAATATATCGGCTGATATTTGGCATTTTTCAAATATTAGCGTCAATGCGTTCAAGTTTAATTTTGACGGTGCACCAGATTTTAATTTGACGGAGTTGAGAATGGCAGCACATAAGTGCTGCATGTAAAATGAGTGTTACCTGGACTTTAGTAAAAAAAAATATGATTCTCAATGCACACAAACTTTCAAGATTTTCCAAGACTTCACTACATTTATATTTAGGAATTACTCGTAGCATTATAGCATTAATAGTACAATAGAATGATTTATTCATCCGCAGGGCGGAGAGTGTTAATCGTTTATTGACTCCAAGTGAAATTATTTCTCTGGCCACTAATTATTTCTTGTCATTCATTGCCATTCCTTATTGGAGTAGTATGAAATAGCATTTTTCCTTATGCCAAACCAGACTTGACCTTTAACCTCTGAGTTTCAGGCTCAGCAGAGGATGACCTGATCCTGGAGGTGGTGATCATGATCGGTACGGTGTCAATGGATGATTCCTGTGCCGTCATGCTGGCTAAGTCTGGCATTATTCCTGCTCTTATTGAGCTGCTAAATGGTAAGCGCGCTGCCAACACTTACACACATTTATTAGCATTAAGCCAGAGCATGAGTGCTTAAAGAAACAAACAGATCTCCAAAAACCTCTCGACACAAAATCTTTTTCATAATCGCTAACCTAAATTCCAGAGAAAAAGATCAGTGCTGTTTTGATTTCTACTTTAGTTTGGCCGAATCGCAACAGCTGCCCCCCTGCTTTGCATGTCTGTAGCCGCTCAATACCAGATTTCAATTTGGCATGCTTTATCTTCCCTAATGTGATCTGATGAAATGAGTTTTGAAGAGTTTATTTAGACTAAACTAATATTAAATTAGAATAAATAAACAGGCCATGGCTGCGTGGGCCACATGCTTTGTGCATTATGTGCTGGGAAGTGACAGTGTTTTCAGGAACAGGAAAGCACCAGGTTCATGGCATGCATCAGATTTGCTGGTTCTGCTCAATGTGAGCCCTCATTTCAATACATGCCTGATGGCGGGGCTCTTCCTTGCCATAAAAAGAATAAATGTTTAGGAGCCAAGAAGGTGGAGGGCCAAACTAGCGACCGTCCCAACATATACAGCTCCTCTCAAAGAGAAAAAGGAAAGATACTTGACAACTTTTTCCCCCACTCCAGACACAGTGGTTTCCATTACATGAAATTCAACATCTGAAATGTTTTTGCACTACATGCAATATAATATTTTATAACTTTGATCACAACAATGCAGTGACAAATCTAATTGTTTTCCTCGTGATAGGCATTATTTGGCGACGCCACATAGACAGATGCTTGGGTATTGTTTTATTTATACATAACATTTCAGCACTTATGTTCGTATACTCATTCACCGGCTCTTTCTCATCTGAAGAGGCGCTGACATGTTCTCTGTGATGTTATTTGTAGCTTGTGCAAAGCTTGTGCAGCTCCTTGCTGTAGCGGTATTCGGTTTCTGGTCCCATGGAGCAGCTAGCCTCTTTGCTATCATTCTTCTGAAGGAATTTCCATCCCAGGGGACGAGAGCGTTCTGAGCCAGATCGAAATTGAAATAAAGGCTTTTATTAAAGGGGGCAGCTACAACCGCACAGTCCTCCATAGGAGCTTTCTGTATCATTTCAGAGGAGAAGTTGATACTTTCGCCAAATGGCGGCTTCTCACGAGAGCCTTCATACATAAACATGATCCACCGGAGGAGGTTTTGAACGTCAGCTCGCATGAACAGGCACCATCGGATAGGAAATGGCTACGCGGCTGCACTGGAGTGTGCGTTTTGTTGGTTTGCTGTATCACATTTCTGCTTAATGCTGACGTGCAGATGTTCTCGTGATGAGGAAACGATTATGCTTTCATATAATAATATATGTCCGTGAGGAAATATTTTCGGTCCAATTCTACTTTATATGAAGCAAAATGTTTGATTTTGTGATGCCAAAGTAATTTTCTTCATCTGCTTGTGTCGTTGTTACCAGCCCAACAGGAAGACGATGAATTTGTGTGTCAGATCATCTACGTCTTCTACCAGATGGTCTTCCACCAGGCCACCAGAGATGTCATCATTAAGGACACTCGTATCCTAACTAAAATAAATTGGTTTTCTGTGTATGTTTATCTGGGCAGATGTTTTGTGATTGGTCTTTGACGGCTGTTTGGCCTGTGTTCACTGGTGCTTTGATACTTTTGGGTTATTCAGTTTTGAATATTGCAGATATGTGTGTTTAAATTAGTGTTCCTGTAGCTCAATTGGGGGTTCGATTCCCCGGGAACACCAGATATGTGAAAATTGATACCCTGAATGCACTGTAAGTCGCTTTGGATAAAAGTGTCTGCTAAATGCACTAATTTAATTTAATTTAATGTGTAAGAATCCATAATTATTTTCAAATCCAAAAAGGAGAAGAATGTTAAAAAAGCAAGTTTGACTGCGCTGTAAAAAGTGGTAGTTTGCAATTGTCACCCTATGGATCTGTTTATTCTATTGATTCAGACATATTGAATAACATTTTTGATGTTACACTGTGTAGCAATTTTTTTAAATTTCATGGCAAAACATTTTAGAGTACAGGCTAAAATCAGACTGCCAAAGACCAGACCAGTGGGACTCAAACCCAGACAAAGGCCATTATTATGTGGTTTTAAGAAGTCTAAAGACCAAGACCACAAAATGTAAGATTTCAGCTCCAATGTAAGATATTTGCCAGATTTGATTGTGATCATATGATGGCAAATTTACACTGAGCTGCTCACATCCTCATACTCCGTTGTTCTATTTAGTATTTAGTATAGTTTGTATGGCAAAGATGGCCAAAAAGGGTACTTCACTAAATTAAAGGTGCTGCATGTACGTTTTTGACTCTACTAAAGCATAAAAATACCATAATATGTTTGCAGATATTTAAGAAACATGCTAAGTTAACATACTTGTTTATCTTAAAAACAATGCTACAGTCAGTTATTCTCATTTTAAAATGTGTTTTCTGGGCCGGAATATCAGTCTTTTTATTTTGGTTTGTGAAACCCACCCACTGACAGTTTACCCAATTGCATTTCAGTGACCTGGGTTGCCGCTTGGCGGAAAACACAGCGTATTTCATTTTATTTATCGTCAAGTACACTCATTCATGTTGGTGTTGTCAATCTGGCAACCTGCGTGTGCGTCAAGTCTGAGAAGGAGGGGCCGGGTGAAAAAAAAAAAAAACCCTCCAGTATTCAATACCTAGTTCAACTTCAATACCTAGTTCAACCACTCGGTATCAATCCTACATACAGCACCTTTAATAAAACGCAATACTAACTATTTATAATATTCTCAAATAATAATATGGCCACTTAAGAGCTCTTACTAAATATTTATGAACAAAGAGTGAGCACTAGTAATCATGGTTATAATAAAATAAAATAATAATTATGGTAATTGGACTATGAACTCCTTAACTGTAATTCAAAGAGGCCCCAGCCTACCTCATTGACCTTATGCATGACAAAAATGTGGAGATCCGGCAGGTTTGTGACAACACTCTGGACATCATTGCTGTAAGTATTCACAAACAACCCCACTGCATATGTGCCCACAAATCCAAATCGGACTTCTGTGTGTGTTTTTGCTGACCATGTATGCTGACATTAGATAGCATAATTGGTGGTGAACTCTTGAGAGGCAGGTTTGTTTGGGGAAGTGTTTCATTCACTTTATTAGCCTGCTCGTTAAGCCTCGGCCACATCAAAGCATGCGTGTGGCATCTGGTTTTTATCTGTGGTGACAGAGAAAGCGCAGATGTATAGCTCTGGCTCTGCAGACTTTGACAGTTTTGTAGATTAACTCATATTCTTTATTTTGATAGTCGACTAGATATTGTACTGTCTAGAAGTCACTTAGGCATTGATGTGTAGTTGCAAATATAGTTTGTAGAATTTCTAAAGTGGACTATTGAAATAAAGAGTACCAAATTAAATTTGCATTGTTCCTGAAGATAGAATTATTTACAAAGATAATAGGAAATAATCAGTTAATTAAGCTTGATGACACTATGCAATATGTAAACTTCATAAAAATGTAACTGATTAATTTGACATTAAAAGCCATTAAAACTGCTTAAACATTAAAATACTTCTACAATCAGTAATCACTTATTGTTGACAAATGCAAAACAACAACCCTTAAGATAAAGTGATAAACCAGGCTGGAACAAACTTAAAGGGATAGTTCTCCCAAAGGTGAAACTTCTGTCATCATTTACTCACTCTAAAGTTGTGTCAAACCTGTATGACATTATTTCTTCTGTAGAACGCAAAACAAGATATTTTGAAGAACGTTTGTAACCCAACAGTTTTGGCCATTAATGAATAAAAACACTCTAACATTTCACAGAAGAAAGTAAGTCATACAGGCGAGTAACTGATGACAGAATGTTCATTTTTGGGTGAGCAATTCCTCTAAAATTGTGGGTGCAGGTCTGTGTGAGTGTGTACTCTCACTGGCCCTCTGGGCTTTGCATCAGGCTCCTAGCCCCGGGCCCCTGCGTAGCTCTGTGCTGCTGTGTCCACATGATGAATGGACAGAGCAGAGAAAAGAGAAGCAGGGCTTATTTACTTTAGGTTCTGCCACAGGGGGCCTCGGCTGATTAATCCATATTTTCATTCAGCGGAGCAGGCGGCGGCAGGACGCCTCTGTGGGCCTTTAGACGCTGGGACAGAGAGCTGGTCTTGAGCTCTGAGCTCCAGCAGCCCCCCTCCTGCACCCTGTGCCTACCCATACAGAACTAAACAAAAAAAACTCAACCTCAGTTAGTATGGGTATTTTAAATGTTAAATACTTTGTCTTAGAAGAGATGGTTTAACGTTATAATCGTTATTTATGGGATGAGCTTTGTGCAAAGGATGTTAGACACCCTTCCCTGCTGCTCTGTGAGAGAGTAACAGATTCATTCATTTTCTTCATCATTTGGTATAGTTTAAGCATTTAAAACAACTAATTTTCTTAAAGGCATAGTTCACCCAAGAATAAATATTTATGCAAATTCATCATTTATGTTCTCCTTAACTCCAAACCTTAATGAATTTCTTTTTTCATTTTTCAAGTTTAATTTCAATTCACTTTTCTACGAAGTTCTAAGCGGCCATGCATTATTATTTTTCCTTCGTGTTTTCTCATTATCACGACTTAATTTTCTCGTGATCTCGACATAATGAGAGTTGCTTTCTCATTATAACGGCTAAATGTACTTGTGATCTCGACATAACAAGAGTTGTTTTTCTCGTTATAATGACTTAATTTTCTCGTGATCTCGTCATAACAAAAGTTGCACAACTGTGCCAACAGGTGGCACTATAGACCTGAATATAACTTATGGGGTGTTGTATACTGTATATACACTTTAATTTACATATTTGGGATAAAATAGGACCTTCCTCGTGATCGCTAAACAATAAGTAGATTTACTTCATTTTATAATCTTTTACATTGCTTTCTGCACACACACATACACATGAACACTGTTTTCAAACAGAAGCTTGTAACACACATTATACCAGTCACAACATATAATAAATACAAAAAATTACAAATTATATATAATTTTATTTAAAATAAAGGGACAATTAAAATTGAGTTGAATCCAAGCAGCTTTAAAAGATCTTAGAATAGTTCTGCATCCTTCTGAAGGTGCTCCGTCTGTGTTTGCATTTAAACAAAATGTTTAGCATACTGTCTCTGGAAATATCAACAGTTATTGATCAGCCTTTATGTATCGTATATGTTATTACTAGGCAAAGCAAAATTTGCAGATATATCCATGACATATCCTACAGTAAGAGCACACGTTTTTTTCTGTCCATCAGATGTGTGACTGTAAGTTAAAAAACAATTCGTTATGTTAAGATCACAAGAAAATTAAGTCGTTGTAATGAAAAAAACAACTCTTGTTGTTAAGATCACAAGAAAATTAAGTCGTTGTAATGAATAAAACAACTCTTGTTATGAAAAAAATTATAATTCATGGCCGATTAGAACTTCTATACTTTTCCATCCTAAAACGAGAGGTTTATTTTGGCCCCTTGGTGTTATAAATACTAAACAGTAATATAAAACTAAGCTAAACAGAAAATAGAAAAACCATCATAATATCATACCGTATTTTCCGGACTATAAGTCGCACTTTTTTTTCATAGTTTGGCTGGTCCTGCGACTTATAGTCAGGTGTGACTTATTTATCAAAATTAATTTGACATGAACCGAGAGAAATTAACCAAGAGAAAACATTACCATCTCCAGCCGTGAAAGGGAGAGCATAGAGTGCCCTCTCGCGGCTGTAGAAGGTAATGTTTTCTCTTGGTGCTTGGTTCTAAATAAATGTGACTTATAGTCCAGTGTGACTTATATATGTTTTTTTCCTCGTCATGACGTATTTTTGGACTAAAGCGACTAATACTCAGGTGTGACTTATAGTCCAAAAAATACGGTACATTGCAAAAAAAAAATTGAGCGATCCCTTCAACTTATTTATATTGATGGTCATTTATATTTCATGTTAACTCTTGAACTCTTGACTCTTGAAAGCTGAATAAGCTCCTGGTCCCCTATTAGGAAACAATTATTATTATTATTGTTTTTTTTTTAGCAAGGACTCATTAAATTGATCAAAAGTGCCTGTAAAGACATTTATAATGTTAAAAAAGATTTATATTTATGTTGTCAACATTGATAATAATAATAAATGTTTCTTGAGCACCAGATCAGCATATCAGAATGATTTCTGAAGGATCAAAACTAGAGTAATGACTGCAGAAAATTCAGTTTTGCCATCACGGGCAAAATAATATTACATAGGCACAATATTACTGCTTTTATTATATTTTTCAAATAAATGCACCCCTTTTGAGCACAAGAAACTTCTTTCAAAGACATAAAAAATCTTACCGACCCCAAACTTTTGAACAGTAGTGTATATGTGATTTGATTGATTTGAATTGTTTATGGACTTAAATAAGTGAGGACCAATTATGTAGTCACGCTTCTCTCAGAAGAGCACTAGTTCAGCACTGTTTCAGATTGAGGTAGACTGATGTAGACACTCTTGACATGCGTTGGCAAAGGAATCCAATAACACAAAATCAACTGATTCCCCATCTCGCCAAGAAGTGCAGGCCGAGCAGAAAGCGTGCGGCTGTGGGCGAGGTGTGTGTTGTGTGTGGCACTCCACCCAGTTTGTGGGCTCTGCACCTTTAATCACTGACTTCACTGGATTCAACCAGAGCTCTGTTTCTCCGTGGCACCATCAGCAGACACTGCCTATAGGGAAAACCCTGCTCAGACAGAAGCCCTCATTGTGGGATGAAATATATCTGCTGCGGAGGGTCCGGACGGTAAATGGCAGATTGCCAGACATGACGGTGTTTAGGACCCTCTCACTCAAATATTCACTGGAAATCTCTTGTGGGGAGTTGAAGTAGAGCTGGCACTGAGATACAGAGTGGCAGCGCTTTTTTCTTTACAACGTGAAATTTGCACAGCTGTGTGGTATAATTTAAGTTAGAGGGTAGTAACACATCTCAGGCGAATAAATAGACATGTTTGTGTGTGTTCTGCGAAGGAGTATGATGAAGAGTGGGGGAAGAAGATCCAAAGCGAGAAGTTTCGCTGGCATAACTCGCAGTGGCTGGAGATGGTAGAAAGCAGACAGATGGAGGACGCCGAGCCCTACCTGTACGGAGACGATACGGACGCTCTGGAGCAGCCCGATCTCTTCTACAGCACTGGTTAGAAAACACACATACACCCCAAACACACTCATGGCTGAGACCACGAAAGAAAGTCCGCGTTCTCTTGTCTTCTAAGTTAACACAACTTGATTGATATCCTGTGCCACAACTTGACAGACACAGGAAGTTAAAAACCTTACATTTAGATTTCCAGATTTTTGCATGGGGATCGTGATGCTGTATACTGGCTTGATCGTCTGTACAGTTGGTGTCATCAAAGGCTTGTCGTAGTGAGAGGTTGTCAGGAAGATAAATGAGGAGAGCTGCTGGTGGAAGTGGCTCTGCTGGGTCGCTGTCTCGAATGTTAGTTTACTCTATATACTCTCTCTCTGTGTGTGTGTGTGTGTGTGTGTGGGCAGACGGTATGATGGCCCCAGAGCCAGGCCTCAGTCCAGACTTCTACAGCCAGTTCCACTCTCAGAATGGAGACTTCAACGCCTGGTGAGTGAGCAGCTGTTACCCTCATCAGCATTCCCTTGCATTAAATACAATTGTAATAAAAACTCTTTATAATGTATTTTGTTACTTGATAGGGCTGGCAATTAAAATACATTTATTAACATGATATAAAAACGTTTAAATTAAGAAAATCCTAATACTAATTGTGTTGTGTGTGACCTATTTTGTTTCGCCTTGTGGAGTTAAAAGGAATTTAGAGTACTTTGTATTTCATTTTTTTAATCAAATGTTTTCTATAATTAATCTCAGTGAATTAACTTTGAATTTACCATTGAATTGACAGTACTAATAATTAATTATCTCAGTTATGACCAAAAACTGACAAATAAGAATAGTGCTATAGCAGTCTGAACTGAGAACTACCACATTAATTGTTAGGTTCATATCATGGAAACATATCAATAATTAATGATATCAAACGAATGATGTCACATCCATGAGCAGGTTAACATATGGCTTACATATTAATGTCTTATGACGGAGACACCCAATCATAATGGGGCTTATTTGTATAAAGAAGTCTTAAAGGTATACTTCATCTGAAAATCAAATTAATTTATACATTAATCACTTGTTCTCATGTCTTTTAAAACCTGCGTGACTTTCTTCTTTTTCTACTTTTGTGGAACACAGAAGAATGTTGGAAACAACATTGGAGCTCATTGACAAAAAAATTACATTTATTTACATTTCTCAAAATATCTTCTTTTATGTTGCACAAAAAAAAAGAAAGTCATACAAATTTGGAATGACATTTGGGTACTTAATAACAGGGTTTTCTTTTTTGGGTGAACTGACCCTGTAGAAAGGCTACAACTTTATTTCTATGGTTCAGAAAAATGGTCATGTAAAACTGATTATGAAGAAACCGTTCAGAAAACTGTGATTTAGAAAATTGGCCTTCAGGGGACAAAATGAAATATTTTTTCTGTCCTGGCATCTTCTAGGAAGTCTTTCTCAAGCTTGTTTTCTACAAGCCAGGCCATTTACATTCGCACATTTGCTCTCTTAGGCTGCAAATACCAACCAGTAGTTCATATTTTTTTAAGTCCCCTATGATGCATATGTTTTTTGTTCTTTTTGTTAAAGGTTATTCTTAAAAAAGACAGACTCCATAATAGCCATAAAATAACACTTTTGCTAGAAAACATTGGCATATGGAACACAACTGATTTGTTCACAACATTGTCCCTTTCTCACTGATGCTTCCAGCGCTCTTACAAGTTATCTTCGTTTTCAAGGCATAATAACACAAACATTGAAAATGACGTGCCAATCTGTTTGTCGCACAGGCCCTACACCAGCAGTTCTCAAATCCAGTCCTTGCAACCCCCAGCTCTGCACATTTTGCATGCCTCTCTTTGTTAACACCTGAGCAGGGGAAATCTGTTGAAGTTTCCTTCACTTTAGAACATTCATTCACAGATTTGCACTGTGCAACCTCTTCACACACAGACAAGTGTGACATCATATACCTCTGTAAATAAATACTATTTCAATATATGTCTCTCACACTTCAGTGCACTTTAAATGGAACATATACTTTCACTAAGAACTGGAATCATGGCGGAATATCCTGTAAACATCTGAAGCGACAAGAAAGATATAAAAAATGTGCAGAGCAGGGGGGCGCGAGGACTGGAATTGAGAACCGCTGCCATAGACCATCAGGCCATTGTTGCTGTATTTGTGATCTCACACCCGTTTTGTTTTTGGGTCTTCATAAAACAGCGTTGTTAAATCTTCAACATTAAACATCTTTAGCTTTGTGATTTTCTTTTAATCGTTTGGACAGTATGATTACAGCTGTTTAACAAAGCGCCAGGCAATATTCCTCTTGTCTGACGTTCTCTCTGTCAACGATACTCTTTTGGCCCAAAAATAAACTTGCCTTTCAAGTTCCATGCAGCCAAATATATCATCCACATTCCTCTACAAACACACACACACACACATACATATGAGCACAGATGAAATAACATTTCACCTCTCCATCAAAACTAGTGCTAGTTGACTCTTTAAGTTTGCCAGAGAGCTGATCTGTGATGAAATAGATCCCCCACTTGTGTTCGATATGTAGCTCTTGTGGTCTAAACTTGCCCTAATAGTGTGTACTTGATGCGATCTGTTCCACTGGACGTGTTTATTATGCGCCGTGTGCTTTGTATGGAGAATGCGCTGCTCGTTGGCCTGTTTGTTTTGGCTGGGTGGGGATGTGGGCACTTCGCAGACTGACGTCTGGGGCGCTGAGTGCCGCTGGGCTGTCATGTGGGTGAGGATAGAAGCTGGGATCCAGATGGAGGGGCGAGTTCTCCAGCGGCTCTTTGTAAAGCGATACATTTCAAATATACACAGAGGGTTGGGGGGCAACATTAGGGTCCTGGGATGAATGGTTTAATTTGAGTGGGCAGCTCTGAGTGACAGAGGTTACCATAATAATCAAATAGAGTTTCAGTCTTTACTTAAGACGCTTGTGAAATGATGTGTGTGAACGTAGGCCTTTTTGGAGTGGTTTACTTCACGAGCCAACCTGAGAGACAGGTATTTGATTAACTTGAGATTCCCATGGTATACAGGTACTAAAATATTACAGCCATATCAAAAATTTTGTTTATGGTTGTACGACATAAAAAAGTTGTACGATATAATTTTATCAGTGCATGCCAAGCAGTGCAGTTCATGCAGTGATGTACTGTACATAAGATTGTTTTGTAACACATTTAATGACATTAATGCTTTGTGTGGTAGAAGTTAATTATGATCAAAACTAAGAAAATATGATGATCATCAGATGACAACAGAGACATTTTTGACATATTCTGTTGTTCAAAATTTTGGGGTTAGCAAGATAAATGAGATATGTTTATTTTATTAATTTTTTTTTTTTTTTTGAAGAAAGTAATACTTTTTTTCAGCAAGAACACATTAAATTGATCAAAGTTGATATAAAAAACATTTATACTGTTACATAAAAAACAATGTTCCATTCATCAAAAAATACTGGAAAAATGTGTCAGGGTTTCCATAAAAATATCGAGCAGCTCCACTGAAGTGGTTTCGAATAATTTATAATACGAATAAATAATGTTTCTTGAGCACCAAATCACCATATTAGAATGATTTCTGAAGGATCATGTGACACTGGAGTCAAAAGAATACAAGATTATTCTGGACAAATCTCAAGCTTTTTATATGCGTGCTTTCTCCGAAGCCATTTCAAAATCACCCTTACGTCTAGCAATTTCTGGATTTTAATATTTGGGAATTAATACTCCTAATTTGGAAGACCTCTTTAAAGCCAATTATGCCGGTTTACTCATGGAAATTTATCAGAATTTATCAGATTGGCCAGATCAGTGTTGTAAAGTATGATTGAATAATGAAAATTGTATGTGTAAAAAAAAAATAAAATATATATATATATAATATAGAATTCTTTGGGAATTCTGTGGTGATTGTTCAATATCCAGAAATCCAGAACTGACGAAAGAGAAACGAGCAAGTATAAGATCACAATATATTTTGATAACTGTACACATTATTAAAGCACTGTGTCCTAGATACACCAGATCCTACTGATTCCCACCCCTAGAGATAGAGAATGAAGAGAGATGAGGTGCTGATTCGAGGTAAAACCGCGAGCGGGACACACTGTCTGCAGATGGGCTTCTAATGTCCCCCGAGGAAAACCAGTTCTCTGTGTGTGTCTTTTGTGTGCACGCAACATACTGACAAATCCGCCTTTATTCAAGCCGTGTGCGCTGCGTTGTGTGTCCCTATAAAGCCTTGGGGAGCTTGGACGAGAACGCAGGAGGAAAATAGAAAACAGGGATGTGGAGACGCAATCAGGCAAAGGAAGGGGAAGAAAGGGGGAGCTGTTGATTTGACACAGCCAAGGTAGGGCATGTAACCAGAGAAGTGACAGGAACGGGAGATCAAAGCACGGGCTGGAGAACAACTTGGGGAAAAAAGGAGGAGAAACGTCCTTTTATAAAAGAGCCGAGACCTGTTTCCTGTGCAAACACACTCTTCTGAGCTATGAAACAATGTCTGGTTAAAAGGGTCTTTTTTTATGGGCACCTTTGGCCGTTTCCCCTCCCAGAGCGTCAGGGCTGACCTGGCTCCCTATGAGCTGTCAATCCCATCCCCACTCAGATTTTATTGCCCTGTTTTGAAGCCCTGTGCAGAAAGAGGTGACAGGCTGCCTCATAATTGGACAGGAATGTGTTCGCCACGGATCACAGGCCAGGTCAGTCGTGGAGATAAATCGCAGAATAAATTCCCATTAATAATCATTTTCTTATCAGAATAGGGACATCGTGTCTTTTTCGGGTGTTCATATCATCTCGTAATTAATGAGGTGATAATACCGAGTTGAAGCGCGAAATGAACTCTTGATAACTCGCAGCTATAAATTCTCAGCGCAATAAAAGCTATCCCTCTGTAGATGATTATCCCAAACTCTGGGAGCCGTTATTTCTTGTTAAAGAACTTGATTTTAAGGAAAGGCCAAGTGCTGAGGTAAAATTTAGGTGTTGGAGTCAAAAACAGAGGCTCGGAGCACCTACAGGTGGCGCCGACCCGCAAATGAATCCCTCTTAACCGCGCTTCAAATTCAGCCTGACAGATCTGGCAGACCAATAGGAAAAAGACATATTTTAGACAGCAGAGTGTGTGAGTCGGGTTGCTAAGAGGAGCTGTGTTTGATTACTGGGGGTCATATGAGGCTAAAAACAACACAATGTTGTGTGGGCACACAGGGGCAAAGCAAACAGCTCATAATTTAAAAGCTGTAGGCTTGAACCTGTTGGTTTAGAGGGAGGCAGACAGAGCCAACCGCCAATTTGTTTCTAGGACCACAGAACTCTGTGCCAGAACTTTGGCTCTATGTCACATCTCTACTGTTTAAATCTCACTTCTGCACTGTTAAATCTTCATTTGTTTCTTTGTTTTAATACTAATTCATCAGATTTACATGAATAATGTAACAAATATTTTGAATGTTCAATACATGCCACAGTCAGTATTGTACACTGTCAATGGCTAATAATATGCAGTATGTTAAACTAGTATAAAGAGGTCATGCTTACACTGGCATGCGATGCCCACTGAATTGAAATATTAGCATTTGGCAGCCTTATGTGAGAGCATGCAGCGCAGACCATATTGTGCTATCGTGGACAGTAGGTAAATGTTTTAAGGAAGCTTGCCGTTTTCATTTTATACTCATAAATATTTGTCAGAATATTATAAATTAAAGCTCTAACACAATATTCTTCAGCAGGAGATCACAGAACAAGAATCAACTCTTTTTTTGTTTAATCTTAGTCAGTGCATTATTGTATTCTTTGTGTTCACGTCTTATTTAAACATGTTAATGACTAATCGTTATTGGTGTCAGGTTATGAAATGTGTCCAGTTGCTTGGACCTCTACCATAGAAATTGATAAAAAATAAAATAAAAATAAAAATCATAACATATGAGTATGTGAGAAAAAACTTTTTTCACTTTTTACAGACTTTTTTCAACAACAGCCAAAAAAATGTAAGCAATAATTGTTTGTACAGCAGTAGAAAATAATGATATATGCGTGTATAAAGGGTAGAAGGCCATCTAGTGCCTCTTAGAGGTAACATGTTAACAGTAACGGAGGTAACACGATCAACAGAATTTATGCTCAATTGACTCACGTTTTTCTTCAGCAATGGATCCGACGGCCGTCCTGCCACTGCCTACGGCTTCCGTCCTGACGAGCCGTTCTTCCACGGCTACGGATCCACCAGATAGAGCTGCTGCATAACGCCATCTCACCGCTCTCTACAAGACCACTTTTATCTCCTTGAAAACGCTCAAACCCAGAAAATGTGAGCCCACCCTTGGATTTAAAGGCAGGTTTATTAGCGAGACCCTGTAAAATGCTTGGTGATGCTTAATAACTTTTACTTATTCGTTAACAAAAAGATCAGTAGTTCATGTACATTCAAATATGTAAAATGTTATTTTATATTCAAATGTTTATTTAAGTTATACATTGACTTTTCTCATGGTTTGAATGTATGCAAATATGTTGTTGGGCATTGTGTAATCATGCAGATTATTTGTGTACATTATATTATATCATGTATTATTATTTATGAAGGGTATTATGAAGTGCTGTAGTTCAGTTGACTTCATTTGGGTTTAAGATGTCTTAATCTTGCGATCTTAGAGAGACATAAAGGGTACAATTTAATTTGCTTCATGCTTCTACCAGTAAAACAACTGACTTACTAATAACTAAAGTTAGATTTTAGTTTCAAAATAGTCTTTTATTTAATTTTTTTTTTTTTAGGTTTTAGGGAGTGCACTTTAATAGTATACAGTATATTCATTGAACTGCAATGAATCTGTTCTCATCTTCATATTTACTAAATTACAATCAGCTAAATTGTTACCGATTGACCGATTCATCCTGTTCTCATTAACCAGAGTTGACTGCATAACTGCATTAACAGCTTCATAATGATGTAGCATCACTCACTTTATTCTCAATATCTTGCACTAATTGTCATGTATAACAAAACCATACACTGTGTCTGTTCGCTTATATAAGGCATTATTCCTCTCAAGAGATATTTATGAATTAACTACCTAATAATGTCCAGGGTTCATTGCTGTGAAAATGGTTGAGTCTTATAACACTTTAAGTACAGTGCTAAATGCTGCCTCTGGTACTATTTAATGCTGTTGTTTTAATTTGGTTATGTTTCTGATTGAGATGTAGCATGTTTGTTCAATTTTAAGTTGTATGTATAGAGTACTGTAATTTTAATTTATCACAGTGAATTCAGGACCGCTCTGTATTTCCAGACACAAAACGTGCCTCCTAACATCTTGGCCTTTGCTGCTATAATGATCCTGTGAGTTTGACAGATGAACTGCGAACAGAAGAAATAAAACAACGCACTGACGAGTTGTCTCTGTTTTGTGGAAATTTATTTAACAGACTCTTACTGTGATAATCATATGTACAAAGTCACTGTGTCTCATTGTCAGAAAATCTACAGCGTGGTACAAAATAATAGTTTAGTGATCAGCATAATCTCCTGTCATTTACTAAAAATAATACGTCGTCTGCACAACACATGAATAAATTAGTCAGTCCACCAAAACCACCAACATTTATGTACCAATCTAAAAATGTAGAGTTTCTATTTTTATTTTCACATTTAAAAAAACATAAAAATGTTTCAACATTAAAATTAAGTATTGAAAAAAACTGCAAGTATATATATATATATATATATATATATATATATATATATATATATATATGTGTGTGTGTGTGTGTATGTATATAGTTTTTGTTAATATGTTATAAGATATAAAGTGTTACAAAATGGATTCTGTTTACATAGGCGCTTGGTTTCTATGCAAGTCAAATTATTTTGTAAAAATTCATAACAATCATATGTCAATATATAGATTACTACTGAAAACAGAGAATTGATGTGAAAAATGATGACTAAAAAAATTGAAAATAAATGGCAACACTTTAGTTGGTTTTGTTAGCACTGAATAGTTGATAAAAATGCATCAGAACATCATTCAAACCGTTTTAAGGCTGGTTTTCAGCACAAGGTCTCACTACATCCTCGATCTCGATGACCTCCATGATGAGATCTCTGATACCCTGCACACTGTCGGCGCTCTCTTCCTGGGGATCCGGCTCGTTCTCCGGATCTGATGTTAAAGCAACAGCGCCCTCTACCAGACCCTCAGGAACCGGGTCCAGAGGAGGACAACCATCAACAGCCGGACTGTCTTGTGCTTCACTAGACGGCACTGCCTCACATGCCTTGATATCCTCAACAACGTGCTCATCACAAACACTGGCACCCACTGCACTGTCTTCAACACGTAAGTCTGGGAGGACTTCAGGCTGGACGATACGTACAGATTCCTCTTTGATAGGAGGACTTAGACTTTCACTTTCTTCATCCGCTTTCACATTTAGGGTTTCAGACGCGATAACAGGAGTTTCTTCAGCTGTTGAGCTGAGATAGACTGCTCGGTCTGTACTGACAGAGGATCCTTCTGTAACTTCATCCTTTGCTTTAGAAGGCGGCGTCTCTGGTTGTGAAGATGAATCTTCTGCAGATGAGATGGTTTCTGGTTTGGTTGAGGACACTTCAGTCACTGAGATCTCTGGAATGGGTGATGAATCATCAGGTAATGCTGGTTGAGTTGTTTCAGGAACATTTAAAGGTGATGTAGGTTCTGGAGAAGATGGTGTAATCTTCACTGTAGGAATGACTGTAGCATCGCACGTCAGTTCACTGACGGATCCTCTGGATGGAGAGGTGATCTTCTGCTCTGCTTGTTGAGAGACTGGGACTGGGCTGGAGGGGGCCGAGAGGGGCGGCGTGCGGCTGTCAGCCAGACTGCTTTGACTAACACATTGCAGGTCAGTACTGTCAGCAAACAGGTTGTTCTTCTTCAGACTGGCTGCCTCCTTTACCACTGTACGGCAGAAATATTGAGGAATATGTTGGGATTTTAAAGTTATTCATATGTCTCAGACACTAAACACCGTTAAAACAGTTTACCTTTGTTAACTTCATTATTCAAAAGGTTGAGCAGTATGTTCTCGTAGACATTCTCCACTTGAACAAAGTTTGTGTAATCAGCAAAGACGAACTGTTCAAAATTCTGAAGCTCCTGCAAAAAGAGAAATTAAAAACATCAACACGTTTCACACAAACCTAGTACCCCTAACTGAAAGTGGTGACTAATCACCACTCTATTTGTGCAAGAAGATCAAACTCAATCATGACAGGCTGACCGTTACCAAATAATTTATTTGGCATAAACACATTGCATCACAAACCCAAACGCGGACAGAATTCCGCATTACAGTAGCCTGAAAGAGTTTCCTGATAGTGTTTACAGTGCTGTAAAATGTTACTAATCGAGTCTGATTCCTGAATGATTGACTCTGATGAACTGCCTCTTTTTACTTTTTAGTGAATCAAACACATACACCTTGTTGAAAAAAACAGCATGTGCTGGTAAGGTACTGTATGTTTTTGAAGCATGGCTGCTGGTTTGAGCTGGTACTTAGCTGGTCCTAAACAACTAGCTCCTGCTCAGGACCAGCTCATGACCAGGTAAGGACCAGCTTAAACCAGCTCAGACCAGCAGCTTTTCTTCAAAACATACCTAACTAGCATATGCTGTTTTTTTCAGTAGGGCAGTGCTGCCGGCAAAGTCCAGTGAACAAACGGCTAATGAGTCGGTTCTTCTTACTGAAATAAACACATAAAATATATATATATTTTTTTAAATATTAATCTCTTATGGAACCCATTAATAGTTCATGAATTCACATGAATTAAAATCTTTTTTTTTAATTAAAATCAGAATTATTAAATACTTTAATAATCAAAATTTCCATTCCATTAATTTAATCAGAGAAACACAGCTTGCTAGAATACCTCTACATAATGTATTCTGTTAAATGTTCCAAAGTAAAAAAAAAAACCTTGCGTACAGTTTTGCAGACGGGCGCCAGGTTTCTCTTGATGGCTGGCAGAGTGATGTCAACCAGGGTCTCCTGGAAAATCTTCTTCCTTACTGTGCTGCTGTCATAGTCAAATTGCTAAAGTGAAAAGCAAAAGTTTCCATAATGATTGTCACATTTATTAGGATCATTCTACTGTCAAAACAGTGAACTGCTGTTTGTATACGCTTTGTAAATGTGGGCAAAGCCAACCTTGAGGACACGCAGCTTGGCTTTCTCCATGACTGAGGCCTGTTTGTCAGGTTTGTCCTTTAATGCAGACTGAAGCAGGAGCTCAAATGTGTACACGGCATTCTCCATCAACTAAAGAGAGAGGAAGAAATAAAAAGGCACGCCACAGTTCATTTATTTTCCCATGACCTGTAGAGGGAACCAGAGTTCATGACAAGATGAGGCAATGCTCTCCACTGACTTCTCCGCTGAGCAGCCTATATGACATATAGAATTCCAGAAAAGAAAAAGATTTATGCGATTACACTCGAGTCAGAAAGCCAGATGAAGTATTTCATTACACAAACATGAAACATCTAAAAGCCCCACCAAATCTACCAACGCCCAGTCACTCTAAAAGCTGTGGATGACGCCCACCTGCTGCATTTGACTCTGGGTGCCGTGAACCACTCGTGTGGAGTTGGAGAACTTGAAGCGGTTGCGAAGTTCCTGGAGCTGTTCCTTCAGGACGTTCACATGCTGGTAACAGTCCTCCATCCGGTCACGACCCACCTGCTGCAAAGCCTACGATTGGACAGGCATTGACTCATGAGAACTGGAGGGAGTCTGAGTTCAGATGATCGTTATTCCATGATCTAATCACGTCCAACACTTCACTCTGCTCCCAATGGAAAAAGTGACCTGATTCGCTTCGAGTGTTGTGCAATGAAGCCTTGGCTAAATGTTGAAATCAGCACACAAATATTTATTTCAAGCACTTGTGCCAAAATGTTGTGTGTTATAATGTTCTCATGTATTAGTAAATGCTCTCTTACGCTCTGAAGTTCCTCTGTGACTCCCCCCTGAGGAAAATCCTTGCAGAGTCGGGTCAGTTCGTCCTCCAGCAGCAGCCTCACGGCCTGGAAGCCTGCACTGACCGGACCCATCAGCTCCTCCAGGATGGAGGTCAGGTATGGAGCCACGCTCTCCGAGCAGTATTTCACGGCTGGCTCTGATACTAGAGCTTAACACCAACAGAAAGATCAAGTCAAAATGGTGCAGATTTGGTATGTCTCACTCACTGCATTTACCTACATAAGAGTAGTCCAATATATTAATCAAAATCTGTAAGTGAGTGTCATGTAACCTGGTTGTCTCAGTGTAATTTAAGGCAGTACTCCAGCTGGAGGTTTATTTATATTGAGCTTTATACAATACAGACTCTGTCAAAGGCAACTTTACAGTGTTAAACAAGAAAATAGTGTCTCAATTATACAAACAAAATTCAATGTAAAGCAGCTAAAAAAAAAAAAAAGAGGACAATAGTAAACCAATGTTTTGAAGTCAGTTCAACATTGGTGCTTATTAAACAAGATTTCATCAAGGCAATGGTATGTTATGGAGTATTTTAGCAAAAGGTCTACTCATTTCATGAAATTGTAATATAGTTACCACTCATTAGCTTGTTTTAAACATTACTCATGACATTAAAAAAACAGTAGCATATAAAGGAGAATATTATTCAGTAATATTGATAAATATTAAAGGAATAACGTTACTCCCCCTAAAGTGTGTGAGTTAATGTTTTTGGGGTTTTCATTATGAATGATAAAAAGAAAATAAGTAAAAAGGTACTCAAAAGTACACTGAAAAATATGATATATATATATATATATATATATATATATATATATATATATATATATATATATATTTTTTTTTTTTTTTTTTTTTTCTGTTTGAGTATATTTAGAGATCTAATTTATTCCTATGATGTCAACAGTCATTTCTCTTCAGCGTCACATGATCCTTCTGAAATTATTTTACTATGCAGATGTCACACTTCAGAAGGAGACCTCGGGGAGACAGACAGGCAAGCCTAATCTCTTTATTTACAGCTTGGTGTGGAGGGGAGATATGCAGAGCAAACAGTGAGTAACTCAAGACTCTTTGAGAATGTCTGGAGTAAGGTAGTAATAGTAAAACATTTTTAAAGGTAAAAATGCCTGAGTTGACAGAGAAAGCTGAAGATCAAATTGGACTGGTTTGGTATTGTCAACTCAAAACTAATCCTGTAACCCTGAGTTTGTTAAGCCACCATCATGGTACAGGCCCCTGGTGAATTTGTGACAGCAGATTTGCTCCTCAAAACATTTAATATTATTATCAATTCTGAAAAAAGTTGTCCTGCTTCAAATATTTTTGTGGAAAGCATCATTATTTTTTCAGGGTTCTTTGGTAAATAAAAAGTTCAAATGAACAGCATTTATTTAAAATAGAAATCATTTGTAACATAAATGTCTTCGTTTTCATTTTCGATCAATTAAAAGCTTTAAAAAATATTGCTAAAAAAAGGATTAATTTATATGAAAAAATAATAATAATTAACCCTAAACTTTTGAATATAATACTTTTGCTGTATAGACTGTTTTGTTTATACCTTGCAGTTTAGTTTCCAGGAATGTTTGTGAGTTGATGATCTGGTCCATATCTGAGCGGATGAGCGCTTCCTGCTGTTTGGTGGCTTCTCTGCACTCATTTTTCAAACTCTCCAGTCCTTCTCGCAGTTGTTCATGCACAAACTCGTATGCTGCTTCCACTGTCTAACCACACAAGAAAATAAATAGAAAACTCATTCACCCTAAATATGGCCATCATAAACCCACTTCATTATGAACACAGAGCTGCCTTTGTCTACATGTTGCCTAAATGCTAAACATCCCTTTATAGAGCAGTGGCCTCTTCCAGCTGGCACAAGCCATGAAGGAGAATTATTTTTTTATGGTATGAAACTTTTATTGTGTTGGATGGTGTGGGGGCCAGAAAAACAATGGATTTATTTAATAAATACAGATCAGTCCAGTTATCCAGAGTGGAGCAGTCAAAATGTTGCCCGGCAGTGACATTCAACACAAAGCGTGTCAAAGTTCTAAGAATAGACGTGAGGAGCAGAGGCTGATCTCACTGACCACAAACCACACTCTCTTCCTCTCCGGCTTCTTTCCCTTCAGCTTGGGCAACAGCTCTGTCTGCAGTGAGGGCAGCAGCTCCTCCATCACCAGGTTAGCCAGCACCTGCAAACAGGAAGAGGGAGTCACTACTGAAGCCAATGATCCCAGACTGAGTCAAGACACAAGGCACCCACATGGCACAGACTCATGGAGGAAGAGCAGAAATAGTTGTAATGTCATAGCAATGAATCAGTCTGCAACGGACAGAATCAGCACACAGATGTGGCATTTGATTCCTGTGTGGATACTGAGCTGTATTTATGGAGAATGACACGGAACAGAAGAATTGTTGAATAAAGTCATTATCATTGTTCTTCTGTCATTTATCATTGTGTGCACGCTTAAATCCACAGCAAAGCTCATATTTGTAAAACAGATCATTTGCGATTAATAGATTTTACATCTAAAACAGTGGCATGCATGTGTTTTCTGTGCTTACGGTTATGCTTACTATAAATCACACATATTTGAGAGATGATCGTAAGATCAAATTTAGGATGCTTTCTGTGCAACATTTTATAAATGAGCCCCAACAAGTATTCTCGTAGATTCTTAAAATTAAGGTTGAACCACTGATGTCACATGGACTATTTTAATGATGTCATTACTAACTTTCTGGGCCTTGAATGCAGTACTTGTGTTGCTGTCTCACAGGCTCAGAAAGCTCTCAGATTTCATCAAAAATATCTTAATGTTTGTGTGTTCTGATGATGATGAATGAAGGCTTTGGAATGATATGATGGTGAGTAATTAATGACAGAATTTCCATATTTGGTTAAACTAACCCTTTAATATTCTTTTAATGGTGGCGTATGATATCATAATTCATTTATATAACAGGGTGTCATTTATTTATTTGTTAAGCAGATGTACAATAAGTACATTGTTTTAGTCCTCATTACTTTGCCAGGGTTTGTGATGGTGACTGATTGTAAAAATAGCTTATTTTACATGTCTGTTTTCAGTTCCCTTACACAACAACACCTTGTCTGCCAAATTAGGGCTCAAAATGGGATTTAACAATAGCTGGAGGAAGGCAGAGGTGTTTCCTTAAGTGGCTACAGGACATCCTGTGAAAGACCCTGCTGTGATGTCCAGATTTCATCAAAAAACAGGAACTGGTATGAATTTTTGCAAGGAACAACATATCAATAATAGTTTGCGGTGCTTGCTAAGGCAGTTATGCATGAGTTTTGCGAAACTTCTTGAGGGAACACAAAAGTCTGGCAAGGGAACACAAATGTTTTGCAATTGCATGCTAAATCAATGTGACATGGTATTAAAATCAGAGATAGGAGGGGGAAAAAAACACTGCTTTTGTGTTCACAAAACGTTTGTGTTCACTAACACAAGTTTTGCGCTCCTCTGAGAAAATTGATTGACTTTAGTGATTTTTGGGGGGAATACAAAAGTTTGTGAGCAAAGGTAGTTCTTAAATATACTGTTTAAAATATAGAATTATTCATTTAGATAATACTACCTATATCTATCACATTTACATGCTCTTGTAAACATCGAAAAAACTGGATTTACAAAAACAGTCCTTTTAAAATAGAAGCATACTTCTAAAACTTTGTCAAGCATGGAATGAAGGTCCATTGAGCTACAAATGGGATGTTTACAGCATGATACCTAAATTCCTAAATCACTGACCGGCAGCTCTGTCCACACTCAGTCAGTGACCACACAATGATGACTGCTTTAATCACAGCACATTCATCAGGCTACTACTCATCTCTGTGGTCACTACATCATGACTCATCTGATTCATTCAAAAGAAGTGGACACTGCTTTTCTGGAAACTCATTCAAAACACACTTGTGAGTAATATGGAGACCAGGAATCCCACCTGACAGTCAGTGCCCACCAGCATATCCCATGATTCATAGTGGCCCTTCTCCTGCCTGTAGAAGTGAATGGCCTTTAGGAAAGCCTGCACCTCACATTCCATACTCTTCAGATAATCTGCAGAGACATAAGATGTCAGATGAATCGATTGTGTAATATAGAATCATGTGGGCAGCTTCTCTTTTCTGGTTCCAGAAAAGGGGAAAAGACCAAGACACAGAAATGACTTGGAAATACAAAGTGTGATCAAAGGCTTTTGTGTCTAACTTAAATGAGAGAAAAACCTCACCTTAAATGTCTTGTACACTTAAACAAGGAAAAAATAAACAATGTAACATTAAGTAAATAGAGTAGCAACTAAACAAGTAACTAACTAAATGTCTCAACACTACTAATGCAAATACATTTTCAGTAATCTCACATATTAAAAAAAAAATATATATATATATATGTGATTGTTAAATAAAGTTAATATTATACTAAATAACCGATGCTATTTCTTACTTAAAACTTAGTTTTATTAATTTTTCAGCTGTATTTATCCATTACACAAACATAACCATAATCAAGTTTCTTGATTTATGCATAATAAATCAATAGTTTTAAATGATTATACAAATTATTATATAATTATTGTTAGATTTTTTGATTTAAATATTGTCCTCCTTAATAGCTTCGTCTACTCATCAACTTTTTGTTTGTAGCTTCTAAACTAATTTCAAAAGACTACCCTTTCAAAAAGACATTTATTAAAGTGTGCTATTAGTATTCTTATTTTTAACTAGAAAATAATAATAATAATAATAATAATAATAATATATTTTCATTCTACTTTTAAAATAAAGTATACAGAAAAGTCTATACTAAAGTATATTTGGCCTATACTAATTCTAAATCATTTAAAGGTACAATTTGTAAGATATTTTCAGTAAAAACCACTAGGCTAGTGTTATATATTTTGTCCAGCTGATTACTAACAATATCTCTAATGTTTTCAACTACTTTTAAATCATGAGAAATTCCCATTCTAAACAGTGAAACGGGGCAGTGCAGTCGCCTGTCAATGACGTTAGTTACCCTTTGTTACCGCCTTTACTGACGTACAGTAGAAACCACGTGACAACAGTGTCACGGAAAAATGCGGAAGTAGTGTCTAGCGTCCAGCAAACCACTAGCTTGCTTCAAGCAGTTCCTTATTTACTTTTTCTTGCACGTTTTATTGTGGATTGTGTTACTTATTTATGAAACATAATTACTGTTTACCGTCTGCCGCTGGTTCTGTCGACAAGGACATCTCCAGTAAACATAAGCGTATGGCCAACCAAACGAACCAAGAAGAGTTTGGGACAAGAGGAGAGAAATAGCGTCGATTAATATCCGGCAAACGCAGGACATCGCGTCTCTAGACCTGCGCGAGGACGCGTCTTTGCATTGACTTTGTATGTAGTCTACTCGCGCAAATCGTTGAACTCATGTTTAATCCATGATTTATCTTTCCGTCTGATTGATGGGACCGTCAGCGGTTGGGTAGGAGACAACAAATCCCATCATTCCACGCTCCTTCTTAGCGTCATCAAACCATGCGTTTGTTATTGTTTTGGTAGTGCACCCTCTAGTGGGAAGTCCAACAACCTGTACCTTTAAATGAGATGTACTATACTTAAGAAAATTAAGAATGTACTTCAAAGTGTATGTTTCACAATCTAAAAAGTGGGATAGAAGTATGTAGCTAGTAAACTAACAGTAGAAGTTCACTTATGTTATAAAAAAGTCTACTAAACTAGTTGTATAATCAGAGTTTACTCATCTATGCCTAAAAGTATACATTTAGAAACTAAAAAGTGGGTCAATTTAGTCAGAAGAAGTATTAAAATAATACACTGACAAATATACTATTAGTACAGTATAGTAGTATTAGTTTATTTACTACATAAAGTATACTTGGAAAATACAACTCTAATTAAGTTTAAAAATGAACTTTAAGTAGCTTGAATGTAGAACATCTTCTTTACAATATGAGTAACGTTGCTAACGTTGCTAACGTCTATGATCATTAATGCTCCTAACCCAAAAACGTGAACTGAGACATCATCACTATTATTATTTCTCACAATAAGCGCATGTGATTTGACCCTTAGATTAAAGTACATTTGGTATGTACGTCATCCCACAGCACTGTGCTGCAAACATGAATGACACATTAAATTATGAAGCTTATTTCGAAGTCTTCTTCTTTCAATCGTTTCTTTCAACTTACGAAACCGTTATGTTTAATGTTAAAACAGTTTCTACTCTGTCTTCTCACCCAGTATATATAGCATGAAGGCGTGAAAGAGAAGTCTTGTGCAGTTGTGTGATGAAGTAGAATATAATTGCATGCACACATAATGCTCTGCAGAGGCAGTGTAACCGCTAAGCAGCTTGTACGCAGGAAGAGAGCGTTGCAGTTCTGGATATTATTAGTGTATCACCATGACCACCGCAGAAAAACAGTAGCAAACTGATGCAGGAGCAGAGGCTGCACACGTAGCTTGAGGTACCCTCTCATCAGCCTCGATCCTGTCATACAGCAAGTGTTTAGGGGTGATTTTGGGTGGGTGTACAGAGAATTAGTCAGAATTCATGAAGTATTTTCAAATTGAGCAAACAGAAATCTTTCCTTTGAGGTATAATTCACAAATTTGATCACAGACCGCAAAGTCAAAAATGCACTGAGACGGAGGCAGGGCTGATCTGATACCTTGGTTCTGATGCCGAATGCAGTCGTTCAGGATCGAGACGAAGCGAGCCCTCTTCTCCTCCTGCTGGAAACAGAAGTACGAGTCTCGTCTGTAAGGCAGTCTCAGGTACACAGGAAGCGGACCGGGAACCGCCACCATAGGAACGGAGGGCTCTTCCTTAGAACCTGAACAACACATAAACACTCATTCCAACAGGAATAGAGAGATCAGGACGGAGAACTAGACAAACACTCACTATTGGGATCAGGGAAGGCCTTGTCTACGACAGCAGTGTATTTCTCCTCTGAGGTCAACACTGTGCCCCCTGTTGGCAGGAGTTTGTTGCGGGCTGGGGTTCCCTTTGTATATGACTGGATGTGAGAAGTGTAACAGCATCATGAGAATCTTCTGTCAGAAAAAGTGCCTTTATATTAAAAGAATCAAAGATAAGATTTAACCTCCTGGCTATCGTGTAGCTCCAGGCTATGGTCGGCACGGACCACGACAAATCTCTCTTTCCACTTTCTGTTGTCATCGAAGTACAACATGCTATCCTTGTACAGGACCTCTGAGGCCTGCGGTGACTCCTAGAAGTGAAACATACTAGTGTCAGTAAGAGTAAAACTCTGGAACAGCATGAATCAGAGAACACTGGTAATGTAAGTGAGGGCACAATAAAATCACTAGATAAGCTGATGTTGTCAGTATAAGAGTGTTAAGATCTCACCTTCTGTTTGAGGAGCTGGGCCTGTCCTACTCTGTGCTGCTCCACCTCATCCTTCAGATGGCAAAAAAAGGCGACACAGCTTTGCCTTCTGTAATGAGGACTAAAGTTCTTCAGCTCAGCCTCTGTCCGGCCTACACACACAAAAAAGATCAGATTAACCTTGTGAAAAATGAATGAGCTTAATTGTATTAAATGTGCACTTGTACCTAAGATCTTAAAAGTATCTAAAATATTAATAAAATAAACGGCTCAAAGAGTTTACTTTCATGACTGGGTATTAACACCGTTCAGTGCAATTTTAAAAAGTTCACTTTTTTTCATCATGCTTTAATTATCTTTTTCATACTTTTTCATACTTTTTCATACTTTAAAGACGTCATTGAAAATGTGTAATTACAAATATATTTAAATTTAGCATAGAGGTGTAGTCAAAGACCAGACCCCTTAAAAACCTAAAGACCACTGACTAAATCCAGACCAAATTCAGACCCTTCAAGACCCAGATCCAGACCGAGACTAGACCTCTCAAGATCTAGAAAAAGACTAGAACCCTTTCAAAACCCAGTTCCATACCAGGCTAGTCCCTTTAAGACCCAAATCTAGACAAAACTAGGCCTTTCAAGACCCAGATCCAGACCAAAAATGAATTTTCTATAAACCAAGATCCTTAATCTATTGCAGAATCTGTTTGTAGTATTTAACAGTTGTTTTAACACCTTTAATTGTTCACAACCTTATTGTGAACATCATACTAGCATACCATTCCGAGTGTTTGTTCCATATTTTTGTTGCACATATCATGCCAAATTCAGTTATAGTTTGTTGAAGCATACATGACTGGGATCTATCTATCATATCTACAGTGACAGGTGTTCAGTTAATACAGTGAGATCATGCATCTTATTTTTCCTGATTCCGAGTCGGGAGAAAGTGCCTGACTCGTTTCATTAAAGACTGAGCCATCTTTACCACTGCCAAAATGACAAGGCCTTGAGTCCATTTCAGCATTATTCCATTGAGCAGACTAAGTTCAAAACTTCATTTGTAACAGCTCTTGGGCTTGCATCCCAATTTCCAAACTTTTAAAGAAGAATATCCTTGGACTTTCCTTGGAAATATTATTCTCTGCCAAGGTGTAGTATAGAATTGTCTGGAAGAAGCCATTGGCAACAGCTGCACAATATGTCATTTACAGGCACATTAGACATGCTTTATTAACCATTACCAATGCTTTACAAAACAGTGTCTGATAAAATTAATACTACTGACTCATGGTCCGGCTATAGTCACAATGATGATTCTGATCATACTGTTGATTTGAGATTACAAAATGGGTTGTTGTGGAGTCTAGATTCCATGTGAGCCTGATAATCCTTTGCTACTCATTAACGCGTGAACTTCCCCTTTAAATAATGTGATGCTCTGCCCTCTATGCGAATGATGCTGTTCCAATTAAGTGCTGTTAGAAGTGATTTCATTGATTCAGCATTTCGACACCTCCGTAAGATTGCATTAAACTCAACAAAGAGGTTTAATAAAGGATGCATTGATCTCGTGAATTAGCGACTTTTACTATACCAATATTTTTTAATTGGCTGTTAAAGTTTATATGGGAATATTACATGACACACTGATCCTTGCATTGGCGCAAAAATGCACACTTTTTGTACAAATCTCACAATATGATGATCAGCTGCCACAAATACTACCTAAATAAAAACTGATTTAAATTGGTCTTTGAACTTAGCTTTATTGCATGGCAAAAATAAAAATAAAAACCTTGCAAAAGTACTGACAGATCCCATTGATCTAATGCCGTTTCAAATGCAAACTTTGCAATGCAACAATCAGGCAGCAACTGATAGCACTATGATCCAATGAGATACAGGCATCGTCAGTTTGACAATACTCTAGCTCAATGATGTTGGGGGATCCAGTGGGGGTGGCAGTCATATTTCAGGGTGATCATGCCACTCTTTATCACAACCCTGCTAAAATGTAGCAATGCAGTGCCAGTATGAGTGCTCATTGGCGCACCTTCAGCTGGTGGTACCCTAGGTGACCACCTAGCTTGCCTGTGCCTAGAAACAGCACTGACAACAAGAACATTCTACCTTTCATTGAGTGCCAATTCCTGGGAAAAAGGGAGTGAAGTTGGATATTTAATTACACAAACCCAATAATTAGTTCCTGTTTTCGATTCAACATCTCAAAATAGCCAATACACTAAAATAACCAAACTTTATCCAAACTCAGTATGAGACAAAACAAGTTACTACATTTACTACTACAAAATCACACTAAAACACTCTTGCTTATCTGAGATCTGACTCTACACTCTTATTGCTCTACAGTATATCACCCCTTAAATGCAGAAATAAATAATAAATAGGATTCAACTTCTTGAAACATCTTGAAGAAATGGGAAAAAGTCTGCTATTTAAAATAGTTTGCTTATTTAAGGCAGATTTCTTTCCTCCTTGTAAACCCCCACCCCCTCCTCTTAAAGGAACACTCCACTATTTTTGAATAGGCTAATTGTCAACTTTCCAAAGTTAAACAATTGAGTTTTACCATTTTCAAATCCATTCAGCCGATCTCAGTGTCTGGCAATAGCATTTAGCTCAACTTAGCATAGATCATTGAATATGATCTGCTTATATATGGCTAGGAACTATATTCTTATTCCAGGCGTAATAATCAGGGAACTTTGCTGACATACCCATGGGTACAGCAGGCACAATGATATCACGAAGTGCCTGAAACTAGTCCCCTGCTAGTTTGTGTAGTTGCAGCAATAGCAGAGTTGCTTGGGACTATGTTCAGGCACTGCGTAATATCATTGAGATCGGCTGAATGGATTCGAAAATGGCATAACTCAACTGAATAACTCTAGGGGAGTTGGAAAATTATCTTATTTTCAAAAATAGTGGAGTGTTCCTTTAAGGAAGATTTCCTTATTAGTTTAGATTAGATTTGAGTATTACATTTCAGCGACTTTCACTTGGAAAGTTGTATTTAAAGGTGCTGCACAAATATAATTGGATAGACTTGTGCTAAATTGAGTTAGAAAAAAGACAGTTGCTCTGAGGAGGGCAGAGAGATGAGAGAGTAGTTTCTTGTAAGGACACACACACCACAGATACACACCACACAAACACACACTTGTGATAAGAGCACGACCGTTGTAAATCCTGGACAACTCAGCAAATATTTATTTCTATAAGAGTGTAACTATCAACTCACCTCTCTAACCACATACACAGCAGTAGCACTGTCAGTCAGGACTAATAGTACTGCAGGTTTCAAAGGGGTCTTATGATTTTTTCCTTTCTCTTTGGAGTGTTACTGTTCGTGCATAGATAATATCCTTAAAGTGGCAAAGACTAAAGTCTCAAACCCAAAGAAATATTCTTTATAAAAGTTAAAACTCATCCACATCCTCCTAAAAAGCCTCGTTTAAACACGCCCCCACATGTCTACATCACTGTGTGGGAAGATTTGCATAAAACCGCCCAAATGTTCATGCAAAGAAAGAAGGCATGACTTTGATTCTCACTGTAGTATTGTTGCTGCTGCAACCGCCATGTCATGAAGACACTGTGTGTTTCAGTGTGAAAGCGAAACTACTTTATCTGTCCTTCCAATAGAGGACACAAAAATAAATCAGTGGTTAAGTTGTATTTACAACACTGTTCCAGAACAGTTCAAACCAAATATTCGTGTGTGTGTGCAACATTTTTAACGGAGGACTGTTTCCTGGACCTACAATGCTGGCTGTTCTGACTCACAACCTGTAAGTATGTTTTCATATTTAAAGAATTTGCCACTGATGATTCAAATGTGAGTTTTGAGCAGTGTAGCATTTGTTGTTTGTCATTTTTCCAATCACAAATGCAGACAAGATTTTATGTTTATGTGGCGCGATACGTAACGCAACGTGTCAAAAGACAATATAACTCATTATAATCCGTCTTTATGTCCCCACTGGATACAATGAATGCTTTGTTTGTAATGGTCTCGTTGCATCAGGACACAACATCACTGTATGGTAAGCGGCATAACATATCTGTCACAATATCTTGGCCAAACACAGCACACCACACTTTCATCTGGATTTCAAACAGCTACTAGTGATAGTGGAATCTTTGTATGGCAGTGGGGCTTTCATGGTAATTGGTATAATTAAATATAATTGGTGCCAAGTTCAATGTAATTGCAGGATGTATTGATGCAGATAACTCAAGAAAACAGAGAGAAAAAAGCTGAATCATTAGTAGTGTATACACATACATTTACATATTTATATAATAATTTCAATACAAAAATCATGCTAATATACTTATTTGACAATTTTTCTATTTTCTATTTCTACATTTCTATTTTTTCATAATTTTTTAGAGAAAGTCCAAAGGAACATAATTTAATTGAAATGGAAATTGGTTGTAAGACTATAAATGTCTTAATGTCACTTTTGATCAATTGAATGGTTGCTGAATAAAAGTATTAATTGCCCTAAAAAGAAATCTTACTGACCTTAAACTGTGTGTATATGTCAATAGACAAACCCCAGATAAGGGGGCAGATGGTTACTGATAAACAGCTTGTGAAATATATTGTGTCCATTGATGAGTTAAGCAGATCTTTGGGTCTCTCTCCCCTGGGCAATTCATAAATACAGTGTTTTCTCGACTGTTTTGCAGACTATTGCACATCTGTACTATAACTTTGGTCTTAGACCTCCTTCATCTCCCCACACACAAACAGGGTTTTAAATAGCCCCCGTCTCCAGTTTCTCCCCTGATCACTGGTATCCTGACAGAGGATGGTGTTTGGGACTTTAGTTTCATTGTTTTATATGTCCCTTATCCTTTGCTCTACATAATATATGTTATTTTGAAAAAAGAAAAGAGGAGGGTGAAAACAAGGTAAGCGTAACCCATTTTGAAATCCCTTTAGAAAAAAAACACAAACTATGAAAACATATCAAAACCACAATCTTGCCACCCTGTAGATTATAGTGAGAAAAGAAAAAGAACAAAGCATTTACATGCTATGTGTTATTTGTGATGTGAGGTCATTTCCTGCAAACTCAAGAGCTGCTAACTTCCGAGGCAGCTGTGAAATCAGGTGAAAGGTTCAATACAAACGTTACACCTCAGATGAGGCCAATGATTTCAGCTAAAATCTGAAACTGAAAATGGAAAGAAAAGTGCTTTCCATTCCCTATGTCTACAAGTCTTCACAGTGGGACTGGAAAAAGGGTTTTCTTTATGTACATATTTCAAAATGTCCTACTTTTTATAGCTGAGACAGCCTCAGATACTGCCAAAATGACTGAAATTTATGAAGCGGAACAACCAACAGATAAAAGTAACAATACGATGCAGTATTTATAGGCAAACTGAGTTTGCATTGAACTCCTGCATGCTTTCTCAGTGCCATGCGACTACAACGCTTTTCAGAACAAGTACCTCTGAAAGTTACAAATATAATCAAGTACATACATTTTAAAAGATGTAGGATATATTTCTTGCTCATTACTCTTAAAAGTAAAGGTTCTTTATTGACATTGATGGTTTCATGAAAATGCATCTTAAATATTCCTGGAAACTTTTCATTTTTGGTTTTTAGTGGGAAAGGTTCTTTAGATTATTAAAATTTTCTTTAAACTATGGTGTTAAATGGTTGTTTTAATAACTGATCACTGAAAAGTTCCTTTGGGGAACTCATAAAGGGTTCTTTAGCATTACTTCAAAAACCTACTGTTGGAGCCTTTAGTTTTAAAAGTTTATCTCAAATGCTGTAGCTTGCAATACAGTTTTAGAAGCCAACTAATTACACTTTACTGTCTTGTTTTACTGCACTTTACAATGTTTTACTGGCGACTCCACTTGTTTAATTCTGATTGATGTTGAGTTATAAGTCCAGTGGTTTGGATGGCCAGCTGAGAGGGCCCTGCTTTTCCCATCACCTCTTGCCCTGCAGAAGAAATCTGTAGCCAGAAACACCCAACCAGGGAGACAGGCAGCTCCATAACTAACATATCAGATAGGAATGCTTTCTTTCCGTTGTCCCTCCAGTCCAAAGCGAAAAATAGCATGTGGTTCAGCAAATGTGAGAAGTTTTTGGAGGATCTACATTATTCTGTCATTGTGGGCTTATGAGGGAGGTTGTTTTGGAGTTTTAAATCCAAAATGTAATGTGGAAAGCTGATCACTCAAGCAATACAGACAAGTTTAAGGCCACCATGAAAATCTGGAATACAAAAAAAATTATTTAAGCCGGAATGTATGAAGCATTAGGATTCTGATGTAAAATGAAGGAAAAATATTGATCTAAACAAATTTGTGACTCTGTTCTTGTGAACGTCATTGTGCAGATGGTCAGGTGTTCTTCTGCTGAGGCTGAGATCTTCTCAAATCATGTTGTACAACATGATCATCAAGTTTTAAACAAACTTGTGGAGTTCACGCTGCTTGAGTACTGCTGTCATTAAAGCAAACAGGAGACAAAACCTATTTACTCAAATTGTTCCTCATCTGAAACCATGGATTATTCTGTTACGTAACTCCCACAAGCCAAAGATGAGATACTGAAAGGCTGAGAAGCAGCTCTCCAACATTACAGTCAATTCAGGATAAGGCATGATAGAGTGACACATACATGTATGTCAGTGTGTGACTAGAATCATGAAATGAATCTGTGAGGGTGTGGGTCAAAGTTTTAAACTGAGTTGAGCTGTTCTTCTCTGGAGGTTTGGGATGAGGTCCCGGAATGAAGTTCTAATTCCTCCCATGCCTTTAGAATCAAACTGATTCACTGACTGATACTCCTCCCAACAACAGAAACACACCCAGAGACTCGTTTATCAAAACCTCTTAAACCTCTTGTCCCACTCTGTATGTGCTATTTATGATTTTCACCTGGTGGACGATAACATCTTTCAGACTTCAACCAAAATGCCATAAAGATGTGGGTGGGATCTTTGGACTTCTATGTAACAACTAATAAGAAGACCAATAAGTAAACACTTGCAACATTCTAGCAAACACCCTAACAAACAACTAACTTACCTTAGCTATGCCCTATTAACACCCAAGCTAACATCTGCGACGGCAGCATCGGACCAAAAAGGTGTGCTTGAACACACCAAACAGACTACAGCCAACTGCAAAATAACATGTGCTTTCTTTGCCTGTGTGAGAGGAATAAGCTATCCATATCAGCAGCTATCAACAGTATATATTTGCCAGTATATATTTCAAAAGGAGAAACTGAAATAAGGATATACGAGATATATGCAGATATACGAAACATAAACAAGGCAGTGCTTACTCACCATTTTAAATATCAATGTGTTGTTAACTTTCTTCCTTTTAAAGGGATACTCCACCCAAAAAAGAAAATTTTCAGAACACAATTTAAGATATTTTGGATGAAAACTGGTAGCCAAGTAAATAACACTGTCAAAGTCCAGAAAAGTATGAAAGACATTGTCGGAATAGTCCATCTGCCCTCAGTGGTTCAAAGGTAATGTTATGAAGCGACATGAATACTTTTTGTAAGCAAAGAAAACTAAAATAATTACTTTATTCAACAATTTCTTTGTCAACAGTCTCCTCTGTGTCTCTCCGTATGCTGTGTATGCTCTTCTGTGTCAGCCAAACCACAAGGATGCGCTGTTTCTATGTGTACTTAGCTTTGATTTGAAAGAAAACAGTGCATCCTTGTGGTACGGCTGACACAGTTGCAGTTTAAAAATATGTGTTTTTAAGCAATTAAAATGCATTAAGCAACAAACAAGAAGAGCCATGCACGGGCCTCAAATTTCGGCTCGAGTCCGTCCCTGCCCCAAGTCCCTCTGGCCCAAGCCAACCCGAGCCACCTTTTTCCTCCCTTCTCCCAAAACAGCTTATACTACTGTTTCAGCTATTGAAAATTATTAAGTTTTTTATGTAATGGCAAAGTGATTATATTTTGTTTCATTTTTTTTATTAAGTTCATTTCGAAAAACGTTTGGAGCATTTTTTGTTTGTTAAATACAAGCTTTTGTTTTTTTTTTAAAGTATGACCAAACGGCCAGCTGCAGAAAGTAAGCTGATCATATATGTTTAATCAACTTAGCCTTCTAAAATCATCATGACTTGCATAAAATAAAGTCTATAGATATACTAAAACAGTTCAAGCATATAACAATGTTTAACCTAGATAAATGTGTGATATATCCAAAAATGTTTGTGGAAAGTGGAAGCTATGTGTGATTTGCAGGACATGGAGGCGCCAGCGATCACTTGCATGTTTTCCATAGATAAGCCGTAATTTTTGTAATTCATAAGTGTAAAGGGTCTAATTTTATTTTTGTTCACTCACAATATCAACAAAATGTTGTGCTTTTATAAAATGAATAAAACAAACATGATGCGATTTCTTCCCTATATGGTCTTAAATAGGAGCGCTTCACAAAAATGAATCGAAACTGAGCGAATACATGCCCCACAGACATGAAAAATATATCTATAGAAAGATTTAAATTAGTACTTAACGAAATAAAAGATATCGAAAACTAAATCTCAAAACTCAAAAACCGTATAGATTCATTTCTTAAAGGTGCATCTATTGAGGAGATGGCAAGCACTGCTAATGCGTGTGTGCATATATGCGTTGCGTATTGCATAGGCAATGTATAATAAAACAGTATTTTTAATACAGTAGCCTATGTGTGCTCTGTGCAAATATGTGCATAATAAAAGGAGAGAAGCTCAATTAACCCAAGCCCGCCACGAGTCCAATCTATAAAAAAAAAAAAATATGGGACCCTACGGTTTTGCAGAGCTCTATTCATTTAGCTATATGCATGCGCACATGAAGACGGGGCTTATAGAGCACGGGAGTATTGAACAGTTATTTTTGTCACTTTATAGGCCTTGAATGGTTAAATACACAGTTGTATGTGTCAAAATGCCTGTGTTTGCTAGTGAACGCAAACAACTGAGAAAGTAAACACATCTGTAATAGTATTTTAGTTTAGGGCAGCTCTTAAAGTGACAGCAGTCTAATATTCCTGCCTTCTGTCATTCAAGTTAATCAAATAACATTAGTGAGAAAGTCTCTCGCTGCTCTTGACTAAATCAAATTTGTGACTTTTAATATGCAATGTTTTTATAAATGTTTGATTAATTTATAAAATGAAACATTTCTCATTTATTTGTTCTACTCTATTTTTTTTCCTGTTGCTAGAAATTAATTTCTTATTCTTATTTAAACACGGACTGTTTACTTAGCTTCAGTGAGTTAGTTTTTTTGTCTCTCTCTCTTATTCAGGCTAGTATTAGATTTTTGTGATATTGACACTGTTGACAAGAATTATGAAATTTCTATTGAATCAAATATTTTTACATCATAAAGACCTTGTTTAATATGTATATACACAGTATATATTGTTACCGTAAAATAAAATTACTCATGTCATGTCATGTCACACCCTAGCAACCACCTAGAACACTTCACAAACCGCCTACAGTGCACCCAAGTAAACACCCTTAAACACCTTAGAACACATTAAATACCACTTCGCAATCACTTGAAACCCCACTGCAAAGAACTGCATGAACAAATTACTCCAAACAACCAAGCAACCACTAAGCAACGCTATAGAGAACACCCTTGCAAGGTGTTTTCACAAAAATGCACCATTGACCATTGCAGCAAATCTGGTATTAACTGGTGGAATCTATGTATTTCCTTTTAAATGAAACAAATCTTGGCAGGTTCTGTAGCTCATTTGTGAGAAAAGTTATACAGTGTGTGATAGGAATGCATTCTAATAGAGACAGCGATAAGGCAATCTGCATGTCTTCAAGGTGTTTTCAAAGGGGAAATGCTCGGAAATAATGTTAACCTTCATCATATGGAAAGGGTGAAAAGTGAATATGTCTGTCATGGAAAACCCTACACATCTTTCTCCCACATGGTGAGCAAATGACAGTGTGAAACAACCATGACCGTTCTCCCTAGAGCCCCACTGCGAGCTTTATATGAAGGGTAAAGCTCAGTTAGAAGTCATAACGGCACGTTTCATTCAAGTGCTCAAACAACAGCATCAGGAAAGTGGATCCAGATTTGCACAATTATGTTCTAATACCATGCAGTTTCTGGCATTAAAAAGGCAAGAGGACAAGGACCAGAGTATGACTGTGTCATCTGATTCCTTTCAGAGGAGTTTGCCCAAGTTGAATAGGGCACCTCAGCAAGGTGCCATTATATCTCAGTGGGCACAGATGGCGGCTTAAAACTGTGCGGAGACCATCAGAACACAAGATATGCTTAAGGTAGTGCCGTCAATGAACAGCATGATATCTACACTTACAATCTTCTTCTGACCTATTCAGTTTCAAAATAAGAATTAAATAATAATAAAATAATCTGAATATCAGTTAATGTGATGACTAAACAGCAACACAAACTAGATTCCAACTGCATGTCATCAACATTTATTAATCTGTTAATCTAGTGAACATAAATCACAGTTCACAAACACTCTCAAGTTTTAATATAGTGGTAATGAAGTCACTTTTTATTATGGGATGTCATTCTAAATGTAAAATTACCAGGACAAACAAAATGATGCACTGACTTGAAGTACATGATTATGCACCCGCAAAAATAACTATACATGTATTAAATAATATAATAATAATAAATGATTAAAACAGTGAAAGTACTGTATGCTTTGCAAGTTTTTGAAAGTTAGATTTTCTAATTTGGAGTTTAATTCTGTGTTTTTTTAATTCGCAATTGTGAGTTTCTATCTCAGAATTTAGACTTTTTCTTCTCGGAATTGCAAGCTTAAATCTGTCTACAAAAAGAGAATTGCAACTTTTTCTCTCATAATTTTGACTTTTTCCTCAATTGTGAGTTCTGACTTTTTTTCTCAATTCTTGCAGCTTTTTTCCTCGCAATTCTTAGCTTAAATCTCAAAATTCAAAATATTTTCGCAGACTTCTGAGATATAAACTAAGAATTATTTTTTTTTTTTGTGATTGTGAAATAAACTAATATATATCTCAGAAACTTTGGCCTTCACAGTTGTGCTAAGCAGCATATGGGTCACTTTATAGGCCCCTCTCAGCTAAATCAAACCTAGTTAGTGCCAAAAACCCATGACATCATTTAGGAGTTTAGCAGAGGAGGGAGTGGTGAATATTGCATCATAATTGAGGACACATTCTGTGCAGCATTTATATGCTAGAGCTGTTTAGATTTTTACCATCTGTTACATCAGCCCACACCCCTATACTGCTTTAAGTCTATTCTTTATGTTTTTGTCTACATAATGACTGTTTCATGGCATGTTATGGGACAAAAAAAAAACAAATGTAATCAAACATGCAGCTTTCTAAGGACAGCACAAATCATGGAATGATCTGAGTCCTCATTTAACCTGCGTGTGTATACATTGGACAGCACTGAGCAAATACATGCCAGGGCTCAAAAAAAAAAAAAAAAAGCTAAGAAGACGTGGCAAATAACTTGAGTTTTTGGAGCACAAGGGCGGTATTCACTCCAGGACTGAAGCTCTTTCTGTTTCAGTTTATAACCCAGACTCTTATTCTGCTAATAGTTTACCAGCTGAACCACACGAATGTGATGTCAACTATTATAATTAGTGTGTCATTCTCATAATATAATATAATTTATCAGACCACCTGTATTAGGCATTCTCAATACCACCGCAGCTGTTGGCATTACAACTGCATTACAATTCCTAAATCTACTATGTACAATTTATTAAATTACACTCCCATGAAATGCACTTTCCTCATAAACCAAAGCTCCCATGCAAGAACTTTCACAGATGCAGAATTTAGGCAATACAACCTTTTTATCCAGGATTTGAATTACTTAAAGTCAGCAAACAAATGGGAGTGAAATTTCAGCTGAAAAGAGTGAACAATAAAGAGAAGTGAATGTTGGAATGAGTTTCCACTCTGGTCCAATACTTCCTGTTCATTGCTGGCCAGATGAAATAAGAGCAAAACAATCCCCATTATGTAGTAACAGCTGTGTTCCCCATCAGGGGAAGGAAACCCATTCTCTGCAGTAAATGCGCTCAGAATGTGTGACATTCCATTGCAATCACATACACGCTTTAGTGCATTCACAAAGGCAGTATATCAGAGATTCTGAGAGTGCTGCAAAAGAGCGACGGAATGCATAACTGAATATGTGAATCTTTGGGAAAAAGGAAATTGTGGTAATACTTTCAGTGAGGTCTCCATGTTACACACATTAGAAGGTGTAACTTTATATTAGCTGTCTTTAACTACCATATTTAATTGTTAGGTACAATATGTTTATTGTGTTCATACTGCAAAACACTTTTTATGCAATTGAGGTGGGATACAGGTTAGGTTATGGTCAGGTTTCATATATAGTTACCCAAGATATAGATGAGGTTTTTTCTTCTCTGTAACAGATTTGAAGAAATTTAGCATTGCATCACTTGCTCACCAGTGGATCCTCTGCAGTGAATGGGTGCCGTCAGAATAAGAGTCCAAACATCTTATAAAAACATCACAATAATCCACAAGTAATCCTCATGACTCCATTCCATCAATTAGCTTTTTGTGAAGAGAAAAAAGTAATTTTTATAAGAAACAAATCCATCATTTAGGTGTTTTAACTCGAAACCATTGCTTCTGGCCAAAATACATGTCCATAACTCACCAATGGAAAAGTCCATCTGTTGTCTTCTCACATCAAAATCCAACTTTTTCCCTTGAGAAAGAAATGTTATGCCTGGAGGACTCTATATTTTAGCCAGATGCAACAGTTTGATATTAAAAAATTAAAGATGTTAATGATGGATTTGTTTACAACAAGCATGGAGCTTTTCTCCTCACACGGTTTTGGATGTCTGGAGACAGTTTAAATCAGCTGTTTGGACTAATTCTGAATGCACCCATTCACTGCAGAGGATCCACTGATAAACAAGTGAGGCAATGCAAAATGTCTCCAATTCCTGCCTGCCAAAGAAACAAACTCGTCTGCATCTTGGATTTGCTGAGGGTGAGCAAACTTTCAGGAGCTGTACTGTATTGCTAGCATCATTATATCAAGGTCCACAAAATAATAATAAAGTACATTTTATAACTCAGTATTTATGAAAATGCACAGCAGAGTCAGAATGTAGCCTAAGTGACATGGATTATTAAACTGAGCTATTGCATGACATATTGAGCTGCGGGTCAAATGATGATAGGTGGGGTAAGAGGTGTGGTGGGAGTTTGGGTGGGTGTGCACTCTGCAGCAAACTGTAAAACACACTGATGACATTTCTTGCACTGCAGTAGTGGTCAAACGCATGATGTATTTTAGTAAAGTTATTGTTAGTTAAGGTTATTTTTGGAATTCAGTTGCCTGCAATAACTGATTTGACTTAAAAAAAATAATGCAGGAAATTTGGAGAAAAAAGAAAATAAGAGTAGCTACACGAAAAAAGCCCCATTTAATTATGCAATTATTTCAACATTAGGCATAAGAAAACTGCAACCATAGACTGTCTAGTAGCTACTAGATAGAACCCGTTTACCTCGTATGTAGCTTATTTTACTCTCGTCCAACAGACTGGATGAGGATGCTCCCATTGTGCAGCGTGGTTTGTCGCGGCGGTCCCGAGCGGAGGATTTTTCCCGTTAGTCCGATCCGGTTTTGAAGCGCAGCGACTGTTTTGACTGTCAGACAATGACGAGCGCTAGTAAACTGTGACTCAAGCGTCTCAAACTTCCTCAAACTGCAGCAGCGCCGCCCGCTTATCCTCTCAGCTCCGTCAACATCCGAAGCCCTGGGCATCTTACACAGCAATGTTTTGACGCTTTGCCTGTTAATTGATGTATTTGCAAATATTTTCAATATATCTTAAACATCTTTTTGTATTTTACTACGAAAATAATAAAATAATAAAATAAAACACTATATGCCTATTAACTATTTGGTAAGTTATGCCATAAAATGGTTCATTCGAAAAATATAAGATAGTGTATAAGAGCAAAGAGAAGAAAATAAACATAGGGCGCGTCCTCTGGTTGGAATTACTCAAAATTTAAATAAAATAAAAAAAAATAGCAAGTTTCGCGCAAAGAAGACGCACCGTTTTACACATGAATGGTGTGTGTTGTTATTCTGAATTAATCCTTTCATTAATTAATTAAGAAATAAAGATAAATTAACGTTATGAAGAAACGGAAGGCTTTCGGCATCACTCTGCTCCCCCCTAGAGGCACACTGTGCAGTTCATAAAGTTATGTACAAAAATGCTGATCTATTTTGCTAAATAAAGTGCTAAAAATTAAAAATGTTATACTTAGTTATAATTCTGAAATAATAATGCAATAAAAACTTGTAAATTTGGTATGACTTACCAAAATAGTGTTTTCATACACTAAACACACAGCAGAACACCATGGAAATGAAATCAGATAATTATGAACAAATTAACTCATAATGTAAGCTCATCATTTCATAATTATGACTTAGTATATCATATTTAAAAAAAATTCACATGTCTTTTAATTACTTTAATTGTGACTAAATATCTCATTATTTTAAATTAGCATTTGTTTTTTATTACATTTTTTTTTTCTTTTTTACATTTTATTTCAAAAAATATTATTTATCAATACTTTCTTCTGGGATGATCACGTTAAACACAAAACAGGTCAGTAGTCGATCAGAAGTGCTACCATGGAATTACTAAGAATTAAAAGTAGACTATGTATTTCCACTTTTATTATTATCATGCATATATTAACTTGCAACAATTAAATTTTAATTAAATTTATAAAGAAATGAACTATGTGCTACGTGTCATTTTGCACACAAAAATGTAAAAACAAATTTTTTTAACGCTTGTAAAAAATAATACCACATTTCCCAGAGTTCCTTTCGTTCCTGGATCCGCCATATTGAGCGCCGCAGAACGCGCTGGCAGGGAGAGGGTGTTCATAACATTGAGATGTAAGTATGTAAACAGCTGCGTTTTTTGTGAAAATATATGCTTTTTGGCTGTCGATGTTGATGTTTTCATTAACGCAAAATGTACTTTATGTCACTAACTTGTCGACAATTTCTTCATAATCGATTTAATGGAGCCTTTAAATACAGCATCTGGATTAGCAGAGAGAGTTAGCCGTTAGCTCTACGTTTTCATGACAGCGCAGGAGATAAAACCTTTTCCGCTTATTTGTTTTTCTCTCCCGTTTATATTGTTTTGAGGTTTTTAATATCTGTCGGTTGTTGGAGAGCAGGCACAGTCATGCAGTCGACACTTGGTATGTGTAGGTAGATGCTTTCTGTATTAATTGACACAAAGAGTTAATTTTAGCCTGCTAGCTCTGTGACTGCAGGGTTAGACGGATTAATCGCTTATTTTGTCATGCTGATCTTAAAAATAAACAGAAACTGCTCAGCTGATTATTATTTAAACAAGGATAGAGTTCAGTGGACTAAATAACGTGGCATCTTTCAGCGTCAAATGACCATAACATCCCTCAGATGTCAGAGATGATCATAATGAACCTGACTCTGTTGTCCTTGTTTATAATCAATCATATTTGAAAGTTGTTCCTAAAAATAACAAGTCATAAAAAGGAAATATTAAATAATGTATTACTTTTGATTTAAAACGCATTTATTGTTTTGTTTTGGTTTAGTATCTCACCAAAACCTGTAGCTTTTAGAAGATCCTGATATCAGTTCTTGCACATCATGTGAGTATTTTTCTCTTTGGCTCTTTTTCCTCAGAGCTGAAAGACACGCGGTGTATAAAGATGACACAAACGGTCCAGACGAATGGGGTTCAAGCCCTCAGTAAGACCTGGGAGCTTAGTCTCTATGAATTACAGAGAACTCCACAGGTAAGGAAATTCATTCACCAGTTATTGTGTTACAGTTGGTACGTTCAGGTTTTTCCACATGTCATTCTGTCTGTATCTCAGTGAAATGCTGGCGAGACAAGAGATGGTTTTGGAATATGTAGTTTAGATTTCGACCCTCAGTTCAGCTTCTCCGGTGTTGTGCTCCTCTAGGAGGCCATCACGGATGGTCTGGAGATCGCCGTGTCCCCGCGCAGCTTGCACAGTGAGCTGATGTGTCCCATCTGTCTGGACATGTTGAAGAACACCATGACCACCAAGGAGTGCCTGCACCGCTTCTGTGCCGACTGCATCATCACTGCGCTCAGATCAGGGTGGGTTTGTGTTATTAGAAGGGTTAATGTATTCAGATTTATATTCTACTCTACACTTGATTCACTGGATTATTTTATGTGTGTTTTTTCCATGTGTTGTATTAAAGCTGCAGTCCGTAAATTGTTTTTTTAACCAAAATATTTTTTTTGGGAAGTACATAACCAGCCAGCGCTCCAAATAATCACCTTACTTAAGCCGATTCACAGCAGTGGGTTTATGATAATGTTTTCTAATTTGGGTGGTACTGGTAAGGAATTCGCAGGAAATATTATTAAATATTATTAGTATTATTACGTCACATCTGTAAACATAAAGAAGTTTTCCCGGCTCGTAGGCTATATTTCATGTGAGGGTACTGCAGGTGGTGGAATGTTTAGAGCATTTTCTCACAGCAACTGGAATAATTAGACTTGTCATTTCTATGGCGGATTGTTAAACAGAAAGGAGTAGGTTTATGAAACGCATGTAAGTGACTGAAATTAGATTATATTCCAGTTTTAAACGTGCATCTGATCACAGATGGTGTATGTGAGTTTACACAAGTTTTGTATTTTAAAGAGAACCAGTTCTAAGGAAGAATAATTTGCTTTTTGGGTTAAACCAATTTCTTTATATGAAATTTTAATGGTTTGAAAATTAGACTGTACAGAAATTTAACTCTTCATGTAATGCTAATATACCGTCCTATAATAATAAAGTCATTTAATTAATTTTTAATTAAACTAAATCTCTATCTTTATTTTTTTTTTACTTTCTAATTTGAGAAGTTTAATTTCAGTTCCATGCCACTATTAAACTTCTCTGCTTCACAGGAATAAGGAGTGTCCTACATGCAGGAAGAAGCTGGTGTCGAAGCGCTCCCTCCGTCCAGACCCAAACTTTGACGCCCTGATCAGTAAGATCTACCCCAGCAGAGACGAGTACGAAGCCCACCAGGAGAGAGTGTTAGCCCGCATCAGCAAGCACAACAACCAGCAGGCACTGAGCCACAGTATTGAGGAGGGCCTAAAAATCCAGGCCATGAACAGGTTAGATATCTGATAGAAATCCATGTGGGAAACAATGTTTTCTCATATTTATGTTTATAGTTTAATCTCTTATCTATGGCTGTCATGTGCTTAAATCAGTTGCAACTTTACAGGATATTGAATATTATGTTTTTACTCTATTGTAAAATATCTTTCTTTTTCATTTTTTGCCACTTTACGTGACCAGAATGTTAATTTTGCATTTTTTTTTAACAATCTGCACTTGTTACTCTGTTCCCAACGTTCCACCACCGGGGGTGCTGTAGACTTCAGCGGGGGAAGAAGCACCAAATCGAAAATGGCAGCGGGGCAGAGGACAATGGGGACAGTTCACATTGCAGCAATGCATCAGTGCACAGTAACCAAGAGGCCGGACCCAGCATCAAACGAACCAAAACCTCCGACGATTCGGGACTGGACATGGACAATGCCACAGAGAACGGAGGAGGAGACCTGGCACTGGACGGGGCCAGCGAGATTGAGCTGGTGTTCCGCCCTCACCCGACGCTGATGGAGAAAGAAGATGCCGCGCAGACAAGGTGAGCCAGTTCTGTGTTCGTTAGTCTTGCTTAACTAATTTAGCATCATTTTAGCTATATGCTTTAAACACGTTTCATTTTGTTATTTAGTCTAAATTTAAATGTAGAATTTGTTATCAGGTACATTAAGACTTCGGGGAACGCCACAGTGGACCACCTTTCCAAATACTTGGCTGTCAGATTGGCTTTGGAGGAAATGCGCAAGAACGGAGAGGCAAGCCCCATCAACGTAGAAGCAGCCAGCGAAAAACAGTACACCATCTACATCCCTACAGCAAACAACCAGTTCACAGTAAGTTTGGTGCCACTTCATCAAGGCCTGCACAGCATGGTCAAACAATCATATTCTATCATCTGAACAAGGATTGCGATATGATAAATGATATAGCGTGTTGCAGTTTCCCATTCATAAATATGAGTGAACTGTCTTTGTATTTTTATAGTCTTTGGTCACACTTACTTCAACCAAGCTTCATCAAGCTTGTCAATTTTGCATTGCTTTCAAGCCATACATACTTAGATCACTTGTCTAAGGAAGGAAAATTAGGTTGTGACATCACATAAAATAGAAAAACTCCTATTCTTAGAAACTGTCAAACATGCTTTTCTTCAATTTGACCGTGTCCATTTTCCCCTCACAGGTCTTGAATGGCTCTTTCTCTCTGGAGCTGGTGAGCGAGAAGTACTGGAAAGTCAACAAGCCCATGGAGTTGTACTTTGCCCCAACGAAGGAGCACAAATAAATCCAGTGAGACATGAGGGTCTGAGCTGACCCGGGACAGACTGATGGTTCATCATCTCTTCTCTTTCCCCGTTTCTTTCTGTTTTTCTCTCTCTGTTCCTCCTCATCTGGAGTATACTCCAGCTCCTCAATAACTGTGGCTGCTTTGATTTGGTTTTTTATTGTCTTTTTGTATGGGGACGAGACCAGGGTTGATCATTGGGAAAGGGGTGGGAGGGCCATGGAAGTCAAACCAGTGTGGATTCATTTTTTTTCTCCCCCTTTCAGTTGACACAATCATTTCATCTATACATGTTGAGTCCTTTTTGAGTCAAGTGGACTCAGACGTTGCCTTCAACAAGCCACAATTTTAGTATACAAAATGGATAATGCATCTGTAACACCATGAGGGAATCACGCTGGGTGCTTCATGAAAGACTCCGTCAGAAGGTGGCTTTTATAGCCAATGGAGCTGTCCTTTAATATCAGACGTGACCAATGATCTTCACAGAGCTGTAAGAGATTTGAAATGCATTTTCAGAGCAGACACACCACTCCTGTAGCAGCAGCATTCGTTCACTAACATGACTGCGTCTGGTCACTGTTCACCAGTACAATGTGATGGCTTAGTTCACATGACTCGGTCATGTCACTAGTCTGTACTATGGTGTTAGTCGACAGATGTTTCGGGGATTGTACATATTACATCACTTTAATAGAATAAATACCTGGAAAATGTATATTGACACCATTGTTACAGCTATTACAGTACCGTTTCATAAAAACATAAGTTGCCAGTTGTACATTTGGACTCAGTTTTTGAATAGTTTCATAGATGCTTCATCTAAGACTTTTTAGAACATGAAGTACTTTTAGTTTGACATCCTTGACATACATTTGAGTTCAATGTTGTTGTTTGGAAAAAAAAATGTATACAGCGTTTTTTTTTTGTTTTGTTTGGAAAATAAATAAAAAATGTATGCAAATCCCGGTGTTGCACTTTGTGTCAAGTATAGTGGAGCAACAACGACACAGTTCCAGCAGATGGCGCTAGTGCTTCAGGTCTTTTAAGACTGTGGTCAATAACACAGCAGAAAAGTCCAGGAATAATATAATAATGCTTGTTATGGTGTAAAGTCATACCACAATATAAATAAGTGATCGACTTAAAAACAACGAAAGTTTACTAATAGTTTATAACCTAAGTAATATATATGTATAATGTGGCAAATACAATAAACAAATAATTATTTAATATTTTGAGTTGTAATCAATAATTGGCAAATAATGCAACTTGATAATATATTGTAAAAAAAAACTAACTAAAGGCTGAAATCAGTGAATTTAGGCATCACAAAATTATACAAGTACAGAATGAAAATGGATATTAATTTAGAGGTTTGCAAAGGTTTACATTTAACCACTGTTTTATTATTGTCTTAAAGATTAAGTGATGATAGCATAGGTAGACTAAATGTAAAGATAACAGAATATATATATATGTAATATTATATTGGCCAATAACTGGTATTGTATTACAATACTGTTCAACCCATACTGTCAGTAATGACTTATAAACTTGTCTGTGGAATACAGAATGTTTCTTTTATTATTTATTCCAGGATGTTACATATCAGGTAAGGTCTCACATTCATACACCTATACTCTCAGACAAAAAGGTTCAAAGCTGTCACTTAGACCTTAAAGTAACATATCAGTACTTTAAAAGTACACATTAGTATATAACATGTACATATTTGTACCGTCAAGCTTTTGTACCGTATGATACCACGACGCTGTCAGCGTTTGTAGCTCTTTCTGAGTGTGCTTGATTCACCTCTGATGTGTGAGTTCAGCAGATCTGAAGTCGAGGTTGTAACGAGGCCGTTGTAGGTTGCATAATCTGTGAAGATTAGTGATCTTTTACAGTTTTGATTTAATCCCATGTCTAGTGATGTGCTAGTCTACCCACATGATGCTCTGTAGCACTAACTCGAAAGGTAGTGAAATGGCTGTTTTTATACTCATACATTAGTGTTTCTCAGTCCTGCTCGTGAGAGTCATTGCTACATATTTGCTAGTTCAGGTCATGTAACACTCTACTAATGAAATGAGACGATTTTGTTAAATAATGTGTAAAATGTTAGTTTTTTTTTCTTCCAGCAGCAGAATGTAGAAATTGTTGATATTCATCCACAGGTTTGTTTTCTTTTAGTTTATAGTCTGTTCCACGGGTCTATTGTGTTTGCATTGTCCCTAAAAACTGTTGTCTCCTTCCCTCTGTTCCTGTGGCTTTCTCCTGTCATTCATCTCTGTGGAGTGGACTGTTGACATATGAGACTTGATGTGGTTTGTTCTCTGCTTGCTCTGCAAGTTCTTCTAACACATGATGCATGTGGCTTCTCCTGCTTTTACAGCTTTTAGTTTTCAAATACTATGCATTTTGCAGCCCTTGGGCCTGGATGGCAGTCTTTCCCTTTGTGTTTCTTGCAGATGTCTTTAAATTTCAATAAATATAAAACACATGCATTGAAAACAATTGCTCTGACTTTTATAATGTAAAAGTTGTGTATATTTGCATAATCTTGGGGCTTTGTGCATTTTCATTATGCTTTATCGTGTATCTGGTCTAACATGTATGTTCTGCTTAGTTTGATATGTGTCCATTCATGATGGATTTTACAGTCTCACAGCGAGGAGGCAGCTGACCCTCACTGCAGTCTCACAAATGTGTTTTACTAGCGTTTTTTTTTTTATCTCAAGATGGTCGGGGTCATGGCAGAGGTCGCTAACACTCGTGGCCTTCAAAAGACCAGCCTCCCACATCAAAGCATGACAGTATACCCATATAACCTGAAGCACTCTGCCATTTTCAAAGATCAAAAATGATATCTGTGGAACCATCAGGTTGATGTTTGACAGAACCGTCAGAGGCATATAAGCATAAATCTCCACATAGTTTTGGGGTAGATTCGTTTTCTTCTGCTCATGCGGTATTCGTTTGCTTGTGTTGTTAGTTCATCCAATGCTCACAGCTTTCAGAGATACAAGCATGAGATTAGAAAATCTATTAATATGTTGATGATGTTCATTTTAAACTGTTCTGAGCTTTTAAGCTGGTCAATAATCACTCGTCTTTACATCACAAGCACTCTTAGTTTGATGCAGCCTGCCTCTCGATGGTTTGCAGATGGCAACATTAAGCAGATATTCCCTGGCAGTCATATCTAGGGACCTTATTTCAACTGCTTTCCCTCAGCGTGAGTGTGTGTGTGTTCGGAGAGCTGGATGAGAACATTGTCTGGCTTTTTCCACACGCACTGCGCTGAACAATTAGTTATTCATGCTTTGACACACAGTGACGGAACAGGACCAGCATTCACTGTCTGTGATTAAAGCTTTCACACACGGCCAAACTGCAAAACAGACTGATGAATTTGAGTTCTTTTGCAGTCAGAACAGTTTTGCTCCTTTTCTTTTCAATGCAATTCAGTGCAATTTACATTAAAGGTTTGGCTGCTACTCATAATTCAAGTGAACACTAGTGTGATGGCATGCATTTATGTTCTCCATCTTTGTAGCAAGCAACAGTAGAGGGCCATTTTCTCTTCCAGCACTGTTTCAGTGCAAGGTTTCAGCATCCAAAGGAAAACCTTTAGTAGAAGAGTAGCAGCTACAGCAGAAAGGGGACAGATTATTATTTATGGTTTTCATAGTCACCAGTATTGTTTACATACTTTGGGCCATGTCTCATCTAATATGCGGAATGATCATTTTGGGACCTGGATGATGATGAATCAATACATTGTTGTATATATAGCAATACTACAGACTTATATACTAAATCTAATGTTAGTACATTTTAGATAATTTACTTTTTCTGCAATATAATATACAACTTATTATTCATATTTATATGTTTTTTAACATTTATATTTGTATGTAGTTTGTATATAGTCTATATACATCCCTCTTTCTGTCTCCAGGAACTATATAATAATATGTATCCTAAAAATTATATATAGAATTATAAAAATTATAATAATAATAATAAACATTGCATGTAGTATAATGAAATTATATGTAAATATAATAATACATGTTATTGAATAAATCAAAGATATTTCATTCAGTATATTAGATGATATAAAATAATAATTCTATACAATTCTAATTAATATATTTTAAATTAAAATAATATATTTAGTAAATAATAAATATTTAGTATGTGTAAGTGTGTGTGCGTGCATGTGTGTGCGTGAATGTGTGTGTGTGTGTGTGTGTGTGTTTGAGTGTTTGAGCGCTTGAGCACTTGAATACATAGTTTTTTGTGGACACAAATGTGTTTAATGACATGGGTATTTTTATATGTATTATGTATTATATGTTTAATAATGTGTGTGTGTGTGTGTGAGTGTGTGTGTGTACAAACAGATAGAGTTTAATTTATAAAACATAAAGTTCTATTTTCTATGAAAGGTTATCTAGAGAATGATCTCATTTGAGCAGTTTAAGTTCTTGTTTTTCTCTCTAGCTTCTAGAAAAGGAAACTTCAGGAAATGAACTATTCTCTGTGTAAACAAAGTTCTCTTAACTATCAGATCCTCTGCATCCATCTGCTGCCATCTATCTTCACGAAATGTATCATGTCCCTGGACTGACGGTTTAGCTTATAACGTGCTAATGTTGTTTTTAAAGCACATGCGGACATGGTCTTCATGTTCAAGCCACAAAACCTTTTTGTTGTCGTTCAAAGAAGTGTCCGTCTGTTCTGAATTAAGCCTCCTCAGCCAATGAGATAAAAGTACACAATGTGCAGTGTTGTGATTGGCGCTCTGTACGTGAATGTGGATGCTCTCCAACACTTTTCTTGCTTTGTTTAGGGGGTGATGGAAACTCTTCGGCCAAATCTGAGCGCCTGGGCACCATGCCACCATTTGGGCGTTTGGGACAATTGTTAGTGTGCTGTTGCTACATGGTGTTGTTTGACTTCCTAAATCAGAGGAACGCAGTGTTCGCTACAGATCACATGACAGGCTGAAGCAAGTTCTCAAGCAGCACACGTACACAAAGACCTTTTACAGAAATCCGAGGGCTTACGACATACGTACACAAATATGGCATATTTTCTAGCATGACGTGAGGAATTTTGTCCTTATGTGACCTTTGTATGTTTTTAAACCTGCTACTTTCAAATTCAAAGGAAAGCATGTATTGTTTGAGTCACGCATCAGAAAGCTGAAAGAGTTAATGACTTAAAGTTCAACAGAGTTCTATCACACTGTATATGTTCTATTTAAAAAGGCATACATAAATACTGGATGCTTTTATTCATTAAACAAAGAATATATTTTCTAATGCCAATAAATAAATACATAAAAATAACTAGAATAAAAGTTCTTTGGAATCTTAATATATGTAGGTCTATTGTATGTCCATGAAGGAAATTGTTCTTTTAGAACGATAATCATGTTAGTTGTGAATATTGATATAGACATCCATTAGAACAAATATTCATTCTTTAAAATCATATTCCTGTGTTGTGGTATGATCTTTGCCATCCTCTTAGAGTTAATGCACTTTCACACCAAGACCAAGTACTATGCTAACTATAACGATGACTATATAAGTGTGTTAATTGTAAGCGTGCGCAGCTGTTGTCTGTCACTTTAAATGCTCAAGCTCTGATTGTCTGTCAATGGTTTTATTGTTTATTATTTTGAAAGTGATACCAAAACATTGCTACTCTGTATCCTTATCATTTTGGCTGTGATGTGGACTGGATTATTAAAACCTTTTAGTTATAATTTAATCTTGAAAATTTCTGAAGATTTTAGCATGGTGATGGATACAACAATATTAATGCATTTGGTCTTGGTGGTTGTAGATTATTACTGCTGCTGATGCTGCAAGTACAGGAACTTGTTACTGCCAATGCATACTGCGATATGGTGCCATGAGTATTTGAGACATACTACTGCTGTACAAATATAGTATAAAACAACCCATAGTAGATCTACACAGGTGGAGCTGGGGAAGATGGAGGATTTCAGAGAAACTCTGAAAGCATGCTAAAAAAATCTCAAGTGAATGCTAGCCAGACATATAAATGCAAGGCAAATTCAAAAGTGAGGTGGATTGTGTTTGGCTGTTATAGTTTACAGACTTTGCTGTATTCTTTTAGAATTAAGGTGTATTCACAACAAGTCTATTAGAACGGATGATAATGATCTCTTTATCATAAACACATGCAGCATGCCATCTGTTGCTTTAAATGCATGATATTTGATTGGCTTATCACTCATTAGCTGGAAACAAAGAACGTGTTTGCAATATAGTTCCTCTGTGACGATATTGTGTTACTGGAAGTTCCTATTCTCAGAATAAGAATGAGAATTAAAACGTTTACTTATAGTTATCATGATAGCTCTTGGTGTTGACAGTCCTTCAGATCAAGTACTAAAACTTAATACTTATATTTATTGTTATTGAATTGGTGTAAATGGACCTAAATATGCTTTGTCGAGCTAAAAGAAGTTCTACAGACCCTATGTCTTAAACAGCTGAAGTTTTAATGGTGCTCATGGAGCAAGATAATGAAAAAAACACCAAGATGCAGCACAATGAACAAAGATGTCCATGCAGTGCATATTTACACAGAACACGTTCTATGTCAAAAGTATAAACAAATAATCCAGCTGGGGGATATTTTCTGCCTGCATTCCCTCCTCCTCCTCCGTCCAGCACTGTGCCCAGCTTCCGTTAGCGCTGGCAGTGCAAGCGTGCAAACTTCTTAATGTTTACTCATTTACTGGATGATTCATTACTGCATTATTCAGCTAATCATTCACTCACATTTTAGCAGAACTCTGGAAAAGTACTTTAATGCTTTTTTGCAAATCAGGGCTGCTAGTAATACAGCTAGTTTGCTCTAATTCCTAGCAAATATACTTATTGGTAACAACATACTTCTGTCCTCAGATAGCTCTGTTTGTGGGTGGTTCTCCTAATGCTAGTATTTTTTATTTTTTTTGACATTACCATGCCAGTAGTAAAATACTGATATATTTTATAAATGTTTTTGGGGAACCAAATATAAAAACATTCTAGGAATGTTCTAATAAATTAGGTTTTATTTTTACAATCATAAAAACAAAGTTCCCAGAATGTTCTGGGAATCAACAATGATTACAAAATTAAGTTGTTTTACTGCAACACATTTGTTCTTAATATATCTACATGAAGAAGAAGTGTAATTTAGACTAGGAGGCACATTGGCTTTCAAGGGCTGTATTCAAAGGCTGTTAAAGAGAGGAGAGGTGAACAATTAACCTCGCGTCTTCTAACGTGTGACTTTGTGTGCTATAAACTACAAAATTATAATTTCCTGTTTATCACAAACCTGTTTTGGGAACCAGCTGCCAGCACATACATCCTGGCAATAAAGTGAGTGAAAGAACAGACCATCTCTGAATAGCAGTGTCAGTAAAAGCAAGGCATTTGAGGCTGTTATGCATAAGAGTCTTTAAAACCTGTGCACACAGGCAATGCCTGGCTTACGTAAGACACCACAACCATGAAAAATTACATGGCTCTTATATAATCCCGTTGAAAGGGTTTAGTGTGCTGTTATATTTGCTCTTCGTATTGCACACAACTGTAAACCGTATTCTGTTCTGAACATTTAGAATACTGGTGATTTTAGTATTTTTCAGAGTATAGGAAAAAAGATGTTTTAACTTTGAATAGACTAGCATGCAGTTCCTGTGCTGTGGTAATAGTGTGTGGTTTCCATGTGAGTCACTACATCCTGTGGCTCTCTACACATATTTACACAGCAGAGTTCTGTCAAGTAACTCAAATGTAAAGGTCCTTAAAGGACCAAAGCAATAGGCAATAGGGTATATGTTTTCTTTTCTTTTAATTAAATAACATAATTAATACAAAGACTATATATATATATATATATATATATATATATATATATATATATATATACATATATATCTGTTCATATCAAGGTTATTATAGTTATTATAGTTAAGTGTTGTTGATAACCATTGACTTCTATAGTATTTTTCCATGCTATGGATGTCAATGGCTCCTGTCAACAGTTTGCTTGCCAACATTTGTGTTCAGCAGAAAAAAAATAAAAAAAATAACTGAGGGTGAGTAAATTATGGCAGAATGCTGCTTTTCAATAGACGTACCTAAATGAAATATGACCCCCCCAAAAAAAAATGTCCAGCTTAGTAGAGAAATAACAAAGTATCTGGCTGAATCCAAGGTCAGCATTCGTACCACACTGGATCTATCTGTGGAAGATTCTATCTGTGGAAGTTAAATGACCCTTCTTTGACCCATTCAAAAAGTTCCATTTGTCTCTGTCCTTCTCATTTCACAGTGACACTGACTGACACATTTATTTAAGAGTGGCCTGTCCAAACGTAAGCACAAATAACAGGGGCTAATACTGCACTGCTCTCTTATGAATGGGGCACACTGTGACCTGTAGGCCAACTGCCAATAAACCATTTTGTATAAATTTCACTGGCATAGTGCTCTCCACTACTCATGTACATCATCCTCTTAATGCAGCACGTAACCTGCATGGAGATGGTTTTGACATCATGATACCCAGTCTCCACTCTGCACTGTTCCCACATCTGAACCATACATTAACATGACCTTTCAAGTCATAACTTGTTTTTTTTATAACTTTATCAAGACAGGATGATTTACATTACAATTACTTCTTTTTATTATACAATTAACAAAATAAAAAAGGCCTATAACACTAGCTTGCACTGTTCTTTTAATTTTATCTTTATTATATGATTTAAGAAAACCTCGCTATGTGCACTGCATTAAGCTGAGACTTGTTATAGTGCTTGCATATCATGGCTCTTTTGTTGATTTTGATTGCTTTCATCATCTTCATTTAGAAGTTGCTTTGGATAAAAGCATCTGCTGAATGACTAAATGGAAATACAAGTACAGAGATTTGGAATTAATGGATTTTTTTTTAAAATACACAAGTTACTATAAGTTACAAACCTTTATTTTTTTAAAGAACAAAAAAGATTTAAACAAAAAAAAATCACTTGGATGAAAGTTGACACTCAAATAACTCCAAGTTGAAATGGTTTATTAATTTTTGCACCTTTCTAAAAAAAAAAAAAAAAAAGAATAAAAAAAAGAAGTCCAGTCTAATGTTTTAAATACAGTGATGGATGAGATTAAACATTAATTGGTGTTAAAACTGGAATTTTCATCATTGGCTTCTTAGCATGAAGCAGATACAGATAAGCATCTATGTAAAAACAGGCTTGTGGCACAAATTCACTCATAAATGGAATGTATGCTTGTCAGCTCTACACATTAGACACTTACATAGGTTGTATAAAAATGCTATAAAAAGGCTAAGATACAACCCCACTGAAGCATTACAGCTCAATTTCAGATGAACTGTGGTCTAAGACTTTCCAGCTATACATACATAGATCTCATCTTCAATAAGAAAGGCATTAAATCAATGTCAAATCATTCATGATGAATAAGCACTGCACTATGAACCTCTGCCATAGTTCACATTATAACAATTGAATAAACCGGTTCTCATGACATGAAGAACACCAGTTTCAAATATCACTCTGGATACTGGCTTTGATAGCAAAAAAAAAAAAAAAAAAAAAAAAAGAAAGAAAAACTATATACATAGTAATTATGCAATATGCAAAGGATTTATGTTGCTTTGGGCAACTTCAAATAAGCTTCTATCAGAGTTTCTCTCCTCAGCACCCGAAACAGAGGAACATCAGTAAAACAATCACATTACAATGTTAGTCAGTTTGAGGAAAGGAGAGATTCGGACGTCCTTCAGTTCTTAGTTAATGCCTCAATAAATGGGCTCCACTCATTGTTCTCTGGGTCATACGCCTCCATGGTATTGAGAAACTCATTTCCATCGAAGCCCCCGACTGCACAGACCACACCGTTCAGCACAGCCAGCCCTGCGTTGCTCCGTGCTGATGTCATGCTTCCCAGCATCCTCCACTCATTCTTGGCTGGATCATACACCTCCACACAGCGCAGCGCATGAGAGCCGTCAAATCCTCCGACCACAAACAGCTTCCCTGGAAGCAGTTGAAAATTACTTAATGGAGGCCAAGCCCTAAATTTGACAAGCTTCAGTCATTTTCCTACCAGTGACACTTTATAACCCTGCTGGAATAAACAGTCGGAAATTTGCTGAAAATGTATTACATGATTTGCTCACCAATAGATCTTCTGTAGTGAATGGGTACTCTTTAGGGGGAAGAGTAATGGGACTTTTTCACTGGAGGAAGCATGATTATGGATGGTTTTAAGTTCAAATGCCTTATTGGTGAACTTGTTTCTTACCAACACACCTTTTCTGAAGAACTGGTGTCATGTGGATTGCTGTGATGTTTTAATCAGAAGTTTTGATTCATTCTGACGGCACCCCATTCACAACAGTGGATCCACTGGCGAGCAAGTCAAAGTATATCAAATCTGTTCCAATGTAGGAATGGATGGCCCGAGGATGAGTTTTTGTTGGTGTTTTTTCTTTTTTCTTTTGTGAACTATTCCTTTTAACACAAGTCTCCAGTTACCTTCATACACAACCACACCAGCTCCACGACGGGCCACGTTCATGGGGGCCACCAGGGTCCATGTGTTGTTTGCTGGGTTGTAGCGCTCTACTGAGTTTAAGCAGTTCCAGGACTCCGCACCACCTATCACGTACACAAATCCACTTAACTCACACACCGCCGCCTGGTGCCTCCCTAAACACAGACGAGAGACAATGTACATGGTGAATCACACATTTAGGGTTTAATATCAAAGTCATTTCAAAACATAAAACTGAATTGACATACTGATGTTAAGGGGTGCACAGCTGGTCCACATTTTTGTCACTGGGTCAAAGGAGTCACAATTCTTTAAGCCCTTTTGGCCACAAGGATCAGATCCACCCACCACAAAAAGCTTGTTTTGCAATGAGCACACACCTGAGAAGAAAAAATAAGAAAGATTATTCATTCCTTTACTGTCCGTTCTAGGACTGGCCATATAGATTGTTTTTTATTTTTGGCCTTCAGAACCAAACAGAAAAAGCTCATTTCAAACAGATTGCAAATACTCTATACATTGCCTAGCAGGAAGTGATGTGTACCTGCATTGCAACGGTTGGTGCGGAGCTCAGGAACTTGAATCCACTCATCAGCCTTGGGGTTATACATCTCTCCACAATTCAGCTCATCTGAGTGACCATTGGAGCCACCCATCACATAAAGCTCACCCTGAGAGAAAAACATTCATTTAGCTTTAATGGCAGATGCACCAGAGCTGCTCCAGGATTGGAAACCGTGCCTTTACCATTAGCACAGCCATCTGGAAGCGAGCCCGTGGAGTGCGCATGGGAGCGATGAAAGTCCAGCAGTCCTTCTTTGGGTCATAACACTCCACAGTCCTCAAGCACTCTTCTCTGTTATAGCCACCTGGACAGGTAACAATAAGTACATCAGATCTGCACACCTAGCTCCAGTTTCTATGAATTCTTTTTCCCATCTTATGTCATAATACATATGTGGTGCTTTCGTTTTTATATTTGTTTTTCTCCAGCTCCACTACCATAAACACTCTGAATGTTTGTTTTGCTAAATTTGCATGAATGGCATTACAAGGCACACATGGCATATCTGTGCTCTGATAATAGATAAAACAATCTACAAAATAGTAATATACAATAACTGGAAGCTAAATGCAACTTATTGTATTTTTATCCCAATAACTCAACAAAGACCTTTAATTTCCTTTTAAGGCCTACTATCACTCTCTGTGCAAGCATACCTGCAGCAATAAGCTTGCCGTCCAGTTCAGCAGTTCCCAGGCCTGAGCGAGCATAATGCATGGGCTTCAACAGCTTCTCCTGCAGATCTATTGGTTGAGCCTCAAAGCTCGGGCTCTTCAGCACACATGGCGTAGCAGATGGGGAAGTATGAGGACTGGTGCGGCCGTGCAGGGAGATCACACTCAGCATACCTCTGAGAACAGCCAGACACAGGTAGGCATTGTCTAGAAAAGAGCAGACAGAGAGTCTTAGCCCCTTGACATCCAGTTCATTTAATAAACACACTAATACAGGGATCTGGCTTTATACTACCAAAAAGAGATGAAAAATTAAACTCAACATGGATATAACATTACACTGCACGTCAAATTTTTGGAAAAAGATTCATGTTTTTTTTTTCTATTTTAATATATTTTAAACACTAACTTATCCCTGTGATGGCAAAGCTGAATTTTCATTAGTCATTACTCCAGTCATCAGCGTCACAATCATTCTAATATACTAATTTGGCAGACTAAGGACATAAAATGTTACTAAAAACTTAAAATGTCATTTTATCCATCAAAAAACCCTGGAGAGAGAAAAAGAACAAACAAAACAAACAAAAATAAACCTTGGCTTCCACAAAAATGAAGCCCCACAACCTTTTCAAACACTAATAAAATAAACATTACATTTTAAAATGTAAAAAAGGGTTTCAGAAAGGGATAACAGCTGGTCAGCTATACTTACTGGTGGTCTTCTCTGAGGCAATATACTTCCATTCATGCTTGTTGAACTGGTTGTTGGAAGGAGAGAGGCTGCCAGAGGCACCTGAGCTCATCTCATCTCTTTCCCGAGGAGGCTTCTTCTGCAAAACCAAACCAGGCAGCTCTAAACCTGCCCAAACTTCATTCCCTTACTCTACTGCATGCATAAGGGCTTGGGGCCAAAGACTAAACCCATTCCATCCAGTGCCGATACCACCATTTAAGGGGTACTCCATAGTGCACAGCTAAGAATTCCTTTAGCACAAACCACTTGAAACGCATTAAAATGGGAGCCATGCTATTCTACAGCAAAGAATGCAGTGTACTGTAAGGGGAGGACTGAAAACCAGTCATGTACCTGCACAAACTGAATGTGGTCATCCTCAGAGCTGCAGACCTCTGCCTGCCGCTCAAGCAGGCTCCCATCATGCAATTTGTGATCTGCTGAGTAGTACAGCGTTTGCACCTGCAACAACAAAACACCAACAAGACGCATGTGGGTGTTTCCATAAGAACAAAGCAATGTTCTGCCTTGTTCCTTGAAGCAGTGGAGTCAGCTGCTATGAGGGAGGCCCTTGACAACTGTGTGCTGCCTGGACCTTGAGGGAGGCATGACCTTTCACATGTCTAAGGTCACTGTGATTGTGGAAACTGCTGAAAGGCAGAGATCATTCCTATTATAAGTAAGTAACTTCGCTTCGGGTCAAAGAGCTATCTAAAATGATCGCAGCACTGTGGGATTGGATAAAAGTTGTAAGGCTCTCAGGAACAGTGTGCACAGATGGGAGCATATGGTTTTTGGTAGGTCGATTAGTACCACTGATGGTTGGGATCTTGCATTCTTCTTCAGGGCTGGACAAATCTGCTGTTGATGTGTATTACTAAACCTACAGGAGACATGGGGAGATCAACGGGGAGGAGCAGCCATTAGAATCAAATTAATAAAAGTCCAAAAAGCCCTGCTGGGGAGAAAACGTTGAATTACAGAGACAATTCAGGCCAACACAGTCCAGAGATAGAAAGAAAAGGGGGGAAAAAACAGAGACTTAACCTTAGGCTCACCTGGAAAACCAGTTTTTCAGTATTTCGAGGAGCACGTACTGCAAAATTTACAAGGTTAAGGGCAAAAACCCTGGGGGCAGGGGATGAGTGGGGAACTCTCAGTCAACCACTGAACAGAAGTTTAGGAGACATGAGCAAAGCAAAAGGAATGGGTAGAAAGCCATAATACTGACCTCTTCCATCAGTTTCTCCAGGGGATCTCCATTCTTCCACAGGCTGCGCTGTACCCAGCTTATCACTTTTGAGTACAGTTTGCCATTACCTGGCAAGTTCAGGTTGTCCTCTAGCATAACCTCCAGCTATACAGACACAATTATATATAAAATTATAACAAATTAAATGCAAGTAACATATGCATATATATGTTTTATATAATATATATATTTGTATACTTTCAGCCGAGGAAGTTTAAGGAAGTCATCCTGTTCTGAGATCTCCTGAAGATGGTCCTGTATAAATGCATCAATCTTGCCCAGAAGCCGCCCATCAGCCATTCTACTAGCAAAGTTACGGTATGAAATAGCACTCTGGGAGTCAATTTTTGACAGCAGGTAGTCTCCACAGATCTGCAAACCGGATTCATAAGATTAGGGGACTAAACAATAGTGTATAGATGAGAAAACTACCATGAAAATGCCTGTAAATACCTGTTTTACCCTCTCCAGTTTGAGCTTCTTTGCTGCAGAATACACATCACTAACCAGATCTTTATCTGCCTTCAGTCTGTCAACAGGATATTATGGGAACATATGAAACCTGTATGTCCTTGAAATGATCAATGTGTAAAGTTAAGTATGTGTAAATAAAAAGTTAAGAGTAAAGGTAAATATATGTACTGGGCTGTGTAGGCATAGTTGAGCAAGATCTCCACAGCATCAGGGTTGAGGTCATCAAATTTTATCAGGGAAACCCCACCCTGTGGCTCAGAGTCAGTATTAAAAATCTCAAATAGGTAAGGACTGCAGCAGGCCAGCACGGCCTTATGGGCCATCAGCTCATGTCCACAGACCTGCAAAAGAAGCATTATAAAGTATGCTGTAAATACAGATTGGTGATACCTTTATCTACACTTCAAAAGTATGAGGTACTTTATTCAGCAAGGATGCATTTACTTGATCAAAAGTGCCAGTAAAAACATTTATGTTGTTACAAAACATTTCTATTTATCAAAAATTCTGGGAAACGTATCATGGTTTCGAGAAAAATATGAAACAGCACAATTGTTTTGATTATAATAGGAAATGTTTCTTGAAACTACAGTAATGGCTGCTGGAAATTCAGCTTTGCAATCATAGAAATTAATTAATTACATTTTAAAATAATAACATAGAAACACCAGGACATAAAACAAATACAAGTATATACGTATATATTTGTTAAAATCAAAATATTGTTTTTTTTTTAACCATATTTATGATCAAATTAATACAAATGGAGCATAAGTCACAGAAAAAAAAAATGATAATGTAAAGCACACATGTAAAAAATATGGTCATGTAAATTATTTTCTGAAACAAAGGTGAGGGGTCTTACCTGCAGTCTGACATCACAAAACTGGCCACTTTTACGCAAAGCATTCATTTTGGCCACAGTAGAATCAAGAAAGCTCTCATCTTCAAATATTAAATATCCGTTGGGAGTCATTTTGTTGGATCTATCAAAGTCAAGGAGGCAAACACAGCAAAATGAGACCGACTGCTTTGTGTTAAAAAAATGCAACATGATGAGAAGACCCACATGGAGTCTATGGCATTTTGTGACATATTTTGTAAAATGACTGTATGGTGATATCAAAAATTAATTCAAATTAGTATAAAATGTGTTAAACTGAGCTGACAATGCTACACATCTTAGAGGGAATCATCAAAAGTAGCTAAATATTTAATATGAACATGTAAGGAATGGGGGATGTGAAGAGCTCTCTGAAATTCTGCAGAAATCCCCACACATTCCTGTAAAAATTCTGTGGTCACAGAGTCCATGCATGTCTGGTGAGGAGACACACTTACCAAACAGGTAAGGTAACAGAAGAACAGTCTTGCTCTAAGGCACTTTCAACAGAGGGTACCACACACAGATGTTTCTGGATAAGAGGCAGTGGCGTGACAGATCGTGTGTGATGTCACTCAGCGGGTTAAAGAAAAAAACAAGTCTTACCACCTTGGCTACACATGATGACCTGAAGAAGCGAAAGAAATAGTCAAACATCACAATTCAACTACAGCCGATCATAAGAATAGTTACTTGAGCTTCAAATCAGCATATTAGAATGATTTCTGAAGGATCATGTGACACTGAAATCTCGAGTTTGAAAATTCAGCTTACAATCACAGGAACAAAAAACAAAAAAACACACACACACACACACATATACATACATACATACATATATATATATATATATATATATATATACACATATACTTTTTTTACCGAAAACCTTTTGAAATTTTAATTTAACAATATTTCTGTTTTACTGTGTTTTTAACTAAATATATGCAGGCTTGGCAAGCATAAGAGGCTTCTTCAGAACTCTAACTGAACACAGATACAAAAGAAATCATTATGTTCAGTTTTGTCATGGTCAGCGTTCACACACACACTTTTTCAACAATAAATTCTTTTAGCTTTTCCAGTAGTTTTAGATTTCTATATTGTACAACAATATATGACTAGAAAGTTATATACGGATTATATAAAATCCCTGTTTTTTTCCAGGCCTAGAAAATCCTAATTAAAACACTCACATTTCTAGATTTTCCATAGGCTGTGTGAAGCCTGAAATTTCGTTTACCAAAACTGTAACCACCAACTTGTATTTTTGATCCATATCAAAATAGCCAAGTTCATGTTTATATTCATATTATTGCTTCTAACAGCTTTGTTTAACTCGAAGAACAAACAATTGCAACATTACTTATAAAACACAATGTAGTGTTCTAAACCTTATACTCTACATTTAATACGCCTATGTTTTATAAAGCATCCAGAAAACTCCGTGTTTTTTTATTTGTTTATTTTTATTTCCGGGTTTAATGTTTGGTGAAGGCGCGAGGAGGAACTGCTCTTTCTAGATTAAACAAGTCCCGCCGAAACAAACACATGTGACCCATCAAAACCGCAAATTCAAAACAACAGTTTGCAAAATAAACATCACATTTCAAGTCTGTCATGTGACAAAGACAAGATACGGTTTAATTATTGAGGTCTCTCATGTTTATGTGAATAATAAATTAGAAGTTAACGTTACCTGATAAGAGCCGACTGTCAAATGGTTAACGTTAGTTTAAACAACACGAACACTGCGTCATTTATTCACCCAAAAGTTTCCAGAAAACCGACTGACTTACATTAGCCTGTGGAACTGAAAGAAAACTAACGTTACATTTTAGACAGAACAACAGCCTCCGTCACTATTCACTTTCAATGCATCATTTTGCTTTAAAATGAAAGTAAATAGTTACTTGGGCTGCCGTTCTGCCTAAAACCTACTTTTCTTTCAGTTCTACAGAAAAAAAAAAAGTCAGTAGCATTTGTAGAATTTCTATCTTTATCTTAACTAACTTTAACGTTACCTCTTCAAAGACAATCGGGCACTGCATTGTTTTAAACCGTCTGGGCGGTTAAAGTGCTATCAATCTGTTTCAGAGACGCCTTTTTCTCAACCATTCCCCAAAACAAACAGCCGTATGTCATCTGGATATCAAATCTTTATTTTTCTCCCTCAACCGAAATTCAAACTGTATGACAAACCTTTAACGTTAGGTAAAACAGCAAACAGACACTAAAGCATCTCCTAACAACACTAACGTTACATAAACACAACAACACAAACAGCTTCACGAGCTCGACTAACTTTAACCTGCTCTAATTTTCAAACACAACTTAAGTTAAATGTCTTACCGAATTCCTTTGTCTGTTTAGGATGAAAAACATAATTTCTACTTCGAAAAAAATAGTTCTCAAACCAAAGAACCGCCGTTTGCGAAATGAACGAAATGAAGCGCGCGCTTAACTACGCTGCGTCACTGATGACGACAGCACAATGGGCGGGACAAATAATGGAGCCTATCTCTAACTTCCATATAACATGACACTTTACAAATAAAATAAATGTTTCTAAAAAGATTGATTGTAGAGTACCTGGATCTACATAAAAAGAAACACGTCGCTTGTGTGAATATCACCAGCCATTATTCAGTTTAATCACAGTAGCCCAGTTCTTGCCCTACAGCAACAAAAACACAGAGCAGTTCATTCATGCAGAACAGATGTGTGCTGACACTGTCTGTATAAATATTTTAGGTCTACACTTTGGAGCTGGAGCGAATGCTTGGGGTTTTATGATAGTGCTGTGTCATTTATAGGCCTATCTCTGGAATCTCAAATGTAATAAATAGACCTAGATAATAAAAACAAATAAATAATAATAGAAAAATATGTATGCAAAGATATTGCAAGATTAAAAAAAGATTAATCAATTATTTATACACTGTGGTCTACTGAGATGTCTTCTGTTTTGTAAACCATTATGTTACTTGCAACATTATCCCTAAAAATCTGTAATTAAGTCCCAGAATTTCTCTCTCTCTAGTTTTGTTAAAAATATCAAGGTCTGTGGTATTTTTTATTTTTTTCAGTGTATAAGTCCAAATAAAAGTCAAACTTTATGCAGTTTGATAAACACAGAAAATAAAGTCCAACAAAGAACACTGTCTTGTGTGTTTCTGCATAATAAATGAGTATTGAATAGTTGTCATATTTCCTGTGATGTTATTTTGCAATTTGTTCCATTTCCTCTGTGAGGATGTGTATTTTGTAACCACCTCGTCACTGGCACTACTGAAGTGCCTCCACCCCAGCCCGCTGTCTCCATGGTTCCCAGCCACTTAGAAAAAGAAACATGAATATGTAGACTGACGTGCCTCCTCATGGATCCTCAAACTGTTGTTCAGTTGAGCACAGCTTACATAACGCACTCTGCTGAACATGGTTTGAAAACATAAGTCATTTTCATAAGTCAAATTCAGGCCTCTAAAAATGAACATCATTGATGATACAGTCTGTATATATATGCAATTGATCTGATGAATGAGTTTTACTTTATTTTAGGCTTGTTTAAGTGTATCATAATGTGATAGAGTGGAAGATTAAAAACAGTTGTCAAGGACCATGAATGATAATATTTTATCATAGGATAGTGAAGGTTTTTTGGGTTTTTTTAATTTTATTTTATTTTAGAGTTGTATACATTTTATGAATGGATATTAATTTTAAATAAAAATTGTATTAATTTATGTTGTTTTTATAAAATATATTGTAATTTTATTTCTAAATATCTTGTCAGTTTTTATTTGTTTACTAATGTCACATTAAACCGTTTACTTTACTAATTGTCTCTGATGCTGGTTTGGAAGTGATAATCATTATGAAAAGTGCTTTACAAATAAGCTACATTTAATTAAATGGAAAATCTTCCTTTTCTTCCTAATATTGCCATAATTCTAATTAAGGTGGTAATAATAATAATAATATATGTTCAAACAAAATGTTCTTAAAGTAATGTTACTGGACATTACTTTATTACTTTAGGGGAAGTCGTGGCCTAATGGTTAAAGGGCTGGACTCCCAATTGAAGGGTTGTGGGTTCTAGTCTCGGGCCGGACGGACAGGGAGTGCATGTAAAGTTCTCTCTCCACCTTCAATACCACGACTTAGGTGCCCTTGAGCAAGGCATCGAACCCCCAACTCCTCCCCGGGCGCCGCAGCTTAAATGGCTGCCCACTGCTCCGGGTGTGTGCTCACAGTGTGTGTGTGTGTGTGTGTGTGTTCACTGCTCTGTGTGTGTGCATTTCGGATGGGTTACATGCAGAACACAAATTCTGAGTATGGGTCACCATACTTGGCTGAATGTCACTTCACTTTCACTTATTCTTAGAATTGTATTAAATGTATAATATACAATACCTTTAGTCAAATGCTAAACAAGTCTTTTCATAAAAACTGCCTGCTATTTTCCCACACACAGTGTAAATGTGTGTATACAGTACATGAAACAGTACTCATATTTTACTGTTCTCTATTTTTATTGCACTATTTTTATATTTTAAGAAGAAACCACTCACCCTTTTTAGGTTTATTTTGCAACAATGGTAAGTCAACTGTACAGTGTCCCTTATTTTGTATGGAACCTGTAAGAAGTGCTTTGGTTTAAGTTGTGTGGAGATGTTGTGCACTTACGTCTCCATAGCGACTGACACACACACACTTAACATGGGTCATTAGAAAACAATGCCATTTCACTTGAACAACACAATGGGCCACAAAAGCTCAAAACCTGTGACCATATATATATATATATATATATATATATATATATATATATATATATATATATATATATATGTGTGTGTGTGTGTGTGTGTGTGTGTGTGTGTGTATACATGTGTGTATATGTTTATGATCCTTCATAATCATTCTAATGTGCTGAATTATAGTCAGAGTTGGAAACACTTTTGCTGATTTTTCATGATTCTTTGCTGAATAAAGGATAAAAAAATTAAAATTTTATTCAAAATAGACATTTTGTGTTGCAATATAGACTACTATTCAAAAGTTTTGAGTCAGTAAATAGTTTCTTTCTCTTTTCTTTAATAAATACTTTTATTCAGCAAGGATGTTAAATGGATAAAAAAAAAAAGATAGTTAAGACTATATTGTTAGAAAATATTTGTATTTTGAATAAGCGCTTTCTAACTTTTTATTAATCAAAGAATCAAAAAAGTATCGCAGCTTCCGGAAATATATTTAAGCAGTGCAGTTTCAACACATATTAGAATGATTTCTGAAGAATCACTGAAGACTGGAATAATGGCTGATGAAAATTCATTGCTCCATCACATAAATAAATTATATTTTTAAGTATATTAAAATAGGAAACCAATATAATTATATAATATAATTATAAAATATAATTATAATTTAATATATCAATTTGTAATTAGAATTTTTAAAATATATTTAATATAAATTTGCATAAATGCTCACGGTAGAGATGCATTTTCAGCTGTCTCTACTGTCTCTATCTCAACTGTATAATGTTTATACTTTCACATTTTAGGTACATTTATAGCAATTTTGTGTCATTTTATTAATTTTAGTTTCGGTACCAGTCAGACCATTGTCACTGTGGTATGTTGACATTTAAATCAGCTTCTTGTAAATGTTGGTGGTAATAATACATCCAGATTTGTTTTTTTTTTTTGTTTTTTTTTTTGTTTTTTTGAAAAACCTCTTGTCATTGCTCTTTACTGGGAAGAAGTGAAACTGTCAGATTTCCAGGTGATTCATATCAGCAGTCAGTACCTTCCTGGTATTCATAACTGATATCTATAAATAACTGTTTGTGATTAAATATACAAGTAGGTCTTCTTTTTGGGAACAGACCTAAAACTTTTAATCCTTTTCTGGAAATCCTGGTTTTGATTATTTAAATGTAATTTGAATGCAATCAGCGCCATATCTTGCTGTATTGTTTAAGCGTGCATATTTAATTATACAGCTGAGGCCAAAAGTTTTAAGAATGACACAGATATTAATTTTCACAAAATCTGCTCCCTAAGTTTTTATGATGGCAATTTACATATACTCCAGAACTTATTGTAATTGTCAATAAAAGCCTTTGGCACTTATGAAATTCTTGTAATTATACTTCGGTATACCATAGTAACGTCTGACAAAAAGATCTAAAAACACTGTACCAGCAGACTTTGAAAACTTTTGTCCTGTAGTTATCCACCTACTCCTGTATTATAGAAGAGATCTAGAACCCCATAGGACCTCTTCTCTCTATATTTTTTTGCATTGCATTGGTTTCTGAGATATTAAAATAAATAGTGCACATTCTGTTATTGATTTCTGTTAGCCCTTTATTGCTCTGGATCAATGACCTGGAATGAAGAGAGCTTCGTTCCCATGAAATCACAACACCAATAAATCTAAATAACTTCTTTATCAACATTTCCAAAGGACATTCACTCCAAACATATTATCATTGATCTTTGAACTTGTCACATGATGCCACTTCTGATGACCCACATTTAAATGAGATATAAGAACTGTACATCCATAAAGTACAGTGCATATAACTGCAAAGGAAACAGCGCCCCCACGTGACTGATATGAAAAGCCCTGAGCGAAATTACATCACAGTCCAGTCAAACTGCACAAAAACATCTCTCACGCACCTCAAACAGGCCTTTTGGTTTGCATAATCTACAAATTAGTCTTCAAAGATGAAAAAGAAGTGACAAAGTTTGTATCCATCTCATTTATTTTTCAAAAGGACCGTGCAATTATAAAAGGAATATTTCATAAGGCAGTTGGTAAACCATTTCGTAACTTTTGCACTTCACCATATGATTGACTGGTGTGATGCAAACTCAACATTCACTTGGAATCGTAAATGAACAAGTGGAGACTGCCTAGGGTTGTTGATGTATGGCTTCAAGTATGGCGAAAACAAGCAGACCACAGTGGAAGCTTGATCTGAGTGCTAGCTGCGTGTTTGGTGGGAGTCGTGAGAGCACACAAACACTCGTGCGTCTCAGAGGTTAGCTGTATCATCAGCACCTGACATAAAGTCTGAATTCAAAGTACATGTTGATGTTAATCAGGTTCTACAGACATCTAATACAGTTCAAAAATGCTGTGATCAAAATATACATAAGATTTTGTTGGACAATCTAATAATACTCAGCGTTATAAAAAAATTAAACTCATTGTTTTTGTGGAGAGTACAAAAACACACTTGTATTAATCAACAAATATGACAGTAAAAACGCTTTTGGCAACTTAAGAAAAGTTATTCCCTTTTTTGTTTCTTAAAACATGATCCTGGTATGATATGAATCCAAAGAGAAGCATGATTTACTGAAGGGACTGTGGAGGAAAAGAAGCACTCTGATCACAAGAAACTGTGCTGGAAATATAAGGCTAGATTCAACAACCAACTCTGAGCTTATATATAATGCAATGCATGCAAGTAGGAAAAAGCAAATACTGATGTTGGCATGTTTAATAGACCAACTCTGATTATGTCTTAAGAAGAAGCAGATGAAGAAGACTAAACTAAACTACAGAAAACCTTGTTCATCTTCTTAAAGGGATAGTTCACACAAAAATGAATCTGCTGTCATCATTTATTCAACCTCATCCTAATGTATTTGACATTATTTCCTCTGTTTAACACAAAAGGAAACATGGAATGTTGTTCGGACTTCAAAATATCTTTGTTTTATTTTCCAGTCATACAGGTATTTTTATTTTATTTTTTTACAGCATGTGGACATAACTTTCATTTTTAGGTGGACTATCCCTTTAAGTTAAAAAAGAAAAGAAAAAAAGAAAGACAAAAACAATTCCAGAGTAGCATCACATTCCACTGTAATAACATGACTGTAAAGATTTGGTCATGTGACCACATGCACTGTTTGTTCTGTTTCTTTGAGACTTTACATCAGGACAGGTATGAGAATGTGAAGTACGTGAAGTGGACAGGTAAAGAGATGTTTCCTTTGATAATAGCTAAAATGTCTGTGCTTAATATCTACTGAGGTCAAGAATAGCATTTTCTCATCACTGTTAACATCAATCCGAGGTGCTCATCTTCAATGCAAGCAATCCAAATGGGTCTGTAATGTTTGATCGTTTAAAAAACAACAAAAAAAGTGGATTGACTGGACGTCCTCCACAGTTTGGCAGTGTGGGAAACCAGAAACCAGACCACGAGGGGTTGTGCCAGCCAGTCCCCCCACCAACCCTGCCTCAGTGCCTCAGTGCTGAAGTTCACACAGTCTTCCTGGCCGTGAGCACTCTGACGATGGAGCCCACGCCGCCAGCTGAGAGAGCCTATACAGATAGAGAACGACAGAATTTGGGTTTGCAGTGGTCCTATGTGGCACCATTCCAAGATTTTCATCTTTAGGTGAACTGTTCCTTTAAAAAAATTTACCTTTTCATGCCACTGCAGGAGGATGGCACTGCTGTTGTCTGAGGGTTTTTCAAAGCCTCTGTAAATGTATTTCATCAGGAGATCAACTCCAGTCTTATCCAGAGACTGAACAGCCTTTTCTATATCACTAGTCTTGAAAGAGCTTAGCACCTTCAACACGAGGCCTTCAGCCCGTTCCTGCAAACACACACACACACACACACATAATGAACGAAGCTTGAAAACATATCATGAATCCATTCATTTTGTGAGATTTTTATACACTTCTAATCCTATACAGCCATTTAAATAAGTGCATTTTAAGTAAATATAAAAATGTAAATGTGATTTTACACAAATATTCTAAATTATACTTTTTTTTAAATAAGATTTTAAAAATATATAAATATATAAAATCTAATTCAAACTTTCTGGCTAAGCTTTTTCAAGCCAACTTAAAATTTGTCAACAAATGTTTTATCTTGTTATTGTTCAGGATATTTACTGTTGTAAAGTATCTATCAACTTATGTTGTTGATGCAACATAAATAAAACTGCCATGACATAATATTTTATTATCCATGTCATTTTACTCTGAGCAATACTTGTTTTCAAAGCCTTAATAATAAATATTTTATGTTATTTGTTTAATGAGAAGAAATGATGTCAATTAAATTAACGGTCAATGAAATTGTCTCCAGCCCTAACAACATTTTTAAGATGTATTCATTTCATTTCATTTCAAATAAAACTAAAACCTTTTTGAAGAACCAAGGTATCACACACTCTTGGAAAACAGATCTATGGATCTTTCATTTTCAAGAAACATCATTTTGAACATACAGTTATAGTTTATAGTTAAGCCAAGCACTAAATATTTTATCAAATGCAATTTTTTTTTTATTAATCCCTATCCAGTAACTCCTGGGACTTTCAAGGCAAGGTTGAGAACCACTGGAAGAGGATGATCATGCTAAAGGTTTGACATGACTGACCCGTTAGATGCTTAGCTTTAACTCACCTTCACATTCTGGTTCTTGGTGTTGATGGGTGGATTCTTCAGCACTGCCTGCAGAGCGCCCATCAGGTTCCCTGTATCATGCATTAAGGAAAACCACAGGACGCCAGGAATCACATCTAGCCATCAATAACATTCACTCTTCAATGATCACTACTCACGAATTAAAAATGTTATCGGAAATTAAAAAGAACCCGTGCAACCGGAAGCCAGTGGCATCCGGAAGTGTTTTCTACAGCAACATCATTCAAAGTAATTTCCACATATCTATAAGATCCAGCTTCACGTGTTGCACTTTAAACGTTATAGTTCATAATTCAGCGGGTTTAGAAGAACATAAAGACTGGGATCCGCAGTGCAAACTTGTGCTGACGCTGTAAAAAATGCATATCCTAAAAGATGAATGAAGTGACTGACTACCACACCCATGTCTGGACGACAGCTCACAAATTATCTATTATAGCAATTTCACGCCAACATACCAATCATATATCATATGGAAAGAAACAATAAAAGTCGCGGGACTGAAAGGATATGATCTGATGAGAGAATCCACCTCAGCCTCATCCGGACCCAGCTGATTTTCTCCACCGTCCTCCTCGTCGACAAACTTGTTTTCGTCGTACTCATCCACATCAACCTTCCTGAATCGATCGGATACTGTGTTCTTCGACATGGCTGGTTTGATCAATCAAGCAGAAGATTTCCGTTTATACAGAATAGTCCCAGCACTTACAGGAAGAAGCTCGCTGCTCGTTGACTTCCGCATAGAAAGCCCCCTAGTGTCAGTGGCACGAATTAAAACCTACACGTGTCGTCTCATGTAAAGCCGCGTTTCCACCGCAGGAACTTTACCCAGGAACTAGGGACTTGGTCCGGTACTTGGTGTGTTTCCACCGCAGGAACCAGGAACTAAATAAAAGTTCCGGGTAAAAAAATGCCCCCCAGAAAGTCCCTGCTGGCGAGGTGGTACTTTTTTAAAGTTCAGGAACTTTCGGGGGCGGGACTTTGGCGCTAAACATTCTGATTGGTTGAGTTCACGCAGCATTGGTTGAGTTCAACCACCATTTATTCGGATCAACATTTTCAAAATATTACTGTTATTGTGTCATGAAATGTAATTTTAAAAGTATTTCAGGCGAGAATGTAGTTGTTTGAAACTCAAATCTGTTGTTTATTTATAAAGACAGCGCCTATTTAAAAATGTGTTTCGCCGATCTCGTAGACGGTGAGCTCCACTCGATCAGCGGGAGCTCAGTCCTCATGTATCCGCAGAGAGCAGCCTCTCCTGGGATAGACCTTCTGATATGTGCCGCTGGCTCTGATGTGTCTTTAGTGGTTAAACATAAAATATAATTCAGCTGCGGGGTAAATCTAACAGGTTTTCTTTGGTCTGTATTCAATTTATCTATATGTTAAAATGAAAATAAAAAGGCAAGTCTATATAATATTTCTTTCATTGTAATGGCTGTATATAACGTTACAATAATCCCTGAACTAAGTACATTTCTACAGCTGTTATTATGTTTAAATGAAAATGAAAGGAGGCAGTGGTATTTTATATCCTATTTCGTTTTATTGTAAATATACTGAGGGGAAAATTGCAGTAGCCAAAGCAATCTGAGTTCACGCAGCATTGGTTGAATTCAACCACCATTTATTCGGATAATTTTCAAATATTACTGTTATTGTGTCATGAAATGTAATTTTAAAAGTATTTCAGGCGAGAAGTAGTTGTTTAAAACTCAAATCTATGGTTTATTTATAAAGATCATGCCTATTTAAAAAATGTGTTTCGCCGATCTCGTAGACGGTGAGCTCCACTCAATCAGCGGGAGCTCAGTCCTCATGTATCCGCAGAGAGCAGCCTCTCCTGGGATAGACCTTCTGATATGTGCCGCTGGCTCTGATGTGTCTTTAGTGGTTAAACATAACATATAATTCAGCTGCGGGGTAAATCTAACAGGTTTTCTTTGGTCTGTATTCAATTTATCTATATGTTAAAATGAAAATAAAAAAGGCAAATTTATATAATATTTCGTTTCATTGTAATGGCTGCATATACACATTTCCCTGAACTAAGTACATTTCTGCAGCTGTTATTATGCTTAAATGAAAACGAAAGGAGGCAGTGGTATTTGATATCATATTTCGTTTTATTGTAAATATACAGTAAGGAAAATTGCAGTAGCCAAGACGAGCTGACTGAAGTTATCAAGTACGCTGCTGTTTATAGATTTACAGGACTTGCGTCGTCGCGGATATCACACTCCTGAGACGAATGCACAAAGTCTGAACCAACTACCGAGGATGCACGTCCAAAATCAGCGTACTTTTTTTTTTTTTTTTTTTTATCAGCGGTACTTTGTATTGAGAAACGCGCGCAGACCTACGTCACCAGTCTATTTGCCTAATCTACCCGGTACTTTACACCGCGGTGGAAACGCAGAAAGCAACAGGTCTGGGGGGAAAAAAGTTCCTGGGAAAAAAAGTTCCTGATACAAGTGTTCCGGGTAATTTCGGTGGAAACGCGGCATAACATACTATCGGCACCCATAACTGTATAAAAACAGATGGCACCCAGTCAGTCAATTTTAAGAATTCGTTTAATTCGTTTAATTTTTTATTTTGAATTAGTTATTGAAATTCAATGAGCTTTGCCTCCGAACAGTAGCAAGTGAGAAAATTCAAATTAAAAATTAGTTACAAAACGAATTAAATAATTTAAAATAATTATATATATATATATATATATATACATACACACACACACACACACACACACAAACACACACACACACACATAGATAGATATATGATATGATCAAAAGGTAAACCGATGTTTTACATTAGTTTGGCAGGCTATACAACTTGATATTTTTAAGGTATGCCAGATTTTGTAAGTTTAACATAATTTAAGTTAAAATGACTAGTTCAGACATTTTTATTATAAAATAGGCAAATGCATAAGTAAGAAAAAAAATCTGTTTAGCCATTCTTAAAGACTTGGATTGGGATTGTTTTTTTTTGTTTTTCCACCATTATGACTTCATTATAAATTCAATAGGCCTACTCCCTAACCTATTTATTTTGACTTGTTTTTTACCAGTGAAATTAATGAAGTGATCTGGTTTTATTCTCATCCTGTTTTCCAGCACAGCATTATGATAATGATGTGTTTTCCTGACATATTATTGTTTAGTCATATACATGAGCTAATAGTGAGTAACCTCGTGAGTTTGCACAAAACCAGATGATCCTCTTCTCATACTGACATTTCTCCAGCATGTGGCGATGTAGGCTAAATAAAAACATTTCCAAAAGTGAAAAGAGGCAATTCCATCATTTTGGCGCTAGAAAGCAGTGCCAAAATGCTCCACCAAAATATAAGTGGATATAATAGGCTGTACAAGTATGTGAGTAGGCAAAACATCTTCTGTCACTTCAGAAGTATTATTTTTTTGTATGAATGCGGTTTTTATGGATTATGATTAATAATTACAGGTGAAGTGTTTAAACTAAAGGAAAAGTGTTGGAAGAAGACCAGGAAGGACACTTGTCTCTGATGAGATCGGTGTTATTGTGATTGATAATAGCCCTTTTATGAAATATGAAGTGTATATATGTACAAAAACCTGTGCAGGAAGCCCTGTGTAAGATACAAGATGATAAGGCACAATAAATGTAATTGTACAAAATATTTAAACATAATTTCTGTTATTAGAGATAATTTAGTAGCAGTAGTAGTAACAGCTATACTTTCCCATTATGAAGCTCTGTATCATTGAATAGTGAGTTCACTACTTACAGGAAATTCCAACTACAGTTTTTCCCATTAACTACACATTTCCTCAATTGAGGTGTCCTTTTGCAAAATCCTGTTAAGTCAAATCAGTTATTTCCACGCGTTTTTTTATTTGTTATTTTTTGTAATACTGTCAGTAATCTGATCGTGACTCAGTTTTTTTTAAAGTAAAAAGTCCTCAGGCAAATTATCAAGATTAATTTGCTTTTATTATGTTTATGCATAACACTACACAGGCTAGTAACATTACATGACAGCTAACTCTATTGTGTATACATGAATCATACAAAATTACAGTAGGTTAAAGACTCTACATTGTTCTTAACATAATGATTACATAAAATTCTAACTGTACAGACCACAAACAGCAATGAATGTGTAATAATAACATTTATTGTGGACCTAAAGTGCACTCTAAGGCTCAGCTCTATTTGTTTTTACCACACAACCTGTCTATCCAGTATCTACCTGCCACCTTTATCCTAACCTCAGTTCAGTTTTATGAATGAGCTCAACTGTTCCGCTTTACGGACTTTTTTCTCATTGACATTTACTTCAAATGTTTGATTCTGAGATGTCCAAATCGTAAAATGCATTTGAAATCACAACAGATACGCAATAAGCATACAAATAAATAACCTTGTATACAATTTCATCATAAAGTATGTAAACCAGAGGAATGATTATGTGTGAAGTTACAACTGTATGTGCCACAGATATATCTGATACAAACAGGAAATGAGATTTTCACAACATGTCTCATCATGTCATTGTTCCTGATGCCTCACAATGATGTGGAGTTCTGCGTGAGAGGTGTAAGAGGGCATTTTACCTTCTGCCTTTCACCCCTTGGGCAGGAGACCACATTTGTAAGAAGAATAAATAGATGCAGCTGAATCTAGTTCTTAAGCAATGAATCATTCCCTAAAATATGAGATGAATCCTGTCCTGAAGACAAGGCTAACCATCGACCATCTACTGGTCATAGGTGCGTCACAGTAGAACTGAATGGAGAACAAACACTGGCAGAAGCACATGAGGAACAGCATGTCCTGAGGCTCAAGCCACCACACTGAAACCGTAAATTACTCTTAGAACAGTATTTACTGCTTAAAGGTCAAGTGAAAAGAAAGCTGCCTGTACTTGACTCCTCGGAACCCGTAGAGAAGTGAACAGGCAGATTCATAAACACTTTAACATGCAGATTCAAGAACCGTTTTGAAATGAAGTTGAGAATGTTCTGAATGGTCCTGATGTTGAATGTTGTAAAGTTCTGAACGCCACCTGCCCATTGCATTTGTTTATGAACTATTTTGGCTAATTTGATCATGTTTTTAGTGACTAATAAGAGTGCAGTTTTCTCAGATCATTTCACCATACGCAACACATTTTTACCGTATGTGACCCTGGACCACAAAACCAGTCATAAGGGACAACTTTTTGAAATCGAGATTTATGAATCATCTGAAAGCTGGAATCTGAGGCTGCAAAAAAATAAAAAATAAAAATAAAAATATTGAGAAAATCGCCTTTAAAATTTTCCAAATGGTTAAGGTATACTTTATTGTCGCTGAGGGAAATTTGTCTTAGGGTTAAAAAATACAACCACCACATCACATAACACATAACAGTAAGAAAAGTGGGAAAAAAATAATAAATAACCCATAAATACATAAACTCACATAATGTTATTTAATATCTTAAAGTCCCCTTATTATGGATTTTCGAAAATGACCTGTCATGCAGTGTGACCTTGAATGCATGTCAACCTGTTGTTGGGGACTCCCAAAACCAAAATATGAACCTTTCATTATAGGGGCACTTTAATTGTAGAAAGAATAAACAAGTTCTTGAACCAATTTAATCTACATCTTGGAATCCTTAATCTCCTACCTGATGGCAGCATTACAGACTCACAGTTCAAGATGTGTGTTGTACCATGCAAAATCTTATCTGCCTCCCTCAGCATAGTCTGGAGATAAAGAGGGTCTATTCTGCCCATGATTTTCATGGTTGTCTGAAGAATATCTAGCCTAGATTTCAACTCTACTGTCAAATTACTGTACCAAAGATGCATTCCATATCTGATCACATACTCTAGTTCAACTTGATAAAACAACATCATAATCCTGCTACTGACACCATAAAGTCTGAGCCTTCTCAAAAAAGACATCCTTTGTTGAAGCCTAGTGCACAAACTGTCAACGTGAACATGCCATGTAAGAAAACAATCAAGATGAACACTGGGGTATTTATATGAGGACACCTGTGTGATTGGAACATCGTGAATATATACAGGGCAATGGTCCCCAATTGACTTCGGATCGAATATAATCTGCTCATTATTTTTCACATTCACAATTAGGTGGTGGGCATCACACTTCTCTATAAACGGACTGATTTCAGAGTGGTAAGACAAAATGTCTTGATCTTTATACAATACGTTAAAGATAGCGGTGTCTTCAAAAAAATTCAAAATTTGATTATTAAGTATTTTTGCTCACACAGCCATCTGTGTATAATGTAAAGAAAACAGGGGAACTCACACACCCTTGAGGTACTCCTGTACTAATGTATTGTAAGTCAGAAATCATCTTATTGACTTTAACCTGTTGGGTTCTACCAGTAAAAAACAAAACAAAAAAACATCTTATGATATAAGGATTTACATCTACATGTTTCAGTTTCTCCAAAAATAAATACGCTTGCACAGTGTTAAAAGCTGAGCTAAATCAATAAAAATAAAGATATCATATGCCTATGAGTCCTCCAGATGTTTAGAAACTAAATGGATAATACTCCCTACAGCATCTTCTGCACTCCTGCCCTGTTTATAAGCAAACTGCCATGGATCTAGTTTTGAGGATACTTCACTTTTCAATATAGACACAATGTATTTCTCAAAGCATTTCATTACAATTGAAGTTAGTGCTACAGGTCTGAAATCATTGTTCTCAAAAGGACGGGGTTTTTTTTGGGATTGAAGTAATCACCGATCTATTGGTGTGCAGGGACTCTATACATCCAATGAACACTGAAAAAGCATACCCCACACCGGAGTTAGTCCTTAGCAAGGCATATTACTAATAAAAAAAACAAAACTAATATTACTAATCTTTACTTAATATCCTAGTGATTTTTGGCATAAAAGAAAAAAATAATAATTTTGATGTTGGCTATTGCTACAAATATACTTGTGCTTCTTGTGACTGGTTTTGTGGTCCAGGGTCACATATTCAAATCTATTCCATAGAAGTTCCCCCAAAATCAGTGCAGAAAACACAAAAATGCATGTAGATTGGGTGTTCCTGTGGCTGCATTCTAGATTAAGTCTTTGGAGGGAAGACTTGAACTGAAATTTTCAATTTCCCACCATTACCGAGTGTTCCACTCATGGTGCGTTCCAGACAACCTGGATTTTTAGAATTGTCCACCTCTACTTCAAAATAACCAACAGAATGCCCTTTTATTTGTGCTTAATATTTCAAATTGTGCTTCTTATTGGAGTTGGGATTTGTAACAGTGTTATTTTAGAATCAATGATAAATGTGGTTTTAATTTTTGATAGCCTTGGTTGGTAATAATTGGGAGTCTGACCAAAAAAGCCCCTTTCAAGTGATTATCTTTAAGTAGGAGGTGGGAGAATTCAAAGTTGTCTGGAATGCAGCATACAAATGACCCTGTAATAAGGTCAATCCAGTCTTATCTGATGAATCTGCTAAGTGATTCTCATGAAATGGCTGAATGAGAACCAGCACCAGTGGACCAATGAATTCTCAGACGTCAAGGCTTTTGCATAGCTTTTTGCAGCTATCTGTTAGGTGTGCCGCTTTGCATTGCTGGTATCTCGTTTCAGGAACTTCTTGTTTTCAATCTCATTGAGAGATAAGGAAACCGAGCAGCGTGAGGGGTTCTCTCGTCTCTGTAGAATGCTGTCTTTAATTGCTTCTTTTATAACCTGTGAAAACGAAACAGAGGCATGTTGGAAGGAACTGCAAGAACTGCTGTGAAGGTGACTGAATCGGACAGAGTTTGAAGGAGAAGAACTGACCTCAATGTTGTTGAGCGTGTTGAACTCCATGAGGTCATGAAGCCTCTTGAAGGCCTGGTTGGAATACTGGAAGTTGAAAGTAGAGAAGGGGGAGTCTGGATCGTCAAATATGTCAAAGTCGGCAAACTCTATTTCCTTGTCTGTCTCTCTGGGAACTCCTTCAAGAAAACACAAATGAGAATAATAAAAAAAAAGAAGTTCACATGTCACTAACAATTTATTAGTGACCTAAAAATAGCACAGAATCTGATTCACTTGACCTAAAGTTTCTTCAATAATCTTAAAACATTATTTACAGGTTTAAATTACAGTTTGAATCCCTGCAATTCATTGTCGATCACTCTGTATACAGTACAAATCAAAAGATTGTTTGGGGTTTGTAATATTTTCTTATATTTTTATGCTCACCAAGGCTGCTTTAATTTGATCCAAAATACAGCAAAACAGTAATAACTGTTTTCTATTCAGGGTTATTATAGCTTTATGACTAGTTATAGCTATATAACTAAAACCATAAAAACATTGAAGCTAACATAAAAACATTATATTAATGCTATAAATTAAGCATTTTATTTCAACTAGCTGTCGAAGCATACATTTTAATTTAGTGTAACTTGATGTACTAAAATAGTTTAAATGTATTTAAAATAAAATGTAATACAAATTAAAATCTTATAAAAATGACAAAAACACAAAACAAAAACTATTTCAAAATATCCATAAAAACTACAATTTTGAAAGCATTTGTGCTGCTTGATGTTTTGATGGAAACTGATGCTTTAATTTTTTTTTTTTTTTTTTTTTTTTATAAACTGCATTTATTTGAATTTAGATCTTCTGTAATATTCCAAATGTGAAGTATTTATTTCTAAAAAAAATAATTGTTAACCCTAAACTATTGAATGGTAGTGTACTTACAGTACATACTTATATTAAGTTGTGTTAACAAATAATGACAAATGTATTGACACGACTTTATATTGTTTTTCTTGTTGACTGTACACGAAACATCCAAATATACAAACATGCAGTACAATGTCCTTTTTTTATGAATCAGTGGACCCAGTTGGTGAATCAGATTGAACTGAACATCCAGTCGGAACCATGGAGTGTGAATCACAGACTGAATCAGTCAGACAGCTCACTACGTCACAGTACAGGCTAGAATGACTCACTTACTAATTGAGTCATTAAATGAGCTGGGAACTTTTACTATTAGCAAAGTCTCTTTAAGAAAAGTCATGTCACTCGGTGGCCATCTTTGAAACAGTTCTCGGGCATTCAAGTGCAGCTCCTATCTCTTTGAATGGGGAAAGCATCAAATTCTCCAAAACTGTTCACTAAGTTTAGGATTAAATTTCATATTTGAAATCGCCAAAGAAATCTAACAACTGTGTCATAAATGTTGTTACTTTTGCTCAAATAGTGTTCTAAAAAGCTTTTCTCGATCTCGATCAGTCAGAGCGCATGCACAGTCCTAAGCGCTCGAAGTGCTGACTGTTTCTATAGCAACCAGGACGCTTCTAACAGTAGCTGCAGTGACGCGATGACTCTCTCGCAGATTAGCGATTGGCTCTTTCATTCAGAAGGCGGGGCTTCCTGCCATTGAGCGTCCATATTGACCATTGCACTTTTCCCCATTCAAAACTATATGAGTGGCACGTCTTGGGTATTCTATAGTCTTTGCTATTACATGCTCTCACCTGGGGCTTTAAAGTTCCGAAAGTCAATGTTGGCCAAGACAAAATGAATGATGGTGGGGCAGCTCTTGTCCCCCTTGTTAGGTTTGAACACATAGCACTCTTTCAGGCCCTCTCTGTCAAATACTTTCGAATCGATCTTAGGGAATGGCAGCTTATTCATACGGGCCCATTTTTCAGCCAACAGTAGCTCCTAAAACAGACAAACAAGGACACAAGTTGATGACATTTATAATATTACAAAATATTTCTATTACAAATAAATGCAGTTGTTTTGAACTTTCTTTTCATCAATGACATTGAAGACTGGAGTAATGGCTGGTGAAAATTCAGCTTTACCACCACAGTTATTCTATATGCAGTTTATATAACTAAGACTCATTCTGCTATGCTCAAAGGAACTGAGCTTAAAGACAGAAACTGTGAAAACAGTGAAATATACTTTTACTATACTTTTACTGTAACATCAAATTGCATTGTGTGTAATATTGACACTAGTTAGTGTTTGAAATGGGTAATGCAGTCCAAATTCAAAATACTGGAGAGAGTTGTTTCTCCCACTCCCCTTCTACTAGACTTGAAGCTCACACGGGTTGCCAGATTGAGGACACGCAACAGGAATGAACACAAATAACAATGGAACATGACAAGCTTTCAGAGATGTATAAAGTACTAGAGAACCATACTTGAGTAAAAGTACAAGTGCTCTATCAAAAAAGTGACTTGAGTAGAAGTAAAAGTGCTCTTTAAGCACCACACTTAAGTAGAAGTACTAAAGTATTCAACATTTTTTGTACTTAAGTATTGCAAGTAGTCTATTTTAAAATGTACTACTCAAGTACTGAAAGTAAAAGTAGAAGTATTGTGTTATGTAGCTATTAAAGAAAATAGTCAAAAGTTTGAACATATTGTTTTTACTATTTCAAATGATTAACCTAACGGACAATCACAATTCCTTTAACTGTAACTTCTTGTAAACAAAAAACGGTTACTAGGGTTAGTTAGCCCAATTTGCAAAATGATGTCATTAATAACTTACCCTCATGTTGTTTCAAACCCATAAGACATTAGAGGGTAATTTAGAATTTTTTGAAGCATCGAAAATACATTTTGGTCCAAAAATAGCAAAAACTATGACTTTATTCAGCATTGTCTTCTCTTAAGTGTCTGTTGTACTTGTACAGTACAGTAAGACAGTTAAAAACAAAGCAGTTTGTGATATCTGGTTCGCGAACGAATCATTCGATGTAACCGGATCTTTTTGAAACAGTTCACCAAATCGAACGGAATCGTTTTAAACAGTTCGCGTCTCCAATACGCATTAATCCACAGATGAATTAAGATGTTAACTTGTTTAATGTGTCTGACACTCCCTCTGAGTTAAAACAAACCAATATCCCGGAGTAATTCATTGACTCAAACAGTACACTGACTGAACTGCTGTGAAGAGAGAACTGAAGATGAACACCGAGCCGAGCCAGATAATGACTCGTTCACGAGTCAAGAACCGTTTCTGTCAGACCCGTCCGAATCGTGAACCGAGGAGCTGATGATACTGCGCATGTGTGATTTAGCGTGAAGCAAACCGACACACAGAGCGTCTGGAACCGAACTGATTCTTTTGGTGATTGATTCTGAACTGATTATGTGTTAATGTTATGAGCCCATGTGCAGTCAACGCCAATGACGCCATTGCATCGAGCGCAAAAGAATCGGTGAACGGTTTTCTTCAACTGGTTTATTGAATCGAACTGTCAGAAAGAACTAACGTTACTGGTCATCCGAAAAATGATGCAACCGGTTCTTGACTCGTGAACGAGTCATTATCTGGCTCGGCTCGGTGTTCATCTCTCTCTTCACAGCAGTTCAGTCAGCACGCGCAGTCTCGCTTGATTCGCTCAATGATGTGCCAGCTTCATCAAACCTGCCATCTACAGTTCTGGCAGTGGTGTAATGGAATGATTCGTAACATTATTATAATTGTAACGAGTAACGATGCAGCACATAAAAAAAATATCGGAGTAAAAGTATTAAACTCAGCGAAAATATGTACCGAAGTAAAAGTGGAAGTAGGAGAAAAAAATAATACTCTAGTAAAGTACAGATACCGCCTTTTAGTACTTAAGTACAGTAGTGAAGTAGTTCTACTTCGTTACTATACATCTCTGCAAGCTTTAAACTGGTCATAGAGCTTTTTAGATTAGGTTGGGTAGAATCTGTAAGACCCAGTTTATTTGCTGGTTTCGGTGACCACCTGGCCACAGGGTGTCGAAATACTACTGAGTAAAACAAAACACAAACACATGTTCCGACATGGAATGCAAATTTCAAAGTAGAATAATTAGCTGTAGCATTGTGTTCAGAGAACTTAGCATGTGTCCTAAATATCTACAAATATATTATAGTATTTTTTTTTTAGTACAGTTAAAAAGTACTAAGAAGAGAAAGAGAATATATTGTTGAATAAATTCATTATTTTTGTTTTCTTTGCACACAAAAAGCATTGTCATAGCTTTATAAAATTAAGGTTGAATGCTGATGACACATTGACTACTTTAACGATGTCCTTACTGCCTTCCTTGGCCTTGAAATGGTAGTTCCCATGCTGTCTATGCAGAGTCAGAAAGCTCTCAGATTTCATGAAAAATATCTTTATTTGTGTTCTAGGGCTGCACGATGTGTCATTTAAGCATTGATATCGCGATGTACGAATCCACGATAGTCACATCGCAGGATGTGCAATGTAGGCTGTCGTAGTTGATCCGTTAATCATTAACTGTACGAGCCAGTTGCTCCCCGGTCCTTCGAGCGCGAGAGAGAGCGCGCCAGAGAGAGAAAACAAGAGAGAGAGCGCGCGTGCAAGAGAGAATCATTAAAAACGAGAATGTATGTGTGCTCACCCCATTTTTGCTTGTAAAAAAAATTTAGATTAGATTTCATATCGCAATATATATTGCAGAAAAATAAAATATCGCAATGTCATTTTTTCCCAATATTGTGCAGCCCTATTGTGTGCCAAAGACCAAAGAAAGAAGGTTGCACGGGTTTGGAAAGACGTAAGGGTGAGTAATGAATGACAGAATTTTCTTATTTGGGTGAACTATCCCTTTAATATGCATGTGTCATGCATAAGCTTCACTTACTTTGAATGGCGGGCTGGAGTCACTGGGCCTGGCTGAGAAGTCAAAGGAAATGACGAGGTCAACTCCTCTCTGTGGCCGCAGAATGAGAGGATAGGGCAGGTTAAAGGTAAGACCACTGTCCACTATGTGGATTTTCTTACTCTTCACATCTAGGGGCTCATAGATTCGCTCAAACTCGTCAGGATCTGCAGGAAAATTTAATTCCAATGTTATCACTGTTGTTTGTCGATGACCTATAAAGAAACTGCAGTCTGCAATTAAATTCATCTAGCTGCTTGTGAGTAATGACAATTTTATGCAACAATGTCATAATTTATTCAACATTACAAGCACTTATCTTTTTTCCAACACCCAAGTATCAACAGGAAGTAGACTGCTGCTGAGTCAAAGAGACACGCAGTGCTATTACTAACAGTAATTATAAATGAGACTTTGCCTTTATCATCAGTGAGATTAAAAGAATGACACATAAACTTAAGAAAGTGCAGAAATGTAAACCAATCTCATTTAAAAGGATAGTTCACCCAAAAATATAAATTATATGTTATCTGCTTATCCCCAAGGCATTCAAGATGTAGGTGACTTTGTTTCTTCAGTATAGCACAAACCATGATTTTTAGCTCCAAACGTTGCAGTCTGTCACTCTTATAATGTAAGTGGATGGGAATTATGGCTAAAACATTAAAAAAAAACAAAAAAACACACAAAACCAATTTAAACCCTGCTGCTCGTGACAATACATTGAGTGTGTAAAGACACAAAACGATCAGTCTGTGCAAGAAACTGAACAGTATTTGTATACATTTTTACCTTTGATTCACGCAATGTCTGAACTGTTAGAACTCTCCTGAGCACATCCACTTATGCACGTTCTCAGCAGTAGGCCCATGAGGCGTCTTCTTCTTCTTGCTTTATGGTGGACCGCAGACTTATAAGTCAGATTTATAAGTGCATTACTGCAACCTATCTCTCATTGTAGATTGTAGATAGAGGGCCCTATTTAAAGGATCGAAATGCAAAATGTTAAGCACATGGCACAGGTGCACTCAGGATGTGTCCAAATCCGCTTTTGCTATTTTAACGATGGAAAAACGGTCCGTGCGCCGGGGCGCATTTTTGAAATGGGTTGTCCCTATTTTCTTAATGAGTAATGGGCGTAACATTTAATACACCAATCAGAGTGTCATCTCCCCTTCCCTTTAAGAGCGAGATGCACTCACGCAATGGTGGATCGCTATTTACATGGCAGAATTTGTTGCCGGAAAAGCTGAACGCTTCTCAAGCGAAGAAACCGATCTGCTCATGTGCGAAGTTAAAGCTCACCAAAGCTCCACACGATGAGTCAGTTAATATACATATATATATAGCAGGTGTGTGTGTGTGTATTGGCATGATTGTTCAATTAATTCACCAATTTCATTCATCATTATAAGTAGTAATAGGCTGAATTGCAAATAGGTAGCCTAATTCTGATACACACAATGACTTTCCATCATTACATTTTTATATTCATGTTGCCTACACAATAATATTCTTTTATACTGTAATTATTTTGTTTTTAATATTTGGCATGTTTGTGTGATGCGCATCCTTGTGTGTAATGAGCAAAGTCAACACACACTGTGGACCCGCATAGAGGCGCATTTTCTACCAGCCCGCTCTTTAAATAACAAAAAATATTGCACCTTTGACTTTAGACCAGGTTTGAGTTGGTCTATGTCGCAGTCTATTTTCAGCTCCTTAAAATAGCAATGCGCCTGAACACACCTCTTTTTCAGACCAGTAGGTCCATGGGTGCACAAATGGGCCCAAATGCGTTTGCTAATTAAACGACGTAGCGCTGGACGGGAAAATGCGAACAGCGCCTGACTGAAACTAGCAAACACACTTGCGCTGCACCTTGCGTCACATTGCGACGGGTGTATGATGGGGCCAAGAGTGTCAATGGTCCGCTTGAGATTTAGGTGATGGTAATGTACTTATAAGTCTGCAATCCACTGTAAAGCAAGAAGAAACAGAAGAAGCAGATGTCTCATGTGCCTGCTGCTGTGATAGGAGGACGTGCTCAGGAGAGTTCTAACAGTTCTGACATTGTGTGAATCAAAGGTAAGGATTTATACAAATACTGTTCAGTTTCTTGCACAGATCGTTTTGTGTCTTTACACATCAATATATCGTCACAAGCTGCAGGGTTTAATTTGGTTTTGTTTGTCTGTTTTCTTTTTGCTTTTTTGTATGTTTTAGCCTTGATTCCCATCCACTTAAATTAGATAACTGATAGACAGCAACGGTTGGAGCTGAAAATCTTGGTTTGTGTTCTACTGAAGAAACAAAGTCTCTTTAACATGATTTTGTAGTGACATGACTGTGTCAAAGATGCTTCCTGTGTGATGTTTCTGCATTTTAAATCCCTGGGAGAAAGTTCATCCTCACTGGGTGTGTTGGTATTTCTTAGATGTGAGAAGTTTTGATAGTTGACTAACTGACTTCCTTCCCAGTCAGACACCAGAAATGTTTGAAAGCCTATCATCAAGTCTCCTGGCACCTGACCAGATTTCAGCCTTTTGTTCCACCTACAGTTTGTCACACCCATTTTTTTAAATGCATACCTGACACGACCAGGTTAAGCAGAGTAAAATTCTGGACAAAAAAGTTGTCTGAAGGGTGATCCTTGAATTCTCACTATTGTGCCCTTGATTAAGGCGTCTTTAGTTTGGTTCAACTATGAGTGAGGGGTCTTTAAAATGGGGTGTGAAGACCCAAAGTAGGTACTAAGGGGTGTGTGTAAAATATAATTGAACAATATCTAAACTTACCTAAAAATAATAATAATAATTTTGACTAAAAATTTAAATCAAGATTAGTAGATTTTTTTGAAATATAATATGAAAATGATTAAATTTAATAATATTCAATAATCTAGATAAAAAAGTAAAAGTAAATTAACATAAAGCTGTCTTTTATAATAGAGTTTTCCTCATATACAGTAGTACATTATGAAGTCTGTATAAATATTAAATATATAGCTTTTCTAATTAATTAACTTTTTAAGGAAGGGGTCCTTGCAAGGGGTTTATAATATTTGGGGGTCCTTCACATCAAAATGTATCTACATTTGCATAAAAGTGGCAGCTATATGACTAACTTGTACCTGTAACAGCATCAACCTCCTCATCCACTGAGGTCTGGTGCATGAGGCCGCCGAAGGGAGAGAAGGGCACGGAACAGTTTAGGATGAGTCCCAGCATGAAATTGTGCACCTTGCCAGCACGGCCCTCACGTGTGGTGAACAAGGTGGTGTCCCCCATTATGGAGGTCAACATGCGCTGAACCCAGCTAGCCTGGGCATGACGCTGCCGCTCATCTTCTGCCTCTGCGTTCTCGGTGCCTCCTGGATGAAAGAGAGACAGAGACAAACAATGATTCATTTTCCTCAGATTTTACCTACTCTGCTAATATTATCACTACAACAACCACAAAAATGAATTAAAAATTAATTTTCAGTGATATCTATGTATCACAAAGATACATTGGTAAAAAAAAATAATAATATATAAATATATATATATATAAACATTTATTTCATACTTAAAACAGTTGACATATCACTTGAGATTTACTGATAAAATAATATAATTAAACTTTATTTGGAGTACTACTTACGCACAATGAACATGTCTTAATATTAAACCCAAAATTTTATAATTTTATAATATCGGTCTTTAAATGCAATATATTAAAGTGTACCTAAAGTATACTTGCAATAGCTCCACTTTATTAGAATCAAATAAACTTCGGTATATTTTCAGTTGGACTTCAGCACTACTTCCACACAATTAAAGTTGTTGTACAAAATTAGTTGTTTCAATTCAGCAGACTTTAAGTGTACCAGTCTAGTATACCAAAAGTACAACTGCAGGGTATTTTGCATAAATATCTATATGTATTTGTACACTTAGCATGAAATAAATGCATTTCAAATGTATATTATTTTTTCACTTGGGTATCCTTGCATGTATTTAGCTTTATTGTATATATATATATATATATATATATATATAATTTTTTTTTACCACAATACATTTATTAGATTTTTAATTTGCAATAATACCTGGAAATTATGTAGCTATTAAGTAAATTTCATAATACATGCAATTTTACTGGAAACTGTTGGCATATTGTGTAAAACATAACACAGATATATGTATACCTTGATAACAATTAAAGCTAACAAACAAACAAATACATAAATAAATAGACAAAACAGTTAGATAATGTTACCTTGGTAGAAATTTAAAAGAATGAATGAATGAATGAAACATATAATGTTACCCTGTTAATAGCAAATGAATAAATTAATAAAACAAAATTAAAATAACAATGTTCAGCATACCACGTAAAACCAAACGTGTAAACATCTAGGGTATAAAAACATGTACATGAAGAAAAGTGTAATGTTGTGTCGCAGTGCAGTGTGTGTGAGAGTCAACTGATCTGATATTCTCACACACTGACCCCAAACCAGAAGGTCATAGTTACTGTTGAGCCCTGAACTGAGTTGAGTGTGTGCACTTGTGTGTGAAAGAGAGAAAGTGAAAGAGAGATAAACGCTCAGACAGGGCTTTCTCACCCCTTTGAGTTTCCTCTTCATTATCTGCTGAATCATCACCCACAATATGCTCGAGTTTAATTTGCTCTGAAAAACAGAAGATGCAAACAGTTTTAGATTGTACCTATGATAAGAGACGATCCCTTCCTTTTCATTGTCTCTAATTTCACCGTGTGGTGAAAAACATGCAAAAATGTATTTAGAAGAGCATTAAGTTTTCTCATTGTGGTCCCCTGATTCTTTACTACACTAATAAGAACAGGGATGAAAATAAACTCCCCAGTCTGGAAAAAAAACCCACAAAATAATATTTAATCAAAACTTATATATGGTGGAACATGAATGTTCTGAACTATTACTTATGCAGCTGTACTGTTAAATGTGTTAAATTATGCTTTCCTTGAACTCTGAATGTCAATGGGGGGTTGACTGAGGTCACACATGAAATGTGTGTAGATCAGTGTGACAGTGTGTAAATCGTATCACTTATCACTCATGCAGTGATGTGTGACAACTATAAATGTTAGTACTAGAACAGCTAGTAATGGCACATTTCAGAATGTAACAAGGATACAAACTGACAATATGATAACAATCTAACTTGGCCTAGATTTGGGTTCTTTTGAAATGTGGAGCAATTAGTCTCTTCCGTCAAGTTCTTTGCCTCTGATAGCTAACTCAGAATCTTACTCACCCAGCTCCTCCTCCATTGTGCTTCTGCTGGTTGTCTCCTTCACCCCCAGAACCCGGTTAAAGAGGATGGAGAAAGCACTGCCCCATACACCTGCAGCACATGCACTTACATTAAAATTGCTTAATAGCAAACAATACTTGAAACTGATATGCTAGTAAACAAAATTATGAAGGATAATAAAGATGTAGAGCTCATACTCTGACTTTTGTTTAACTGAGAAAATGTTCTTAAAAGCGTGAGAACGCGGCAGCAAGATTAATTTTTAATGAGCCAAAAAGAATACATGTCACACCTCTGTTTATCAATTTGCACTGGCTTCCAATAGCTGCTCGCATAAAATTCAAGGCATTGATGTTTGCCTACAAAACTACCACTGGCTCTGCACCCATTTACCTAAATTCGTTACTTCAGACTTATGTGCTTTCTAGAAACTTGCGTTCTGCAAGTGAACGTCGCTTGATTGTGCCATCCCAAAGAAGCACAAAGTCACTTTTACGGACTTTTAAATTAAATGTTCCCTCCTCAATCCGAGCAGCTGAGTCCTTAGCCATCTTCAAGAATCGGCTTAAAACACATTTCTTCCATCTTTATTTGACCCTCTAACTTTAACACTCACTATTATAATTCTATTGTTTAAAAAATCTAACTACCTTTCTAATCTTTTTGTATTCTATTTTATTTTCATTTATTATGCAATTGTACATGTATGTGTGTGTGTATGTGAAAAGACCTCTAACAAGCTTGCTCTATTCTTTTATTTTTTTTTTATTCTATCTGTTTTCTTTTTATTTATTATATTAGTTAAAATCCCATGCTACGTGTACTGTGTTAACCTAACTGAGACTTGTTATAGCACTTATATATCATTGCTCTTTTTGTTGTTTTTGATTGCTTCCACTGTCTTCATCTGTAAGTCGCTTTGGATAAAATCGTCTGCTAAATGAATTAATGTAAATGTAAATGTAAATGTCGGATGTTTGTGCAAGAGAAGTGTTCTTTATTCAGCGTATGTAGCATTTATACAAAGAGTTACTCATTAGAATAAGGCCTGAAGTGCATGATTGTATCTTCGTTTTTTTTTAGCCTTTTGACTATTATATTTCAATATTCATATATTTGCTTTGAAAAGCTGTCGGCAACTGCTGTTGGTAAAGTCCTTCAAAATCTTAATGTGAGAAGCACAATCAAATCAAAGTTTTCAACACTGTTTATCACTAAACAAACGCAAGGATGAATGATATATATATATATATATATATATATATATATATATATATATATATATATATATATATATATATATATCATTATTTATGTACACTACCTTTAAAAAGTTCATGCTGAACAAGGCTGCATTTATTTGTAATTTTTATGCCCTCATTTGTAAAAACAACAGTATTATGAATATTTATTCAATTTAAAATAACTTTTCTTGCATTGCACTGTATTCTATAGTATTCTTGTAATGTATTTTCAAATTGCAGTTTCAATGTACATTATATACATAACCTTTTTTTTTGAAAATGACAGATTGTTTCAAAAGAAAAGACTCTTATTGCTCAGCTGGGATTGTGTAGAGCCCTTTGAGGCTGAATTAAAACTGCAATTTGGGTCTTCAACACATTGGTCCCCGTTGAAGTCCAGCCTATAGCATAATGTGCTGAATATGCTCAATAACCTTAATTTCTGTTCGACTAAAGAACAAAAGCTATGAACATCTTCAATGACATGGGGTGAGTAAATGATCAGGAACTAATTCTTCAAACCTTCTTTAATTCTTCAATATCCACAGGTGATTCTCAGTAAATTAGAAAGCTGAGGAAAATTTCATTTATTTCAGTAATTCAACTCAAACGGTTAAACTCATGTATTAAATAAATCCAATGCACACAGACTGAAGTAGTCTAAGTCTTTGGTTCTTTTAACTGTGATGATTTTGGCTCACATTTAACAAAAACCCACCAATTCACTATCTCAACAAATTAGAATAATTGATAAAACCAATAAATAATTTCATTTTTAGTGAATTGTTCTCTATGGAGTTCAGGTCTGGTGAGTTTGCTGCCAGTCAAGCACACCAACACCATGGTCATTTAACCAACTTTTGGTGCTTTTGGCAGTGTGTCAGGTGCCAAATCCTCCTGGAAAATGAAATCAGCATCTTCAAAAAGCTGGTCAGCAGAAGGACACATGAAGTGCTCCAAAATTTCTTGGTAAACGTGTGCAGTGACTTTGGTTTTTAAAAAACATAATGGACCAACACCAGCAGATGACATTGCAGCCCAAATCATCACAGACTGTGGAAACTTAACACTGGACTTCAGGCAACTTTGGCTATGAGCTTCTCCACCCTTCCTCCAGACTCCAGGATCTTGGTTTCCAAATGAAATACAAAACTTGCTCTCATCTGAAAAGAGGAATTTATACAACTGGGCAACAGTCCAGTTCTTCTTCTCCTTAGCCCAGGTAAGACGCCTCTGACGTTGTCTGTGGTTCAGGAGTGGTTAAACAAGAGGAATACAAAAACCGTAGTCAAAATTCCTTGACACGTCTGTGTGTGGTGGCTCTTGATGCCTTGACTCCAGCCTCAGTCCAATCCTTGTGAAGTTCACTCAAATTCTTGAATCCAATTTGCTTGACAATTCTCATAAGGCTGAGGTTCTCTAGGTTGGTTGTGCATCTTTTTCTTCCACACTTTTTCGTTCCACTCAACTTTCTGTTAACATGCTTGGATACAGCACTCTGTGAACAGCCAACTTATTGGCAATGAATGTTTGTGACTTAATGTGAGAAGCACATTAAGCACTCCTTGTGAAGGGTGTCAATGATTGTCAGAGACCATTCTGAAGGCTCAGGAAACCTTTGCAGGTGTTTTAATTGATAAGCTGATTGCCGTGTAATCATATTCTAATTTGTTGAGATTGTGAATTGGTGGGTTTTTGTTAAATGTGAGCCAAAATCATCACAATTAAAAGAACCAAAGACTTAAACTACTTCAATCCGTGTGGATTTAATTTATTTAATACACGAGTTTCACAATCCAAGTTGAAACACTGAAATAACTTAACTTTCCCTCGACATTCTAATTTATTGAGAAGCACCTGTATATATAAATATATATATATATATATATATAGATATAGATATATATATATACTGATGGGAAGTATAAGTAATCACACATTACATGAGTAACTGCTGTCAGTATCCAGTGACCATATATGCTTATTGTGGGGTCTCTTAGCAAAGCGTTCAGTTTAAATTCAGAGCAGTCCCAGTCTTACCCATAAGGAAATGTAAGGGGTTTTCCTCGTATTGTTTCACAACGCTGCCCATAAAGAACTTGCTTCCAAACAGCCCCGGAGACATGAAGGTGCCGTATTTGGCCATGCCAATCTCATACGGGGTGAACTCCACCCAGTCTGATGGAGACAGAGGAAACAAACCCAATATTATTAAATAAAAATGACAAAGGGATTTTTATATATTACACGGCACTACCAAAATACTACTGAACTATCTGACTCATGTTGCCACAAATACAAAGCATAATGTACAGTAAGTGACTTGCATCGAACTGACAAATACTTCCACTTAACCGTCATCTGTTTAGTTACTATCTCTGATCCCATTCAACAGAAAACAACCTACCCACACAGTGACTAGTGTCTCAAAATAGTGTTTTTACTCCTGTGGGAGGAGTTGTGAAAGTTCATAATGAATTCCCAGTGGGTCAATCATTAGGGCCTATAACAAGTATTTGCATGTTTTCCACAGTATTAAGCAAATGTAAACAAATCGATAGTGTTCAGCGTCCACGGAGGCTGTGTATTATACAAATTAGTACAAATACGGACAGTTGCTGTCTTTCTCATTTCGTTTTAATAATAATTCTAAAATACAGTACAACGATCAATACTAGACAATACAATATAATGTAGCAGTCTTACTGTTTATGTGAACTGTCATCTTACCTGCGAACATGAGCTCAGAGACGTCAGGCTTGACGTGCAGACAGGTGAAGAGAGGAAGTGGGCTCTGACCTTCATTAATTTTCGCCTGCATGGAGCTCAGTTTTGCGTCCATTCTCTGTGCAAAACACACACACACACAAAGTAATAGTAAAACTTTCTACTTTAGAGCATCAGTGTCAATACACGTAAAACTGATATTCAAATAAGGCATAACATTTTCTGAAAGGATGGTGCTAAAAGTGTAGTTTAATTAAAGGAACAGTGCAACTAAAAATGAAAGTCTCCTCATATTTTACTCATCCTCACGTCACTCCAAACCTGTCTGACTTACTTTTTTACATTAAACATGAAAAGAGGAAATTTTAAACACTCTGCAGACAGAATTGTTTCTCACGCTAAGCTAATGTATAGCTTTAGTATCGATATAAAGTTGTGTTAGTATCTGACACTTTTATGATGATCAAGCAATAGAAATCTTTTCCTAAAATCAATTGGTCATCATGTATATCAGACACACGTTCAGTGGTTCACTATTGCTAAGCTGCATCTAGATTTCTGACGAATAACTGCCAAGTAATTTAAATGATAAAATGTCACATTTAAATAGTAAATAATTCAATTCTTACTCTAGTGAACAAATAAGCAACATGAATGCACAATATCAAGTGCACACATTTTCTTATACACTACATTTCAAAGGTTTGGGGTCATTAGGAGTAAAAAGTATTTTATGCTCACCAAGGATGTATTTTTTTATAATTTTTTTAAATGCTTTTTTGTGTGAAAACCATCATACTTTTTTTTTTTTTTTTAGGATTTTTTGATGTTATAAAATAAACCATTTATTTGACATAGCAACCTTTTGTAACATTATTTCACTTTTGATCAGTTGAATGCATCCAGGCTGAATAAAAGTGTTAATTTCTTTCTTTCTTAAACTATATTTTAATGGAATTACACATTCCTAAATACAGGAGCTACTGCCTTCCTGTATAGAGAAGTATCTTCCTGACCGTCCTCCCCAAGAGAAGGGGCCATTTGCATTGGGATGCATAATAGAGAGACAACATACAAAGGAGTCTTTGTACTTGAACAAATTACAGTGTATAAATAGAGTACAGTGAAGCCAAGTGCAGTTCGCGCTGCTCTTGATGGCTTACTGCAGTAAAAACTCTCAATAATCCAGTTATTGCAATTTTTCTGTATATCTCACCCCTGGAATAAGAGTCTCTCCGATCAACATCCCAAAGATGTCAGTGAAGGTGACAGGCTGTCCGGCCGATTTCTTCTTCCACAGCGCTTTAACGTAGCGGTTGATGTTTTGGGGCAGGAGCAGTTTGAGTGGGCTATTGCTGACCCTGTTCATCAGCTCCATATTAATATCTCCTGGGCCTTTGGCGGGAAACTCAGGGTGCGAGTACAGCATGGACATATACCTGCAGAAATATTACCAACATGGAGGTTTACACGATTATTTACTTCGTTTTTTTTATTTAGTTTTTGATGTGAATGGTGATTGATGGGGTTGTTGAGGTGTTCAGAATAGTGTTAACCACATTGTTATGTGGCTGCTAGGGTATTCAGGATTGTTTCTAGGGCATTGCTTTGTGGTTGCTAGGGTGTTTTTTCGGATGATTAATTAGTGACCCACATAAACATTTATGGATTTTCTGGTCCCTGCATCTATGGTTCCATGAACATCCCCAGAACCTTCCCACTGTACAAAAGATCCTTTATAGTGGAAAAAGGCTTCGGATTACTAAAATGTTCTTCACTCTAAGAAAATAAGTTCTTTTGAGAACCGTTTACTGAAAGGTCCTAAGAGGAACCCAAAATGGTTCTATGACAATGCTGTGAAAAGCCCCTTTTGGAACCATTACTGGAATGTTTAAGATTGTAGAAGTCCATAGGGTTTTTGGATCTGTTTTTTTTTTTTTTAAACTAAACATTCAACTTTTACTAACCATGTTGATCCAGAAAGTCCTGCCACGTATGCTGCACAGTCAAGCACCCCAGATTCATACAAAGCCTTCATCACACCAGAGAAACCAACCATTGCACGAAAACCACCTCCAGATCCCAAAATAGCAATGTTGGGAACCTGTGCAAAAATAGAGCTGCTATCAGAACCTTTTCGCTCTCGTTAGAGATAACATTCTTTTTTAGTATAGCGCAGTTTTTTTTGTTTTTTTTTTGGTTTTTGACTTTACTTCTCTAGGTGAGGCTGGAAGAGAGCGTGGGTTTTCCATTTTGAGAAGCTTCTTGATGCTGAGCATAACTCTGTCCTTGCGCGTCCGCATGAAGAGTTTCTCCTGATCACACAGTGCCATGCTGAAGCGCAAGTCTGTGGACGCACTGCACAAAAATGATTCACTTTCAGTCCCTCATTCAATCCTGTATGCATATCATTTACAAAATGTACAGAAATAAACATTTCTTCATACATACCACACTTCTAAGAACAAGTCGAGGAACACTTTTGTCGTCTAGAAAAAAAACACAGAATAATAATAAAAAATATATATTAAAATCAGTAGCTGCAAATTTAGATCATGGCAGGTTCATGGTGTAAACCATAAAAAAAAAGAAAAGAAAGAAAGTAAAACCTTTACCTTGCCAATAGATAGGCTCACATGCTCTGTCTGACCCACTTTGAGCTTTGAGAGGGAATATTTAGCTGTGCCCAGAGTTTCGTCCATGACATAATTAGCATCCATCAGTGTCATCTAGATAAAGAGCATCCAAAATGCATTATAAAGTAAGTGCTGATGTATTTTCTAATTCTTTCAAAACTCACATTTAATAATACTTCATAAACCATGCCATATAAACCAACAACAGCAGAGGCACACGTTTAAAGGAAACATTTCATAAATAGAAGTTTAAACATTCTTAAGTGATAAAATACATACTACCATTCAAAAGGATGGGGTTGGTAAGATTGAAATATTTACAATATTAATAGACTGCATTTACTGTAATACTGTGAAATGTTATTAAAACAGTTAAGATATTTGTATTTTAATATATTAAAAATGTAATTTATTCCAGTGATGACAAAGCTGAATTTTCAGCAGCCATTACTCCAGTCTTCAGTGTCACATGATATTTCAGAAATCATTTTAATATGCCGATTTAGTGTATGCCAAATTTTTGAACGTTGGTGTGGGTTTAGTTTGAAATTAAGTGTTTGGGAACTTTATAGCTTCAAGGGCCGCATGTGAAAACTTGACAGGGTTCTGTCTTCCAAAACATCCAATAAATATCACCATGACACCAGCTGGTTAAAAGTCACTGCAAAAGTTAGTCTAGTAAATCTGCCAGCAGATTCTGCTTGATTTGTGCATATGATATGACCGCTGTTTTGAAAAAGATAAATACAGAAAATACCTTTACCGGCAAGTGTACTAATACTCTATAAGTAATAAGAGTAGAAACTGTTCACCTCCAAAACATTGGGTTGATTGGGATCCAATATGAATTCAAATGTTTCATTCCACTTCGGGTTAATGTCGTTATCTATGTGTCGTGTTCGTTTTCTGGACTCTGGTGTGGTTGGTATGGACAGTTCCACGTAAGGGTCTGGGGTGTCCACTGCGAACAAACACACAGTCACTTAACTATCAATCCTCATTTAAGGCTTTATTTAAATAGCAAGAAGACAGCATAAATATATACTCACATAAATCCCCAAATGCTCCTTTTGTCACATTTTCAGCTCTCACAACGTTTACGTTCAATCTATGAGAGTACTGATGCTCAACCTGCGCATAATGATCCACAAAGTCAAGGATTTAGAACGTATAATGCGTATGTATGTATAAAGGAAGCTCATTTAACTACTGAAGAAGGAAACAGACATAGGTTATTCCCAAAATGTTATTATATCTAGGCAGTAAATGTCTCGAATGTCATAAGTTCAGCAGGTGTCTTCATTCAAATAAATCCAACCACTGCAAAAGAGCAGCAGCTTTACACTTTTCCATTTCTAACATAGAGGCTAAATGTAAATACATATTGATATCATTAACAAATAAATTAATACATCTTAAAATTAAAAAATATTTATTAAAACTATCCAAGTATCATTTCAACACTAGGGATTCATTTACCCTAATAATAATAATAATATACATTTTTTTAAACTTAAAATTATTTTCTAAGAGTTTTCGTAATGATGAGACTTACTATGATGTACTGATAGGGATCTATGGAGGACATTCTGGCAGCAATGTGGAGGTCGGGAAGGCACTTTATTTCAAGACAGTCTGGAAAACATCTGTGAAATCAGACAAAAAAAAAAAAGAGGAAGAAAAAAAATATTGCCTACGCACAAGCAGTTGAAACATGATAACGTTACCGCCTCCCCGAGTGACATGCAGAGTTTAAAATTCTGAGACCCAACATTTCGCTCTCAGTTCAGAATGATAGAAACTGTTAAAGCAGGATTTGTTTGTCTATAAGTCTCACACGCGTGGACACTACAAGTTTTACGACTTTACTGGGAAATGAAACATGCAAGAACTTACCATAGCTGGTGGTACAGTGATGTTGGACCCTCTTCGACAAGAAAGTCATTTCAGGAAGCCGAGAGGAGTGCGCATATCGCGCTACTGGGCGGACTAAAGATGTGCGATTCGAACGAGTCGTTCGATTCAGACTGTTCATAGCAGTGATTCAATCGAACCGGTGTTGCACAACGTTTGTAAATCTTAAGAGTTTATAAGTAAAAAACCCTAAACCTACATGAGGTGGATGAAGGGTTGACTATAGACATTGCAAATTCTGACACAGTTTTCTTTAAACTACTGAGACAGTTTATCTGCCAAAATGCAGGGCTGGCAGGTTTTAATTTGACTGACTGCACCAAATGTCCGCTAAATACAACTCATATATAAACGTCATAGAAAATATCAGGGATGATATCACAATTGAACAAAATATATAATTATACAAACAAGAAAACGTTAAATCGTTGAATCATTAACAAATGTTGAAAGAGTTTCCTGAACAGGTTCATTGAAATGAATCATTCAAACGAATCGATTCGCTAAAATCAGTCGATTTCAGGGCGGACGCAAAACTCTTCCTCCGCCCCAGCTATTCAAATTTCACTTGGACTCAGATGGGAATGATTTTAGCGCTATGTTAATATTTGTAAGCATATTTTATGTAATAATGAGAAATGTCATCGCACGCAGGTGTCCAGGTTTTCATTTAAGATTATGACAGACTGATTTAATTGAAACGCATAAAAATAAACCCTGAAACCATGTAAGATTGTGAATGAATGTAATAACCACACCTTCTCTGACACAAGGTGGCGCTCGTGAGTTAAAGTAATGCTATCATAATCTCTGGAATGCCCGTGGCCAATAGAGACTTCTGGTGAAAATACAATTACATATGGCTATCAAGAATTATAGTTTTTACTAGTTGAAATGTAATTCCTGATGTCAAAAATTTTAATTGTTACTAGTGGTAATATAACTGCAGATATCAAAAATAGCAGCTGTTACTAGTAATCTAATTCCTGATATAAAGAATTAACATTTTAACTAGTAAAAACTGAATTATTGACATCAAGAATTCAAAATTCATATCTTGAGGATGAACAAAAGAATAAAAGGGCGTAGCCACCATTTCAGAGGTGAGGGGGACAAAAACAGACACACACACACACACACACACACATTTGTTTTTGTGAAAAGTGGGTTCATCCCATGGGCGTAATGTTTTTTTTTACTGTAGAAACTGTATATTCTATGGCCCTACACCAACCCTAAACTTTGTGCATTTGTACTTTCTCAAAAAAAAAAAAAAAAAAACTAATTCTGTATGATTTATAAGCGTTTTTAAATATTGGGACATGGGTTATGTCCTCATAAGTCACCCTCTCCTTGTAATACCTGTGTCATACCCATGTCATTCTACAGAGTTTTGTCCTGATATGTCACAAAAACAAGAGCACACACACACACACACACACACACACACACACACACACAGAGAGAGAGACATAACATTACAATATAACATTTCTGTAATCTATAAGTGTACTAACATGTACTTATAGTGAACTTACAGTGTATTTATCTAAGAAAGTTCTGGTAACACAAGGTAACTACATGGGGTAGGGTTAGGTTTAGGGGTAGGTTCAGGATTTGTACCTAGTTATTACATAGTTATTGTAATTACTATAATAAGTACATAGTATTTACATTAGGAACAGGACTGTAAAATAAAGTGCTACCAAGTTTTTGTATTTATTTATTTATTTTTATTATTATTTTTTTTTATTTATTAAAGCGTCTGCCAAATGCATAAATGTAAATGTTAATTCCTGTGATGTACAGCTGTATTTTCAGCATCATTACTCCAGTCTTCAGTGTCACATCCTTCAGAAATCATTCTAATATACTGATTTGATGATTATCAATATTTAAAACATGAGTAAATTTTTTTAAGTGTTCTTTGTTGAATAGAAGGATCCAAAGATCCGCATTTATGTGAAATAAGAAGCTTTTGTAACATTATATACGATATTGTTCAAAAGCGAATCAGTATCATTTTTATTTTTTGGGAAATAAATTATAGAAAATTAATACTTTTATTTAACAAGGATTCTTTGAATTGGTCAAAAATGATGATAAATAGACCATTTTACAAAAGATTTATATTTTAGATAAATGCTGTTCTTCTGAACTTTCTTTCATCAAAGAAACCTGAATAAAATTCTACTCAGGTTTTCAACATTATCACAAAAAGTTTTTTTTTAATAAGCTAGTAAAATATTTAAAAATGTTACAGTTTTTTCTGTACTTTATGATCAAATAAATGCAGACTTTGTAAACAGACTTCTTTAAAAGAACATTAACAATTTTACTGTTCCAAAACTTTTGACTGGTGGTGTATACTTAGTTGTTCATATAGCCTACTTTATTTATCACATGCTGGACTTGAAAAACCATATATTTTCGCACTCGTATGTTTATTGTCTTCGAGTTTCAAAAGGTTCTGTTTTTCTGTGAAAAAAATTGTTCTAATACAGCGATAGCTGAACGCTTTGTCCATATTAGGAGTTTCCTGATTTTCTGCGCGAGCTTCGAGAATGAATGAAACACACTGCAGGAGTGTTTAGCGCTCCGTGATGTTCATCTCGCCTTCTGGGTCCGAATAAAACATCAGGTCATGCGCAGACTATTCTGTCTCTTTGAGAATAAATCTATATTTATTCACACCAGCTCTTGAAAACCTACTCGTGTATGGTTTTGAAAACTATGGAGGTTTACAAAGTGATTCTATCTTTTCTCAATTTAAAGTCATGTGATCAGAATGTATAATAAATATAATAGGCCTAATAAATTATAATGGGCTAATTTATAATTTACTCATATAATAGAATTAGCCTACATATTTTGGAGGAACATAGACTAAAGTAGGCTACTTATAAACACTGGATATGTTATAAACTAAATATACTAATTCAGATTATAGACTAATATAACTATAATTACCATTAAGATTTTACTAGGTTTATTATTTAATATACATTTGTCATTGTAAAAGTGTTTACCAATACCAATTTGATAGGCTAAATAACCTATTTCAAATTAATAAATACGTTTCTATTCGTTTAATAATAAATTATTAGCTATTTCTTCCTGAATATAAATCCTTAAAAAAAGAATAAATCCGTGAAACGTGGAACATATGGAAAAATACAGTAGGCTTCTGACGTTATAGACATAGCCTAAGACGTCGTCTTTGAATTTTTTGAAATTACGCAAGCGTCCTGCAGTTTAAAAGGCACGCGAGCCCATCAAGGCGCTCACATTCCACGCGCTCTACCAAAGTAGGCTACGCGCTTCTGCTTCAGAGTAAAACATTCTAGATACAACTTCTGGAATGAATAAACTGATTTGCCTGGTCTTACTTTCAAGCTTTTGGATCTTTCCCGGTGAAGGATGTAAGTTAACTTAGCAATGTTAGATTTACTATTCGTGCTTCTTTCAGAGTTTGATTGTTCTACCCGAAATTATTGTTCTAATCATGCCTTTTCTTTGTGGCTGTTTCCTGCAGACGAACCTTGCTGTGCACAGCCTTGCCAAAACCAGGGTGTGTGTTTATCCAAGGGTGCTGATGCTTATGAATGTGACTGTACCAGGACAGGATATTATGGTGAAAACTGTACTACCCGTAAGTCTGGCCGTGGATTGTTTTTCTATAGAAACTTTTATATAAGAGAAGATGTGTGCACTCAACACATTTATTCATATTTATTTATTCATATTTATTCTTTCCTCACAGCTGAACTTCTCACACTTATCAAATCAACTCTGAAACCCAGCCCAAACATAGTGCATTATCTTTTAACCCATTATAAATGGATCTGGGACATCATCAACAACATCTCCTTCCTGAGAGATGCTATAATGAGATATGTCCTGACATGTAAGTGAAATGTGAATTCAAAAGAATTAAATAAATAAAATGTGACTAAATAAATATGTAAAATGTAACTTTTCCTCTTTCCTGGTTTACAGCAAGGTCCCATTTGGTCAACAGTCCACCGACGTACAATTCAGATTACAACTACAAAAGCTGGGAAGTGTATTCTAACTTGTCCTATTACTCCCGCACCCTTGCCCCATTGTCCAAGAACTGCCCTACACCCGATCTCCCAAATGCAAAGCAGGTGGTGGAGAGGGTGCTGGTGAGGAAACAGTTCATCCCTGATCCACAGAGGACCAGTCTCATGTTTGCTTTCTTCGCCCAGCATTTCAGTCATCAGTTCTTCAAGTCAGACTTTAAAAAAGGACCAGCCTTCACCAAAGCCCTGGGCCATGGAGTAAGTGGCATACATTAACCATTTTACCTGGGAACATTTTACATCCCATCAAAAGTCTATAAGGAACAGGGAACTTCAATACAATTTCTAAAATTTCTCTGATGTTTTAGGTGGATTTGGGGCATATTTATGGAGAGACGCTGGAGAGACAACACAAACTTCGTCTATTTAAAGATGGAAAGCTAAAGTATCAGGTTTGTGGACAGCACTTAAAAGATTTTTTTCACCCCAAAATGAAAATTCTGCCATTCGTTTCATTCTTTTCCGGAGTCCATGCAATGAAAGTCAGTAGGGACCAAAAAAACTTTGGATCCCATTGACTTTTATTCAAGCCATTCTTCAAAATATCTTCTTCAATGCTGAAGAAAGAAACTACAGGTTTGGAATGAGATGAGGGTAAATAAATGATGGGGCGAATTTTTGTTTTTGGGTGAACTATCTTTTTATAATGAACACAAGTATTGCTTGTTGGTTTAAACCTAGTATATTAAACATGTATTTGACTCATAGGTTGTGGATGGTGAGGTGTATCCTCCATTGGTGAAGGATGTCCAGGTGGAGATGCACTATCCTCCTCACGTCCCAGAGGAACAGAGATTTGCTGTGGGCCACGAGGCCTTCGGTCTGGTTCCAGGTTTGATGATGTATGCCTCCATTTGGCTTCGTGAACACAACCGCGTCTGTGACATCATGAAGCAAGAGCATCCCGACTGGGACGACGAGAGGATCTTCCAAACCACTCGTCTCATCCTGATTGGTGAGTCTTGGTCTTATCATCTGAAACCTTCCTGATCTTCATAACTTTGTGGAGGAATGAAATATTCCCGCTTTTTTTTCTCCCAGGTGAGACCATCAAAATTGTGATCGAGGACTATGTTCAGCACCTGAGTGGCTACCACTTCAAGCTCAAGTTTGACCCGGAGCTTCTCTTCAGTGAGCGCTTCCAGTACCAGAACCGCATCGCAGCTGAATTCAACACTCTGTATCACTGGCACCCGCTGATGCCCGACAGCTTTCAGATCCAGGACCAGGTCTACGGCCACCACCAGTTTGTGTTTAACAACTCGATTTTAACCAAACACGGCATCCGCAACATGGTGGAATCCTTCACCAAACAGGTTGCTGGAAGGGTGAGTTTCACTTACAGATAGAAAGCTTCCCAGAGAAGCCTAACGTAGTTCCAAATGGCTTTCTTTCTTCTGTTGAATATAAACAAAGATGTGTTTTTTCCCCAAAAAAGTTAATGGGGTCCATTTTTGTTTTAGACCCCATAGGCTTTTATTCTTTGATAAAAAAAAAACGTAGCTCTTCCAAATATCTCTTGTGTTCCACAGTCGTACAGTTTTTGAATTACATGATGGTGAGCAATCCCTTAGAGTTTACTTTGCTGGCTTTGCTAATGTCTCTCATTTTTGTGTGAGCAGGTTGCTGGTGGACGTAACCTGCCTGCTGCAGTTCAAGGAGTGGCTGTTAAAACTCTGGAGCATTCCAGAGAGATGGGCTACCATTCTTTAAATGCCTACCGGAAACGCTTCAACATGAAGCCCTACTCCTCTTTTGAAGATATGACAGGTAAGATCATTCAAAATTGAAAAAAAAAACCCCAACATAAACTACATAGGTTCAGAAATTGGCACATTAAAAAAACATCTTATTTAACTGTAACCTTATCTGTATGGTAAAACAGGAGACAAGGAGCTGGCAGCCGAAATGAAGGAGCTGTACGGTCACATAGACGCGGTTGAGCTGTATCCTGGCCTTCTTGTGGAGAAACCCCGACCCGACGCTGTGTTCGGGGAGACTATGGTGGAGATGGGAGCGCCCTACTCTCTCAAAGGCCTCATGGGAAATGCTATTTGTTCTCCTGAATACTGGATGCCGAGCACGTTTGGTGGGAAAGTGGGATTTGACATTGTTAACACAGCCTCATTGAAGAAGCTGGTGTGCATGAATATCAAGGGACCTTGTCCGATGGTGTCCTTTCAGGTGCCTGATGTGAAATATCAGAGTTCAGAAAATGTGAATTCAAGCTCAGTGCACTCCACACAAAATCATATTAACCCAATGGTTGTCTTGAACGAGCGAAGTTCAGAGCTCTAAACGATTTTGAAGGCCTCACTGCCTTCATCAGGATACTTGATGTTATATTTGTTATTTATTTAGTTTATTTAAGTAATTTAATTCAAAGTGTATTTATTGCTGGGTTTTTGTATTGCTATTGACTTGCAGATGCATTTTTATTTATTTATTTTTTTTTTTACAAATACTTGAAAGTCACATGAGGTTGACTCCTTTTAGACAGATTTGGATATGCACATTCCAAGTGCAAATGTTGTGAATAATGTGCATTTCTTGAATAAAGACATTTTGATATTTTATTGATATATGTTTTGGGTAATTTCATTGTCAGTACTTCTTATTCAAACAATTACATCTACTCAGCACAATGCTCAAGCATTTAACTTGAAAAAAAATAAATAAATCATGAAAAACCATCTGAGTTTTATATACAATGTAAAATACATGTAATAAGAAATTTCTGGGATCTGTGATGGGGAAAGATTACTTTTTAGGACATATATTAAGAATATAAAGGATGCACGCAAAAATACAGTGTCTCGTTTAAGTTAACTAAAATGCAATAACACATCGGCTGAAAACATTTCTTGAATTCTTACTTCTGGGGTCACAAAGATTTTTTCAAAATGAAATTAGTATTTTAATTTGTAAGAATGCTTTAAATTTATTTAAAAGTAACATATATAAATATATTTACAAAGGATTTCTATTTGAAATACATCAAATAAATGTGAATTTTCAGCTGGCTGCTAAGAATTCAGCTTTGCCATCATAGAAATAAATGAAATTTTAAAATATATTAGCATAGCAAACAGTTGTTTTAAATAATAATTGTATACTATAATATAACTCTTTTGACCGTATTTTGATAAAATATTACAGACTTCTAACTGATTTTAAAAAAATATTTCCAACCCCAACTGAACAGCATTGTATTTAAAATGTCTTATAAATTTATTCCAACCTCAAAAACTGGACAACAAAATGTAGTATGTGCATGTTAACAATACATATGCATTGTGTGTTTATATGTGTTAAGTGCATTCTGCTGAAAACAGATTATAATAAAATCTTTGTTTTACTATTTCTTGATTCTTTGGATTGTGCTGAAGTTATGATGTATATGACTGCTAAACTTTCCTTTCGTGAATTTTTACTAAAAGACTTTCGAGTGAAACTGCTAAACTTGCTGAACTTGCAAAGCAGTATGTCTGCCAAAAATGAGTTTGCAAAAAAAAAAAGAAAGAAAAAAGAATACTCAGTGAAGCCAATAGTGATTCAGTAGATCCAACTTCCTCATGATGTGATGCATACTGACTGAATTGAACCCAGACAAAATAACACCACTGTACTGACCTGAGACAACATACACTGTCAAGCTCCATAATAATCAAGCTGGAAAAATACACAGCAAGCTGTGCACAATGACGTGCGGGAATGTGTCTCTTTTGTTGCGGGCCAGGAAAATGCAATGGCCACTGTTCTGGGAAAGTAGTTTAGTGCCTAGAACGTGCGAACTGGAAGCTACAATTACGGAGAAGAGTTTACTTTTCCCAGAAGATTGTAGGTTCTCTGTGTGGAGGAAAGATTTCTTTTAACATGTAGATTAAGCACTAAAAGCAAAGCAAAAAATACACTTATTAGTTTAGGGTATCTAAGTGTAGAATATTGCCTACACTTCCCTAGTGAAAAATAAATATATACTAATATATTCAAAATACATTTATTTCATTTTAAGTACTACAAATACATTTACATTTTTATGTACTTAATTAAAATGTACTTAATTAAAATACTCTGCATCTGTATTTTTATATACTAACCAAAGTCTGCTAAATTGGAACAAATGATTTTGTACTTAATGCAGTTTAAGAAGTGAAGTGACATTCAGCCAAGTATGGTGACCCATACTCAGAATTTGTGCTCTGCATTTAACCCATCCGAAATGCATGCACGCACGCACGCACGCACGCACGCACGCACGCACGCACGCACGCACGCACGCACACACACACACACGGAGCAGTGGGCAGCCATTTATGCTGCGGCGCCCAGGGAGCAGTTTGGGGGTTCGATGCCTTGCTCAAGGGCACCTAAGTCATGGTATTGAAGGTGGAGATAGAACTGTTCATGCACTACCCCCACCCACAATTCCATCCGGCCCGAGACTAGAACCCACAACCCTTCGATTGGGAGTCCAACCCTCTAACCATTAGGCCACGACTTCCCCTTAATTATGTGGAAGCACTGCTGAAGTTTAACTGAAGATATACTGAAGTTTATTTGATTGTGCTAAAGTAGAACTATTGCGTAAGTATACTTCACATACACTTTAAATATATTGAATTTAAAGACTGATATTATACAGAGATCACAATCCTTATGAATAGTGACATTAAAACACGTTATGCTTAATATTAAGAAATGTGCATTGTGAAATGTGCAAGTTTAATTATAATTTTAATATCAGTAAGTCTCAAGAGATATGCAAGTAAATATGTTAATAGATTTGAACTATACTTAGAATGAAAATAAATGTATTCTAATAATATTAGCATTTATGCTAGCTGGGAACATGGAAGGATATTATTGTGGATAAAAAAGCCAAAGGCAGAAACATATTGGCCCATTGCACTGCAATAAAGGTGTGTCTGACAACCATAAACTAAAATAATTAAATGTTGTAAATCAATTGGAGAAACTGGGTTACTTTGCTGAGACAATTCTTTGGGTGTTTCATGGGAACTTGTAAAGGCTGTACAAGCACCAACATGCCAAAGAAAACCAGCTGAAAGGTGTCTTGTTCACTCATGTGGTGAGTCAAATGACCTAACTGACAGAAGAAAGTGAAATGGATGTTTAGTCTAGCTAAAGGGAGAGCAGAAATCACAAAGGCCTGGATGTATCCTGCACATCCCACACAAAGCTCAAAAGGGGTTGTAAATCTATGATGCAATTTAAGTTACAAAACCCATATCACATGCTCACTGCAGTCTGTAGTATAAGAAACAGGAAAGAGCTGGAAACTGGCTGGTAAGAAAACTAATGTTGGCCAGCCCTAAAGAAAAAAAAAAAAAAAACCTTGTCTCAGGTCTTAGCTTAGCAACTAATCTCCAGTGTGTTTATTTATTTAAAGGTGCTGTAGGGAACTTTTGTAAAAAAATATTTTTTACATATTTATTAAACCTGTCATTATGTCCTGACAGTAGAATATGAGACAGATAATCTGTGAAAAAAATCAAGCTCCTCTGGCTCCTCCCAGTGGTCCTATTGGCCATTTGCAAATCATGGTCAGTCACGCGCTCCCGGTAAAAAACAACCAATCAGAGCTGCGGTCCGTAACTTTGTTTGTGTTCAAAATGTAGAAAAATGAACATAATAAGCGAGTACACCATGAATCCATTTTCCAAACCGTGTTTTTAGCTTGTCCTGAATCACTAGGGTACACCTATAATAAGTGTTTATATTCGGACTATTTTAGATTGCTTCGGGGTATCGCGGCGGAGTAACCCAGTACCTTTGTGATTCTTCATAGACATAAACAGAGAGAAGTAGTTCCGGCTACAATGTTCTTCCGCAAGACGCAAGCAGTTCTGTTTATTAACCGCTAGAGCTTCAAAAGTTCCCTACCGCAGCTTTAACTAAATAAAAAAGTAATTAAAGGGATAGTTCGCCCAATTCTGTAATCATTTACTTATCCTCAACCTGTTTAAAACTTAAGGTTCCTTGAGGTTCTTTCTTCTGTTTAATGTAAAAGTAGCTCAACTTTACTACGGAATTCATTGGGGACCATCAACTGTTTGGTTACCAAGGGTTTGGTTTTGTGTTCAGCAGAAGAAAAAAATTAATGAAATTAATGAAAATAATTATTTGACCCTCTAACTTTAACACTCACTATTCTAATTATATTCTTAAAAAAAAAATCGAACTACCTTTCTAATATTTTTGTATTATATTTTCTTTTCATTTATTATGGAGTTTCTCAGGGAAAAATTGCGAAGAGTTTGAAGTTATCATCATCTACAGTGCATAATATCATCCAGAGATTCAGAGAATCTGAAACAATCTCTGTGCCATACTGGATGCCCGTGATCTTCAGGCCCTTAGACGTCACTGCATCACATACAGGAATGCTACTGTAATGGAAATCACAACATGAGCTCAGGAATACTTCCAGAAAACATTGTCGGTGAACACAATGGACATTGGCCGTTGCTGGCTAAAACCTATAGGTCAAAAAAGAAGCCATATCTAAACATAATCCAGAAGCACCAGCGTTTTCTCTGGACCAAGGCTCATTTAAAAAGGACTGTGGCAAAGTGGAAAACTGTTCTGAGGTCAGACAAATCAAAATTTGAAGTTCTTTTTGGAAAACTGAAACACCATGTCATCTGTCCTAAAGAGGACAAGGACAACCTAAGTTGTTATCAGCGCTCAGTTCAGAAGTCTGCATCTCTGATGTTATGGGGTTGCATGAGTGTGTGTGGCGTGAGCAGCTTACACATCTGGAAAGGGACCATCAATGCTGAAAGGTATATCCAAATTCTAGAACAACATATTCTCCCATCCAGGCGTCGTCTCTTTCAGGGAAGACCTTGCATTTTTCAACATGACAATGCCAGACCACATACTGCATCAATTACAACATCATGGCTGTGTAGAAGAAGGATCTGGGGACTGAAATGGCCATCCTGCAGTCCAGATCTTTCACCTATAGAAAACATGTGGCGCATCATAAAGAGGAAGATGCGACAAAGAAGACCTAAGAGCAAATAGAAGCCTGTATTAGACAAGAATGGGACAACATTCCTCTTCCTAAACTTGAGCTACTTGTCTCAGTTCCCAGACTTTTGCAGACTGTTATAAAAAGAAGAGGGGATGCCACACAGTGGTAAAAATGGCCTTGTCCCAACTTTTTTGAGATGTGTTGATGCCATGAAATTTAAATTTAAATGTAACTTATTTCTCCCTTAAAATAATACATTTTCTCAGTGTAAACATTTAATATGTCATATATGTTGTTCTCTGAGTAAAATATTGAAATTTGAAACTTCCACATCATTGTATTTGGTTTTTATTCACAATTTGTACAGTGTACCAACTTTTTTGGACTATTAGCATGCATATTACTAGCATATTGCAATTTATTAGCTCCCAAACTTAACAACTTCCTTACCAACTATTAATAAGCAGAAAATTAGGAGTTTAGACAAAAGTCATAGTTAATAATTAGTTAAGAGTGAGAATTGGTCGACATCTAGATATCAAACTATGAGGATTTTGTCAAATTAATATCTACCTAATAAATTATTTTAGAGTTTGGAATATATATACATATATGTATATATATATATATATATATATATATATATATATATATATATATATATATATATATATAATATATATATATATATATATATATATATATATATATATATATATATATATATATATATATATATATATATATATATATATATATATATATATATATATATATATATATATATAATATATATATATATATATATATATATATATATATATATATATATATATATATATATATACATAAAAAACAGCTGTTGAGGGGGTGAATTAAAAATAGGGACATGTTTTATATATATATATATATATATATATATATATATATATATATATATATATATATATATATATATATATATATATATATATGTGTGTGTGTGTGTGTGTGTGTGTGTGTGTGTGTGTATATATAACCTAACTAGTATAATTATATTTAATATTATTATGATATAGTTTACGTATAATTTACACTATAATTTACGTAGCAAGATTTTGGTCAACACAGCAACATTTGTACATCCCATACGTTCACATTCGCACATAAACAAATTCTAGTTTAGACAAGTATCACCGAAACCCACTCAATACACTGCTATCACAGATTTCACAGATTGTGTAAAGTATAAAGTACATTGATATGACTTTACACATGACAAATCGATGATTAATGTGCCACAGAATAGATACATCATGCCAAGCAGTGACAGTGCTGTCATTGTCACATACAGATCACCTAGATCAGAGATGTAAACATTTTAAACACTCACTATGCCTGTGATTGTGTAAAGTAGCACAGGAGAAAATGTACCTCATTTATTTTTGTACTGGCATCGCTGGACCACAACTATGACAAACTCATGATTAATGCTGTATAAAATGTCAATACAAAATTCGACAGTTCAGGCATACATTCATTTAGTATTAGGATGACATAACCATACACTGTTACACTTTTTTGTAAATGCTAGGAAATATGTACAGTCTCCGATATCTCAATTTCTGAAAAAAAAAGAAGAGATAAGTATCAGCCACTGTATGAGGACAGAATGACAACAGACTAGACAGTTTTCATTTCACACGAAGCATTGCTCAATATCTTCTGTTAGTAACATTGCTATATCATTACTAGTTAAGCTTGCTGAAGGTCATAAAAGTTCGTATTTTAAACTAGTGAAACACTGTTTATAAACCAAAAATACATAGTGACACAAAAAAATGAAGCGGTCAAAGACCTCTGCACCTGTGTACACATACCATATCTGTTTATATACATCCTCTCAAAGGACTGATGTAATAGAATTAATAATCAGATAGTTATCAGCTCTTTTTCAGTTAGATTTCAGTCTCCATTCTCAGTTCATTATAAGCATTTCTGGTCTGAGTCATAACAAATGTCTCTATCTGTCTAATATGTTTAAATATTTGAGACGTTTAAATGTCTGAAGTAAAGCAGACACAGTGGTCGGGTGAGTGGGAGTGTCTTGACCGGATGTGTTGGACTTTTATGGTCAGAAGCACATTTTTTTTAATCTCTTAGGCAAGGCCTGTTGCTAAGGACACGGGTCTGTTTATTTGTTTTGAGCGGGGTGTAAAACTCAAGATTTCCTCCACTGATAATATCAGCTCATACTGCCAATACTCAGCTCAAAGTGATGTCAACGTCATTAGCAAACATTTAAGCAGAATATTGTTTCTCACCTTTTCTCCACAGTTTTGAAAAGAATGAATGGGGCGTCTGAGAATCTGCTTTATTACACCGGTGGGTTTTTCTGTGTCTCTGCAAAGATGACAAAGTGAATCATCTTCAAACACATTTCTCCAACTGACTCATGGTTTGCTGTAAGCCTGATTGTACCCGCTTTGATAACTGTACTTGTTGGACTGTAATGACTGTAAAGCCATATTCAAAGAAAAAAGCTGCACAGATGGAATGATTCACTAAACTTTATGGTCTGTGCATGCGGAGCAGGAATTTCTGAATTGAGGTTTTGTCTCTGTCTATGCATTTCAGGGTTGACGCTTTGCCAAGATGTACACCAGGCATCTGGCACAAGACTGAGAATGGAAAACGTCTGTGGCTGAAAAAGATAGAAATGGAGAGTTTAGACCACCTCTGTAGAGGGGATGATTATGCACAGCCATTAAACTGTATGACAAAGCAGTCTAAGCTGTCAAAACAGAAAAAAAGTCAAGAGGAAAAAAAAACCCATCAGACTATTTTCTGTTTTTTCTAACCCTTTAAAGTAATGTTTCACCCCCCAAAAAAATTTTTTTGTGAAAATATACCCGTAGAGCATAGAAGATGAGTTTGATTCTTCATCTTAAATGATTTAGAGAAAATTTCACTCTGCAGTGAATGGGTGCCGTCAGAATAAGATACTCTCTGGTATTTTGGCCAGAAGCAACCGTTCAAAGTTAATGATGGATTAGTTTCTTACAAACATGCAGCCTGGAGTTGTGTGGACTATTTGTGGATTGTTGTGATGTTTTTATCAGCTGTTTAAACTCTCATTTTGACGGCACCCATTCACTGTAGAGGGGAGCCGGTGATGTAATGCTACACTTCTCCAAATCTGCTCAGATGAAGAAACAAACTCATTGTGGATGGCCTGAGGATGAGTAATTTTCTCAAAGTGTCATTTCTGAATGAACTATTATTTAAGGACACTGCGGGAACAATATTCAGTATGTAGGTTATTTCAAATGAATGTAAACAAATGTAAGAATGCACCCGCCAGCAACCTGGTCGAAGGTTTAATGTGTATTCAGTCTTTTACTTGATCTTCTGAATTGATCAGGATTTGGATACAATTTAAGTCTAGCTCTGTGTCCAACCTGACTCAAAATGGATCATAAAGGTTGATTATGTATTCATTTAGATATTTGATTATTCCAGACTCATTGTACTTTCAATTATCCGTTCACTGGGCACCTAATGTCTCTTTTTAGTCATTTTTAGTCTCATTTTGGATCTTATGATCACAAATTCGCCAGTCTGAAGCTATTCAGAGGGTGTAAGTAGACTCACCTGTTTTGCCTGCTGCCTACTGCTTGATTATGACAGTCCTATCCCATACAAGTTGCTAACACCAGTGATAGACAGGAATCAGAAGGTCTCCGATGACGTGCCTACTGCTCTTATCATTCATGAGCCGTCAGTTTGACCTGGTCATAGATTTGCAGTAACATTTTAATAGTCATTATGATTTAAGGAGAGTTCAGAATAAATCAAATATAACTTTTTTTTTATTAGTCAGGTAACAATTTATCATGCCAGTTACATAATGAAACAATTAAAAGCCAATTTAGAAAGGATAATGCAACTGTGAATCACATTGTAGCCGCTTGGCAACCCTGCTCCTGTACATAGATACTGTAGCTATGTGGGGAATAGCCAAGTGATCCACATAGGAGACAAACAACTTTAACAGTCACATGTAACAGTTATCCTAATTTAACACAAGACACACGGTCTAAAACTAACAACATTTATGACCTTTTACCTAAGTATTTCAAAGAACACTTACAACAAAGCAACCGTGCGTTTTAGTGAATAAACTAAAACTTTTTTGTGAAAAAGCCTGCCATAGAAGAACCATTTTTGGTTCCACAAAGAACCATCTCTTTCTTACCTTTTTTAATCTGAAGACCCTTCTTTCGCCACAAAGAACCCTTCAGATTAAAAATATTTGAATTAAACACATATGCTATTCTCTTTGGAGTGATTAAGGCATAGTGACACATTTAATAGTGAAACCTTTCAATGCTTTATGAATTATTTGGATTATCACAAAGGATTGTTCGGACACTCCCAAACCATGTCCATATAAGGCTATTCCTGTCCTGTTCACTTACTTGTTTTGCATAAAATATGAGTAAACTTTATTTTAAGGTGACCTTGTTACAGTGTAATTACACATTTAAGTAGTGAGCAATATTTATTAACTACATATACTTTTTGTATGGTTAAGGTTAGGATTAGGGTTTGGCTTAGTGTTACTTGTAATCATGCACAGTTAATTCTTATTATAATAGTAATTACATGAAGCATGTGTAACGAGGACAACTTGAAAGGAAAAAAAGTGTTACCAAAAATATTTGAGTAAAAGTATCTGTATCCTTCTCGAAAACAAATTTTATTTAGGCCTAGTATGCAAATGATTGTGTTTCAAATTTTATTTGCTAGGTAGTGCAGACACTATACATGCTGTATTTTGTCATGTTATTTTTTAGTTTACGGTTACTCAGAAATAAAGCATTACAAATATGCCATCACTATATCCGCTCATATTTCACTGAGGAAGTAATCAGATCTGATATACGAGTGAACATTAATGGATAACAGCCAGTATAAACTAATGAGGGAGTAGTGGACAATGCTCTTCAGCGACCACTAGCTGAATGTATTATATAAGAGAGTTGCTCATGTAGTGGTTCTTACGACATTTCTGGGAAAGTTCTGTTCATCATCCAACAAGTGTTAAAGAAATTAGAATAATAACAGAGGAACCAAGTCCAGAGCAACCTCCATCGTGTTTTCTCTAGCTGTGAGTTTCCATGCTGGTAGGCTGGTTTCCTCTTTCAGCAATGATGTAAGAACAAATGCATCCTGTGGTGACAGCAAAGACATTAAACTGATTCCACTACCTCATTTGAGAAGTGAAGTAACAGTCAGACCTTTGTATTCATACTCACTGCCACAATGAATATTTCTACCAAGTTGTACTGCATTTTAAAATATTCACATTACTTTCAAGGGATTTAATTGACTAATGGAAGCCATGTTGGATCAGGTATAAGTTGGTTATATAATCACAAACATTCATGCACAGACACACAACACTTGCTTGTTCACATGTCTTTTTTCACCCTGGCTATGGAATATTTTCCAAACTATAGCTCTGTTTCTATGGCAAGCTAATGTCCAACAGAAGATAATAACAGACAACCAGGCATGTCCACACCTGATTCTTGGATTGTCCTTGACAGCATCCAAACAGAGAAATTCAGTGTCTGATGACAATTAATCCTCACCTTTTATAAAACATGCTAGATGGATTCAACAAGCACAAGATTTGATTCTCCCCAAAACTGTATCTCAGACATGCTCAAATTCCTTCTTGTGAAACAGGAGGTACTATTTAATACTTATAAATCGATGACAGATAACAGTGAACTGGATCAACTCCTTAATCCCCACTCAATGAAGAAAATATTCTCCAGCGAGCAGTAGAAATCTGTCAAGTTGAAGGAGCTCTAGATCACCAATAGTATGGATGAATAGTACCGCTGGCTCACAATCCACTAACAGTGATCTGGACCCAGCAACCAAACCCATAGCTGGAGGATGCCAAACACACCCATTCAACTGAGAGAGGAGATAATGTCTGATGGGACACTCCCATGGTTCGCCCTGTAACTTCTCAGAAGAAGAGGTAAACATAGCCTAACTGGCCACCGAGGCGCCACCAGAAGCACTCTGTTTATTAATATTAATAGGAATATTTTTTGCAATGTCTGCCATAACAGGCAATCTGTGGCCAGTTATGAGACAAACATGTCAACCTCTGCCTTGACAAACCAGTACTACTGGCAGGAGATCTCTGGACAAAACATCTGCCACTTTATTGCCTGATTCTGAGAGATGAACTGCTCTTAATGAGGCTATCCATTACAGAGACCATCTTGCTAGTTCACCCTAAGGATGTGAGAGTCCTGGTCCCGCCCCGGAGTTTCAAGTCAAACACTGATGATGGACAGAGACAGACCGAATGGAAAAACTCTGAACTGGTATGCTTGTCCCTGAGAGCTGAATCTTAGGAATTTCCAGTGGTGGGGAGCAATGGGATCATGAAAGAATGCAATTACCCTTCAAACCGGTCTCCTTCTATTACAGAGCGAAGAACGTTGACTGTGCGTAACATACAAAAAGAAACTTTAAGAACACATTTAAACGGCGTCAGCTGTTGTGTGGCTTTGGACATTTTCATTCTTTTCTCTAATACCTCAAAGAAAAAAAGATGGGCTAATTGGCTCTTCTCTTAGTGTCTTCTTCAGTCTTCAAGCAATCTTGCCTGAGCAAGCCATACCTGCTGCTCTGTTGAGAGCGTCCCAAACTCACAAGTCACAATGTCCCATAACCAACAGAGCAGCCAGAAGGAACTTATGATTGGTCAGATCGCCTGTCAGTCAAACTCTTTGCGAAAAGTCAAATAAGATGCAAGTGACAGCGTCAATATAATATCTATCATAAGCAAGGAGGGAAAAAGATGTTGGATGATGTGACCTTGTTGACATTTTTCTCAAACTTCACTAGGTGGCGCTGTGATTATCCACTAGTCCTTTGCACTGCCACCACCTCTGGAAGAATCAAACAGAACATCCATTTATTCAAAATGTCATTTTAGGATCAATTTTCTCAACTAACTATTGCTTTGGTGTAGAGGTCATTTTAACCCTTTTATAAATTGGAGAGCTTAACTGAAAAATATATTTTTCTTTTACATTTGAAAAATCTCATAAAACAATTTGACAAGACATACAAATCAGTACAATCCATTATGCAGCCAAAACATTAAAGCAATTTATGACAATTATCATTTATTGTACTCTTAGGGCATGTTTCGAAGATCATATACATGTCATTTTGATGTGTTCAGGCATTCTGAATATACATCTTCACTTCCTATTTGGCATCTTTACCATCCAGTTTGAATATATTTTTGACTATGGTCCAAAGAAGATCCTAATCAGTGTACTATATTTCACAAAATAAACAATAAGCTTCTTTTTATGTTGCCATATCTGCTTTAAAAAAACATTCATTTAAAATGAACAAGGGAATATTGAGTCAGAGTGGTTATTAACTCATACGGAAGTAAGCATTCCTGACGGGTGAAGACTGCTTCAACAATCCAGGACAATCCCGCACCGGGGTCTGTTCAGACAGTTATTTACGCAGCAGGTTATGATAAAACCAAATGAGGTCAGGATGTGAAACACTCATACATGTTGTGTATTCAGTGTACAGAGAGTTTTCACTTGGGGCTGTCGAAAGAGTGGGGTTCACGCTTCCTCAAAACTTTCACTTCTTACACAACAAGCTGACTGACTCCTTCACTATGCCAAGTGCTTCCACACTGGGGGAGGGTAGCACTTTACTCCCAGAAAGGTCGGTTTTAGTTGAACATAAATACTAGCTTACCATTCAAAAGTTTGAGATAATGTTTTTGAGAAAGTCTATTATGCTCACCAAGGATGCATTTATTTGTTAAAAAAAGAAAGAAAAAAGTATTATATCGATTTTCAAATGACTTTTTTTTTCTAATATATTCACCCCCCCTCCAACCTAAATAAAACATTAAGAAGATTTTATTGTATTACAATTGTAGACCACATAGTGAAGAAAAGGTAGTCAACAAGTTAAAAATGATCCCAGCATGCACCTCGTGAAGTTGAGGTTACAATAGAATAGAGTGTACAGAGCTGTGATTGATGTAGGTCATAAAAGAGGCTGCTGAGGTATTTGTTTAGTGTATAATGGTAGACCTATCAAAGGACCAGAAGAAAAAGTAAAACAATATGTAATTTTACACAGTTCCCACCCCTCGACCAAGTGTGTCAGAAAAGGGTGTGCTTTAACGGCTTTGAAATACGCCAATGAAATGACTATGCAAACAGTGATTGCCCTGTTCAGATAAAGCATGAGTCTGTTGATATAACATCAGTTGCTGGGAGGTCGCCACTTACACAACAGCTTTTGAAAGACATTTCAATGGATTTTACCACCATCTAGTGATGCATGAAAAACATATTTACTTGTTAACCATAGTGTTTACTTTTCTTTCTTTTTGTTCCATTGTAGAGAGTATGTTAAGTAAGCTGAGATCAGATAAGAAGGACATGGAACAGCATGTTAGAATCACCTACACAAGTCATGTGAGTCAGGAGGGGATATCAATCTCGGTACATCAAGTCTCTAACCCAAGAGTACCCAACCTTCATAAAGCGTCACATTCATGATGACACATAAAGAACTTTTCTATGTTTTAAAAAGATGGAAAACTGAAATTAGCCCAGTATGATTTCAACGGATACATCAAAATTATTATAAGGTTATATAATTTAATAATAAATACATTTACAAAAAGTAATATATTGCCATATTTTGCCAATAGCTCCCTTACTCTATGTACATTATACAAATATTTATAGAAAAAAATACATTAATTCACCAAAAACAAAAACAAACAAAAAATATCTTTTTTTTTACATTCCAGATGTTTTAGTTTGTTCCTAGTGTCCAGACTGAGTGAATACAGGTGTGGTTTTGCCAATAGCTCCCTTAAAATATGTACAGTACACAATCATTATCATAACAAATTACTATATGCTCCAAATTTATTATTATTATTGTACTTTTTTTCATCATGCAAAGGCTGTAGTAGATTTGCTTTTACAAGAATGCCGATATATCGGTCGACCAGTGTATATATATATATATATATATATATATATATATATATATATATAGCACACAATTATTTAAGTCCCCAAAAGTTTCTTTCCCATGTTCCAAAGGTTGTAGTGTGTAGGTAGTTACAAGGCCAACTTATTATATGTGAAATTTGCCAATACCCGCTTTACTAAATGTAAAGTGCACAAATATGTTTAGAAAACAATAACTGCAAACCACCAAAATGTAATTTTCATGCTCCAAAGATTGGAGTATGCGCTTACAAGACTAACTTACTACAGGGTGGTTTTGCCAATATTTCCCTTACTGTATAAAGTGCACAAATATTATATGAAAAACTACTGTAATTTACCAATAGGGTTTTTTTTCATGTTCCTAGATATAAAATGTACTCGATTACTAATGTAACCTCGGTTCCATGAAATATGGGAACAAGTACTGCGTCGAAGACGCTATGGGAAAAACTAATTTTTCTCCTGAACTGAAGCCTTATTCAATCATGCAGTGAAACTGCACATCCATTGGTTAATGCAGTGTTACAGAAACAAACCAATGGTTCGGCAGTGGTGCTGCACAACCTATGGCAGCAAAGCCTGTCAAAATGGGCAGTGGATCTGGCTATATATTGGCCACTTCGCCACATGAATTCAGGTTCCCTCGACTGAAATGACGAATGAGTTATGACGTTATTTTTTCAGTAACGGGGGTAATCTAACTAATTAATTTTCCCGTCGTTACAACGCCGTTAACGTTACTGAACGTTAAATGCGGTGTGTTACTATGCATTGATTTAATAAACTATGTGATCCGAACGCACCCCTGGCTCACACAGCGAGTGAGCAGGTGGGTTAATGACGATATAAGCAATTATGATTGGCTAAGGCAGAGTCATGTGTTTCATGGTAGCCAATCAGAGCCAGTGTTTTTACACACATGCCGGCACACGCGGCTGCGCCAGCACCGCCAAACACACACACACACACACGCAACAGCTACACAGCTGTGTCCAAATTCAGGGTCTGCATCCTCCTTAGGATCCTTCCTACCCGGTTGAAGGAGGAGGGGTCCTCCGACGACCCCAAAAACTGGAAGTCGGTGTTTGTGAATTTGGACAGCCTGCCCTTCTTTCAGTTCCCTCCCTTACCAGGCGGCAAGGAAGGCGACCGGAAGTTGAAGTCGGCTGCGAGCTGCCATCTTGTAGCAGAACTTCACTTGCGTTAGCATTCCCATTGACTCCCATTCATTTTGGCGAATAACTTTACATCTGAGGCGTTTAAAGACTCAGTTTGTCCATTATTTATATCTAAAGATACACGACAATGCATAAAGGGCTACATTCCCTTTGTTACATTATGGCCCCGTATAAACAGTTTTTGTAAAAAATAGGCTAACGATTGCGTCATAACCATGCGACTCTCTGTCGCATAACCGTACAGACAGGAGGAGAAGCTCGCAGGCAATTAACTTAATATGCCGTACTGGCGTTACATTTTAAAATACTATGCAAAATAACTAATCAGAATACTTACTCCTGCTCACTCACGCCAAAGAACTCCCCGCTCAAGCTCGCCGTCTCTGCAAGATTAACGATGGCAGTTTGCACGCACAGCTACTAGAACATTTACATCTGTCAAACAGGTTGCTGACGTCATCAAGCTTCGATTGAGTCTGCGCGTCAGAAACGGAAGTGCTAAAAAATGCTAAAAATGGGCTTCGATTGTCTCAGTTGAGTTCCAATGGGGTCGCTGTGTCCATTTCTTTTACTGTCTATGTCCCTTACCCGTTGCTCCTATCCTGTCGCCTAGCAACCGTGACAGCGCTAAGCAAGACACGGGTGAAGAGCTCATCGTTCTCTCCCCGGAGCTGTATAAACACTTCTGTCTGCTCTTTCGTCCTTAGAAGCGTTAAAAACAGCTTCAATCACTAACAAATAAGCTGTGTGTAAGGGGATATTCACACAGGCAGTAAGGAAGAAGCTGAATTTGGACACAGCCAGAAGATTCGCAGCAGCTGCAGAGATGGCGAGTCAGGAGCAAACCGATGAAAAGTTGGAATTTTCAAGGTGGAGATATAAGCACTACTTCAAATTCATTGTGGTCAAAGGCAAGAACGTGCATGTAATGTGTGACACGCATCTACATAGCTAGTGGCCAAAAACACTTTTCTTACAAAGATAATACTTGAAGTGCAGGATAAAACTCTTGCTGTCTGTTGACGTGCAATAAATATTGAAAGTTATGTACAAACACCTGTCTGTTCTACTCGTTTCAACTGACTTGTGAAAACTGCAAAAAAAAAAAAAAAAATCTCTGACGTATAGCAACTTTTTTGTTGCCTGTTAACGAGTTACTTTTATTATAGAGTAATTCAGTTACTAACTCAGTTACTTTTTGGAACAAGTAGTGAGTAACTATAACTAATTACTTTTTTAAAGTAACGTTCCCAACAGTGGTCATGCAGCCTTTTAGCATGGCAAGGAATGCAGTACTCATTCCTGTATTTCAGGGAACCAGGGTTACATTAGTAACAGAGTATGTTCCATTTCAATACTTCACTCATACTGTGTTGAAGATGCTATGGGAACCCAGTTCTATCACGGCGTACTAAGAAGGGGGGAATGACCAACGCAAACATACTTGATTTATGATACCAATATAAGACAATAGCAACTAGGAGCAGAATAAGCTCAATGAGGTTATATCTGGCCTAGCTTGATCATCCTGTGCTCATATCGCCTTGGTACCAAGGGGACCGAGTGCACACGAGCAGAGTTTGAGTCTTGGGCAAAGAATGGCCAAGAGCATGAGAATGAGGAACAAAAAGTGACCTTTAGACAGAAGGTACCCTAGCATGAAGTGCTGGGATATCTATATTATAAAATCTAGCAAATGTGGGCGGTGAGTTCCAACTAGCTGCCGCACAAATTTCTGCAATAGTCACACCACTAGACCATGCCCAGGATGAAAACACTGCTCGTCGAAGAATAGGCTAGCTGAATTGCGTTCAGAAAGCCTTTACATTGAGACCATAAAACCCTTTGGTGCTGTTCCCAAAGCATACAAAGATCTGTTCTGATAGCCTTATTGTCGCAGAGTGCTCTATGTAGACTTTTAGAGCCATCACAGGACATAGCAGATTCAGCTCTCAATCATCCTCTGTGTTTTGTAACGCAGAGAGAGTAACCACTTGTGCTCTGAAGGGTGTGGAGAGCATCTTTGGTCCATATCCATGCCTTGGCTTGAACTTCGGGTCTTTAGGCACTTAGGGCTTATCGAGAGTGCTTGCATATCGTCCATGCACTTAACAGACGCTAGTTCCAATAGCAGAGCGGACTTCTGCGACAGGGCCTTAAGGCAGATGGATTGTAGCGGTTCTTTAGGCTCTCAGTACCACGGGCAGGTCCCATGCCTTCTGGCATCTCTCATAAATTGGACGATTAAGTCGTTTCTGCCCACCAACTGGCCTGCTATAGGGGTGCATGATGCCGCTATAGTCGCTACTTAGACCGCGAGCATGGAGGGGGATTATCCCTTCTCCCAGAGCTCTTGTAAAAAAGGCAGTATCACTGATATGTCACAGGAGGCTGAGTTTTCGCTATGGTCTGAGCACCATGTGGAGAATACAGAACACTTGGAGGCATAGAGGCGTCATGTAGACAGAGCTCTAGCCTGTGAAATTGTGTCTAGCACATGCTCAGGGAGTCCCGTGGGTTCCTGTTGAGTGACCAAAGGTGCAGAGCCCACATCTCTGGGTGTGGATGCCAAATCGTTCTGTCCGCATGAGAAAGGAGGTCCAATCTCAGAGGAAAGGGAAATGGGGCCGCAGTCAGCACCTGTGACACGTTGGCTATACATTGCTGATTTTCCCAGGGTGGGGCTACAAGAATAACTCTGCATCTCTAATCCCTGACCTGCCTGATTAGTTGGGGAATCAGAGGAATCGGAGGAAAGGTGTAAAGAAGACAGTAGGGCCATTCCTGGGCCAATGTGTCCTCAATCTTGGAAAAATATGTTGGGCAATGACAGTTGTCTCAAGGCGAAGAGGTCTATTTCTACTTCATTTTCTGAACTGTCTACAGGTGAAGCCTAAACTCTTTTGAGGGGACTCTGCTTCTTGACAGCATGTCTGCACCCTTGTTCAGTTTGCCCGGTAGGTGCACTGCTTTCAGGGACCCCAGGTTGCTCTGGCTCCCTTCCAGCAGTCGCAAAGTTAGCCTGTAGAGTCGCGTCGAAGACAGGCTCGTTGAACTGTGATCATCTCAAGGATGTTGATGTGAAGCCTGCTCTCCTCTTTTGACCATTGGCCGAAAGCAGGTTTCCCCTCGTACAGCGCTCCCCAACCTATATGTTGGACGTGTCTGTGGAGATCACTATCCTTCTGCAAACCATACCAAGCGGGGCACCCTGTTACATCTACTGCATGTTCCTCCAAGGGGTCATGGCTGAAATGCAGTCCTGACTCACCTTGACATTCAGGTGTCTGTAATGCCTAGCATGAGGTGGAACATGATGTTTCAGCCAATATTGGAGGGGACTCATAAGTAGCAGCCTGAGCTCCAGCACCGGCGATGCTGCTGCCATTAAGCCCAGCAGCTTCTGGAACATTTTTGGGTGCAAGAAGCACTTATTTTGAAAGAGGCCACGAGTTGCTGTAGAGCCGTGTTACGTTCCTTCACCATTGTTGCCCTCATTGTCACTGAGTCTAGTACTGTTCCCAGAAAAGATATACGTTGGCTGGGAGACAACGAACTCTTGACAAAATTCACCTTGAGCCCCAGGCATTCCAGGTGGCTGAGGAGCAGGGTTCTGTAACTCAATGCTTCTCCCTCTGACTGAGCTAGAACTAGCCAGTCGTTGAAGTAAATGAGAATGCAGATTCTATTCTGCCTGAGAGGGGAGAGAGCCACATCCATGCACTTTGTAAACGTGCGAGGAGCCAAAGACAGTCCAAAGGGGAGGACCCTGTATTCGTAAGCCATGCCCTCAAAGGCAAATGTCAATAACAGCCTGTGATGGGGGGCTTGATGTGAAAGTAAGTATCTTTCAGATCCAGCTAAAAGAACCAATCCCCTGAACATATTTTCGAGAGGATTTGTTTCAGTGTGATCATGTGCCGTCTCATGATGGCGTGGGTCAGATGTCTTAGATCAAGGATGGGGTGCAGCCTGCCATACGTCTTGTGAACTAGGAAGTAACGACTGTAAAACCCTGAGTCACGGTACGCTGGGGGAACGACTTCTATAGCTCCTTTCACAGAACATTTTCTACTTCAGCATGCAGAATGTGAGCATTATCATTGTGCACTGAAGCGGTGACCACCCCGCAAAAGCGTGGGGGGTCATCGTGCGAACTGAAGGGAGTAGCCACGATTAATTATTCCCATGACCCAATCTGACACTCTGGGAATGGCTTGCCATTGTGAGGCCCGATGGAATTAGCTCGAGTGTGTGTCTGCCGCAGAGGGACATAGCAGGGTGTTTTTTTCTTTTGTGTACTATAACAGTGCTTTGCTGTCTGCATCGTTTGCAGCAAAAACAGCTTTGTTGACTCCCGAAGATGGATGGCAAAACACATGGGGCAGTTTGGGGGATGGTCCGGCTGCGGCAAGACTTAGCCCCCCTCCTCTTTCTTGCCTGTAGATCAGGATGATGGTGACAGCGCAGGGTCCAGCACTATCTTAGGCCAGAGTCCCATGCGCTTCCGTATGGTGGCGAGTGAGAATGGTGTCGAGGCTCTGATTTTAAAGGCTGGCGCTTGCTTGGGAGGCTGGCAAGTTGGGGCCTACTTGGGGCGACTGGCAGCAGCATATGAAGCATGCTTTGGCAGGAAGTGTCACATCGCCTGGGATGACTTCTGTGCCTCATTAGAGTGTTTGGCGAACCCTTCAATCGCTGGTCTGAAGAGGTTGCTGGGGAGATCGGCACATCAAGGAACTGGGCTCTGTCAGCATCTTTGATCTCTTTGAGGTTAAGCCAAAAGTGGCGCTCCAGTTTGACCAGGTTAGCCATCGAGCACCCTATGGCCTGGGCAGTGCTCTTGGTGGCACGCAGTGCCAAGTCTGTTGAGCTTCTCAGCTCCCTGACATGCTGTCATCTAGCATTTCCTCCTCAGTTCCTCCAAACAAAACAAAATCACTTGCGGCAGCAGAGAGACATTGATCAGGTTGAATGAAAAGAATGGGGGAATCCCCTCTGGGCAGAGAAAGTGAGGGACATGGGTACAGAGCCATTGTGAACTCACTCTTATCCTGTCCTTTTAATCCTCTGCTCCACCTTTTTGTTCTTGCTGGCTTGGCGGGAGGAAGAAAACAGTAGGGTGTGAGGAGCGAGGTCGCTCTCTGAAAAGAAACCATTCTGTAAGCGCAGAGAGGCCCTCTGCACGCTGATGAATTCCCAGCGAGTACTGCGTCAGTGTGGGGTTTCCCCAAACACGCGTCACACATGCTGTGCTCATCATCAGCGTGCCGAGGGGCTCCGCACGAGCTGCAGCGACGAGACAGCATTTAAAACAACGCCATTAGAAAGGCTCTTTTAGAGAAATTTTCTCTTTTTCTCTCTTGCCGGATGGCAACATAGAAGTGATGTATCTGCAACGAGAACCAGCAGTTGTGTTCTAGTGTGAGGCATGTCAATGGCGAGCAGTTCAGCGGAAATCAGCTTAAATCAGCTAAGAGTTGTAACGTCGGTGCTGAAGGAGAAGAAATCTGAATTCCTGTTGCTAAGCAGCCAATATATAGCCAGATCCCCCGTCCATTTTGGTGGTCTTCGCTGCCATATGTTTGTGCAGCACCACTGCCGAGCCATTGGTTTGTTTCTATAACACTGCACGAACCAATGGAAATGCAGATTCACTGCGTGATTGTAAAATTCCCATAGCGTCTTCGACGCAGTATGTGTGAAGTATTGAAAGGGAACTGACATTTTACATGTGTGATCTTGCCCTTATCTAATTTACTGAATGTACAACATAAAAAACCCTATAGTTATTCACCATGTTCTAAAGGTAGTATTATGTTCCTAACCAGACTGAATTACTACAGGTGTGGAATTGCCAGTATATCTTATAATACAGCACACAAATATCTTACATTTCATTTTGATGTGTTTAGGCATTGTCAAGTGCATCTTCACTTCTTATTTGGCATCTTTACCATCCAGTTTGAAATATTAAAAAATCTTTTAGTAGTTTTTGACTATGGTCTGAAGATCCCTGTATTTCACAACATAAACAATAAGCTTCTTCTTTTTCTTCTTCTTTTTTTTTTTTGCCATATCCGCTTTAAAAAAACATTTACTTCATTTAAAATGAACAGTTCACTAGAAGTTTTCACTAGTGGGCCTGTCAAAAGAGTTCACGCTTCCTCAAAACTTTCACTTCTTACACAACAAGCTGACTGACTCCTTCACTATGCCATGCTTCCACACTGGGGGAGGGTAGCACTTTACTCCCAGAAAGGTCACCTTTAGTTGAACATAAATACTAGCCTACCATTCAAAAGATTGATTTTTTTCATTCCATTTTTTATTTCCATTTTTTGAATGCTCCTACTAAATTCACCTATTGTACCTGAACATTTTTATTTTTATATTATGTGTTTTTGTAATGTGTATTTTTTTACTCTTTTTTTTTTTTGAATCACAAAAATACAATAATGACATCAGTTTCATCTTCACCCACTTTGGCCTAAATATCTGACTTAATTTTTCATATTTTGTTACCTTAAAAGGCTTTATCTTTATGATAGGGAAATTAGTAAGGCTATACTGCTTAAACAGGTTGCATAATAGAAAAACAACATGACAAAGAATCATGATAAAATCATGATATTTCTAAAAGAAATCGTGACATTTTTGCCTTTTCGCCCACACCTTGCAGAGGGGGAACAAACCTATACAACCCCCCCCCCACCCCCCGCCATCTCCCCATCTGTCAAAGAAATTACATGCAAACATTTGGTTGGCAGATTGCCCTGCTCAGATAAAGCATGAGTCTGCTGATATAACATCAGTTCCTGGGAGGTCTTTCTGCTCACCACTTACACAAGAGCTTGTGAAAGACATTTCAATGGATTTTACCACCATCTAGTGATGCATGAAAAACGTATTTTCTTGTTAATTATAGTGTTTACTTTTCTTTCTTTTTGTCCCATTGTAGGGAGTATGTTAAGTAAGCTTAGGTCAGATAAGACGGACAGGGAACAACATGTTAGAATCACCTACACAAGTTATGTGAGTCAGGAGGGGATATTTGTCTGTACATCAAGTCTCTAACACAGGATATATATACACTCAGCTATATATCTCAACGAGACCAGATGAAACTTCTAAATTATTTAGGCTAACAGAATGTGTTAAAAATTTAAAAGATTGGATGACTAATAAATTTCTCCTATTAAATTCGGATAAGACAGATATATTAATTATTGGACCAAAAAACACTACACAGAATCTTGTAGATTACAATTTGCAACTAGACAGATGTACTGTTACTTCCTCTGCAGTCAAAAATCTGGGTGTTATATCAGACAGCAACTTGTCTTTTGAAAACCATATTTCCCATGTTACAAAAACACCATTCTTCCATCTTAGAAACATTGCCAAGCTACGAAATATGCTACCTGTTTCTGATGCAGAAAAGCTAGTTCATGCATTTATGACCTCTAGACTGGACTATTGTAATGCACTTCTAGGTGGTTGTCCTGCTTCGTCAATAAACAAGCTACAGGTAGTCCAAAATGCAGCAGCTAGAGTCCTTACCAGGTCAAGAAAATATGATCATATTACCCCAATTTTACAGTCTCTGCACTGGCTACCTATTAAGTTCTGTGTCAGTTACAAATTATCATTACTTACCTAAAAGCCCTTAATGGTTTAGCTCCTGTGTACCTAACTAGCCTTCTACCACGTTACAACCCATCATGCACCCTAAGGTCACAAAACGCTGGACTTTTGGTAGTTCCTAGGATAGCAAAGTCCACTAAAGGAGGTAGAGCTTTTCCACATTTGGCTCCCAAACTCTGGAATAGCCTTCCTGATAATGTTCGGGGTTCAGACACACTCTCTCGACGTATTTAAATCTAGATTAAAAACACATCTCTTTCGCCAAGCACTCGTATAATGTATCTCTTAAATTGTGACTGCAGTTGCATCTGATCAAAAGTGCATTGTTATTCTTTAGCTTGGGTTAAACTCATTTATTTTACTTTGTTGGAACAGCAGCTAATGATGTCTCTATCTGTTTCTCTGTTTTGCCACGGGATTTACAGTGGTAACAAGGATTAAGACAAGCTCCAGTCTGGATCCAGAACACCTGAGAAGGGATGATGCTGACCCTCAGAGGACCCCAGATGATGCTAACCCTGAAACATAGAACTAACAAATATTGCTACAAGTGTGACTGCATTATATAATAATTGCTGTTAACAATGTTCCTCGTCTGGCTGACTACGTCTTGTATTAATTTTTCTGAAAATTCCTGTCATATGCACATAAACTGACAGTCACCACTTATAAGCTACAACTAAATATTGTAGACACGCAATTTTCTGTAAAGTTGCTTTGAAATGATTTGTATCGTAAAAAGCGGTATACAAATATACTTGAATTGAATACACTGCATGAATGAATACACCCCCTCTCAAACTGAACAAATTCAGCAATAACTCTTTACTTAGAAGACATTATAGGGTTCTTTGGAGATTTAATGTTCCAACAAGCCTGCTTGGTCAATTACTATTGATCAAGCGTGATACTATTATATGTGACTAGAAAATCTGTACACCCGACATTGAATTATTGTCAGTTTCCCTTAGTCCATTTTATTTGCTACGGGAATTTCCCCAATTTTTTATAATGGTTGTGTACATTCATCCAAAAGCTAGCAACGTCATTGCATCGAAAATTGCTTAAAGCTAAGCAAGCATACAAAGTTAAGTTAGAAAATAATTTGGCAGACAACAATTTAGGCTCAGCTTGGTCTGGTATGAAGAAATTTGTGGGATTACAGCATAATGTGAATAAGTGCTCTTTGTGTTTTGACTGTTTTAGATCAAATGATGATCTTTCAAATGCTCTTAATAGGTTTTATTCAAGATTTGAAGGTTTTGATTTTAAAGATGAAGTAGAAGAATTGCGATGCCTGTGTAAGGATGATTCCTTAGACCAGTCCTTTGTCTTAAAACCAGGCAGCAGTGGACAAAATTTTTCTCTCCACTAAGGTGAATAAGAGTCCTGGTCCAGACTACATATGTGGGAGAATATTAAAGCACTATGCAAAGCAATTAACTTCAATATTTCCTGATATTTTTAATTGGTAACTATGGGCACAGAAGGTACCTAGCCTGTGGGAAAAGTCTACTATTACTCCTGTTCCTAAATGCAATAACCCGAAAGTGTTAAATGATCCGAGACCAGTTGCCCTCACCTCCTTAGTAATGAAATCATTTGAGAAACTGGTGAAGTCTGAGATATTGAGTAAGACTGGACAAGCCCTCGATCCTATGCAATTTGCATAGAGCGAATAGAAGTGTTGAGGATGCTTCACTTATGTTGTTAGACTTACTGACTAAGCATCGGGAGGGGAAAAATACCAATGCAAGACTGTTGTACATTGACTTCTCTTCTGCTTTTAATACTATACAACCTAATATCCTAGCTGTGACCATGGGGCCCACGTAGAGCGGCCGATGTGAGGCACCCTGAGTGACATAGATTCCTAATGAACAAGTATACTAAGTATTAAAAGTATACAACAAGTTTACTATGTACTAAGTACTAAGTATAGTTCAAATCTATTTTACTGATATAAAAAATATAATTAAACTGCATTTGGAGTATCACTTGTGCACAATGACAAGCCTGACATGTGTTTTAATGTCACTATTGATGAGGATTATTTAATTTTTGAACAATATCAGTCGTTAAATGTGAGATGTTTAAAGTGTACCTGAAGTATACTTGCAATAGTTCTGTTGTAGCACAATCAAATATACTTTAGTATATTTGTTCAGTTTATCTTTAGTTGACCTTCAGCACTACTTCCACACAATGAAAGCACAAATTTATCAGAGTTTAGTAAACTAAAAGTACAGTTGCAGAGTATTTTATTAAGTACATAAATATGTAAATGTATTTGTAGACGGCTATACATAAATTGAAACAAATGTATTTCAAATACATACGTATTTTTCACTATGGGTATGAATTTTTAAATACATGTTATGTCAAAATTATGACTGTTGAAAAAAACTAACTGTTGGATACCAATGAGACATGAAACTGGCCCCATTTACACTGTAAACAACTCAAGTTTCTCATTCAATTATTACACAAACTTAACCTTAAAAGCAATACAAATCATACTAATGGTGACTTAAATAAAAATAAAACATTAAATAATCATTTTATCTTTCATTACAGAAGTAAACATACAGATTCTCATTATTCCACGTTTTGACCAAGTACATAAAGCTAAATTATTCCAGCGCAAGGGATTATGGGTATTCCCACCAGGCCAGTCACAATGCTTCTCAAGTAGCTGTAAGCTTTTCAAGCTTTATTAAAAGCAAAGTCAAACTCTCCGTTTGACAAACTGCAGCATGTGTGTGTGACAAAATAGAAGTTTCTTACACTGTAAGTGCAAGGCTGTGTTTTGTCTGTTTGTGTTTCTCTGTGACAGGCTGGTTTAATTCCTCTACTGTAATCCTATTACATCTCACCATATTATTACCGAGATGTAACCACGATGTCCATGGCATTATTATCTGAGACAGTACACAGCAGACACAGGTACTCACAGCAAACACTCAGGTAAGAATGACATTTATCTACCTGTTCTGTTGTTAACTATACCTTCATTCAACAGACTGAAATATTCAAATTGTTACTTAAATATGTTTCTCTGAGATATTTATTTCAGGAATTACTGTACTTTATGTGGTGCTTTTGAAATTGCTATAAGGCCTAGTTCACACAGGACACAAAAAACACACACACACACAAAAAAAAAACTGGTGAGCGTTATATTTACCTAATAGTGTTCAATTATGTAAAATGAAACTCAGTAATTTCCATTTTTGGTGTTTAGGTCTATAATACTGCAACAACATATCTAAATACTGCCTAGGCCTTAGATAGACCTGCTGTGCATCACAACTGCAACTAGCACTTTTGCTAATGGAACTTGTTGAGGACAGTGGAAATATAAGGTAATCAACAAAGCGATCTGTAGGAGCTGGATTGAACAAGATTACTTCTGACGTATTTCTGAGCATGTCTTGTTCGTAGAATCCTGTGTACTAGCTGTTCAGCACATTTCTTAGCTATCCACATTCGTAGCGTTTTGAGAAAAAATACTGCATAAATGTAGGTGGTTTGTTGATGTTCAACATTTCCTTATTCAGGTTTATGTACGTGTAGCATTAGTACAATACTTTTACACACAAGAAGACATTACTCACACTAATATAATCTGATTCAAATTCTAATCCAACACTATAAGAAAGTAATCTGCTAATTCCACCTCAACCTGGATATCTGTAACATACTCTGACAGTGTCAAGAGCTCATGCAACAGAAATAAATTATGAAGACTAACTGCACTAGCATAACCCGTCATAACATAAAACGTCCCATGTGTTTGCGCATCTCAAATCATCCGGAAATATAAAGTAGAGCGAGGAAATGTCAACCACCTCAGGTCATTTCTTAGAGTAAATTGCACAAACTGGGCATATTCAGAGCAACAGCTTACTGAACAAAATTAATAAAAACAAAAACTTGTCTGTGTCATCAGGTCTCCTTAGAGGATTCATCATGTCAGGTTCACCTGAGATTGAGGAACTACCAGCAACACAAACAGGTAAAAAAAAAATTACTGATTTCGAAACAAGGAAAGATCTACATTTTAGAGTATCACACTGATTGCAGAACACATTCTGCTAGCCCATTCATTATTTCACAGTACTGATGAAGCAATACTGGATTTCTCACTCTTTATGCTTTGATACACCTATCATTATCTGTCATTAAAGGCTGCATTAGACTGTAGATCTGGAAACTGGTTTAACATGATTTATGCATCAATCCACTGATTTAAATGACAAACACCTTTGCATCTCAGGGCCCAAAGGTGTGATCCATGACTGGAGGAAGTTCAAACTTGAGAGTGAGGACCATGAAAGCATCCCTTCAAACAAGAGAGAGCTCCTTAGACAGATGTCCAACCCCAAATCCAGCAATGATGAGAGCCGGGAAAAACTCAACCGCAAGGTAACCGTAAAAAATTTCCCAACTGAGGTCTACATATAACAAGCACAATAAAATTTAATTCCTACAGCTTACTGGCTTGTACATAGTTACTCATTTTGTACAATTAACATTTCCTGCATTTTAAAATGATAGTAAAGTCATCAATCAAATTATGCAATGATCAAAAAATGTTAAGTAGATTTTCATGAGGTAATCACAGTGCTTTAAAAATCGTGTAACTACATTCTGCACTGGTTTCGATCAGGGGAAAAAAAAACCTAGGACTAGTTTGCAAAAGTAGATTTTCCAAAAAATTCTAAATACTCCCAAAATTTGATCAAATGTCTATTGTGAGCCAAGGATTCTAACGATATAAGACACTCTAGGAACGATTTACGATATGTGTGTATTATTGTACTTTTTGATCGCTGGAACGACCCCGTCAGTCCAACTGGGGCGAGCTTTGGTGTCATTGTAGACGATGTAAGTTTTATCATCTCTCCTAGTTTCAAGTCTCTATGACTTACAGGGTTACTCAAATCTTGCCTTGGAGGGCAAGTGCACTGCAGAGTTAAGCTCAAATCCTGATCAAACCTACCTGTAATTTTCTAATGATCCCAAAGATATTGATTTACAGGCTCAGGTGTGTTTGATCAGGATTGGAGCTAAACTCTGCAGTGCACTGGCTCTCCAGGGTAAGATTTGAATAACCCCGACTTACAGTTTGGTCTGCCCAAACAGTTTTAGGTGGAGAATGCTGATCCATGGCCATTCAAACAATTACTATAAGGTTTCAACGCTACTTGCTTGAAACCGATTTTAAGTGTTTGAGTGTTTCAAGTGTTGCTTTGCATGTTTATTAAAATTGCTGTGTTGCTGTGTCTGACCACATGCAGATGAGCATTCAGGAGTACGAAATGATCCAAGAAGAGGATGAAAGGTGTCTGCGTAAGTATCGCAGGCAGTGCATGCAGGAGATGCACGAGCGCCTGAGTTTTGGGCCTAAATTCGACGCTGTGTTTGAGTTGGATAGTGGGGAGGCCTTCTTGGATGTCATCGAGAAAGAGCACCATCTGACCCTAGTGATTGTGCACATCTATGACGACGGGATCACAGGATGTGATTCTCTCAACAACTGCTTGACTTGCCTGGCAGCAGAATATTCCACCATCAAATTCTGCCGAATCCGAGCCTCCGCCACAGGAGCGGCCGAGCGTTTTTCAGACGACGTTCTGCCCGCCCTGCTGGTGTACAAGGCTGGAGAGCTGCTGGGCAACTTTATGTGCATTACCAAGCATCTGAATGAGGAGTTCTTCGCTACGGATGTGGAGAACTTCCTAAATGAGTACGGCCTGCTGCCAGAGAAAGATTTTGCAGCCTGTCCCGTTGAGGAAGAGAATGTCGACGTGGAATAATTGAGGAAATTCAAAGGGAGGAAGTGAATTACATTAGTCAACCTGTCAGACTTGTTTCAGAGATAGATTGAGTATGACGCTCTGACTGGGCCATGACTTCAACAAACACGCACACCTCAAGGCATTTGCGAACACGTGATTTATAGCATTTAAATATGTCATAGCTTTATCAAAGGCACACAGTCATGCAGGGTTACATTTACATTACATTTACATTTTACATGTACATTTAATCATTTAGCAGACGCTTTTATCCAAAGCGACTTACAGAGGAGAACAATAAAAGCAGTCAGGTCAACAAGAGATCAACAACAACAGTATACAAGTGCCATGACAAGTCTCAGTCTAGTACAGAACGCAAAGCCAGGCTTTTTTTCTTTTTAATAAATGGTTCCCACACATTTTGACTAATGAGTTTCCGTGACTTTTCCATGCTCTTTAGTTTGTGATATCTGGATAAGGATTTTAAAAAATATTCAAATTTAGATTTACTCACTCATGAATCATTTTGACCTATCTATGAAGCAGATTTGCAGAGCTATGGTTAAACTCAGGTTTAAGTGATGACTTGACATCCTTTCCCAATCCCGTTCCCCTGCCTCTCCTCAAAACTATTATGTGAACCTGGACCACAAAATCAGTCATAAGGGTAAATTTTAATTTTTAATTTTAATCTAAATATTGAGAAAATTGCCTTTAAAGTTGTCAAAATTAAGTTCTTAGCAATGCATATTACTATTCAGAAATTAAGTTTTGATATCTTTATGGTAGGAAATTTACAAACTATCTTAATATCCTAATGATTTTTGGCATTAAAAGAAAAACTGATAATTCTGACCCATACAGTGTACTGTTGGCTATTGCTACAAATATACCCATGCAACTTATGACACATATGACTATTTAAGGCAACGATGCCCAAGAAATATTATTTTAAAAGTGTGAGGGAAAATAAGATTCACACAAAAATTTTACATTACATTAATATGGTTTGCAAAGAAGCTGATGGAATATTTATAGAGGAGATAATATGCACTATGTTCACAGGTTTGGGGTCAGTATATATATATATTTTTTTCTTTAATTCATCACAAATTCATTTAATTGATCAAAATTTATTGATTGAGCCATTTATAATTTTACAAAAAGAAAAAGGATAACCTTTTGAAAAGCATCATTCCAAGAATCCTAAAATTTTTTTTCGAGTTTCCACAAAAATATTACGCAACACAACAATTTCAACATTGTCATTAAGAAGTGTTTTGTGAGCACCAAGAATATTTCAATGATTTCTGAATGATCATGTAATACTGGAGAAATGACTGCTGAAAATAGCTTTGCCATCACAAAAATAAACAAGACTTTAAAAAAATATTTAAATAAAAGCTACTTTAATTTGTTATTCACTTAATACGACCGTTTTACTGTATTTTTGATCAAAAGAAATGTCTTTCAGAACATACTGACCTCAAACAAAAAGTAGTGTACATTCATTACAGAAATGGAATTGTTTCTGCTGACATTTTTCAGGTATAGAAACAGAATTTTTAAATCTTATACAATTGCCTGGTTTTCTGTGATTATGGGAATTCTCATTTGCAGAGAATGAGAGTAGCCTTCTTATTTAAGCATGCTTAGGCTTGCAACATGAAAGTTAAACTGACAAACAGTACTGGTCATCCTTTGTGTATTGAGCCGCTATCTGCTTAATTAATAAAAAATATGAAATAATGTGATTTAATTTGGTGTAATGCTGCACTCCATGACAGGATGACTTACTTCAATAAAACACAAGGAAGTCCAAAGACACTCCTCGTTCCTTTATGTCTTCATGACTGGCTCTGTGCTACAAATGCCATTCCAGGTAAAACATGTCTTGACACGTCCTAAACTAAACCACTGCTTAAACAAAAAACTAAATGACTTTGTTAATGATGCAACATGATGATTAAAAGGTGGTCCAACAAGTTACTCTAAATGTTTCAGTGCCCAATCACATTCAAATGTGATCAGTTTTAATGGCTTTGCGATGTAGAAATCATAAAGTATGTTTTAACAGCTGGTCCAAGATCTGAAAAAAAAATCAAATCCCCTGATTTAGAAGGAAGGAGAATCATTACCCATTACATCACAAAAATTATCACAAAAATAGTTTTCAGTGATTATATTTCATGCCAAGGGCATTTTCCATTCAGTTAAAGTTAATAGAACAGTTCCTTTATGCCTTTAATGCTGCGCTGTTACAGAAGCCAGAGGAAACTGGTTTGATAATCACATGACAAATGGCACAGTGACAATATACTGAGGAAAGAAAAAAAACATTTAATTTCAGAAGAAAATGAACCCATCAGTGAATGTTGGGGACATAATCCTCTAGAATGTATTTGTATTGTGTAACATTAAGATTTGGCTTGACCCAAATAGCCAAGGAGTCTCCATATACTTTTGCCTTATATTGTATTTTATATATTTCTATAATAGTTCAACTTATTATATATTTTTTACAATTATATTTTAAATCATATTTAACATCACAGAGTATAATTATACAAACATACACACTCACTTAGGCATAGTTACACAATCATTCATACAAAAGTTTTAGCTTTTTCCATTAATTGAAATACAGTAGAGATGTGACTGTGGCAAGGAGAGCAACGGCTGCTGCTATGGCCACACCTGCATGTTTGAGAAAGAGAGAGAGAGAGAGAGAGAGAGGTCATCAGTCACCAAGAGGTGGAAATGGACCAATGGAAATGCTAGAATGTCTCTAGGAATTATATGAATCACACAAAGATAGATATGGTCACATCAGCCCAACTAACAACCAACATGGAGTCACTCACACTGTATCATTATACAACCTACTGTTATCGTTACCTACAGTCAAACCAAAATTTATTCAGACAGCTTCAAAGTTTTTCACATTATCACAGCTTATTCACTGTAGTTTAGAAAATAGTCATAAAATAGAACTCAGAGTTAAACTGTCTCAGAACAAATTGATAATGCCAAAGAACTTTGATAGAAAGGTATGTAATGAATTAAGTTGAACAGCTGTCAGCTGTTAAATTCAAATACATTATTAGATAATACCAATTTAGGTCAACCAATTACCAATCAACCAAACTTAATTTTGCTATCCTCACTTACATGATTGAACCTGGACCCATATAAAAAAAATTAAATATATATTTTTTTACAAAAACAAATATGCACAAGGAAAGGCGGACTTATGAGGACATAACCCATGTCCCAATTTTTCAAAATGCTTGTAAACCCTACAGAATGAGTTTTATTTTGAGAAAGTAAAAATGCACAAAGTTTTTTCTGAGGGTTAGGTTTATGGGTAGGGTTGGTGAAGGGCCATAAAATATACAGTTTGTACAGTATAAAAACCATTACACCTATGGGATGTTCCCACTTTTCACAAAAACAAACAGGTGTGTGTGTTTGTATAATTATATAATATATATATATATATATATATATATATATATATATATATATATATATATATATATATATATATCTCTGGTGTCTGAATAACTTTTGGTTTGACAGTGTATCGTTGAGCCTCATTTAATGCTGAATAAATTTCATTGCACACAGAGAAATAGAGGGATATAATAAATGGGGATATCCATGATATAAATGGGGATATCCGTTTAAAAATTATTAATTCAGAATAACTTACCCGCATAATATTGAGGGGCTTTCTGAATTATGGGATTTTCAGCTTGGATTTCTGAGATGACATGCTTACTGGAATCATCATCATGGCTGTCCGTTATCTCAGATCCAGAAATAGCGGAAAATACTAAAGAAAAAAAACATGCACAAACGTGTAAATAACTTAACTAGGTATCGCAGGCTTATACCAATGAAGATGAGGAAATGACACAAGGGGAAAAATAAAAAGAGGAAAATAGTCTCCTCTTTCCAAGGTAAAGGTTGTGTTGTGGTAAAGACGATTATCCAAAATTCCCAGAAGGGCTTGTTGTTAAAAGGGATCAGACATTCTATAGCCTGTGGCTAGTCATATTACCTCTTCAACATTTTTCCTTCTAACCATACATGGAAACCACTGGTGGGCAAACCTAATCTTGTTTGAACACGAGGCCAGGTGTAGCTGGCTATGATATGAGGGTGTGTCACAAGAGGGCTGTATGCACCTATTTAGACATGGTTTAACCTTTGGTACTCTATAGGCACACACCTATACACATTCTTTAACCATAAAGCTCCTACAATACTTGAGTTCAGTCATCCCTGAATCCTAACGACTTTGCAAGGACTTGCTCTACATTGCACAATGCCCTAGTCACACATCTGAGGACCACTTACAAAAGCCCTAGGTGTGATCTTTGTAAACCAATACAAATCGATTTACAAAATATAACATTCAAATAAGCCATGTTATAACATGAGACACTCAAATAAAGTGAGAGCATTAATTAACCCTAAAGTCTCCTAGTGAAATATGGAAACCTACTGCTCTCCAAACTAGTATCTATGTCCTCTTCTGGTGTTTCGCAGTCCAGCATCTCTTTCAGACGCTCGGCCACATCAGCCGTACTTTCGTCTGGGAACATGTAGTCACACACAGACAGGCCAGAGATGGGCATCGGTGCAAACACACGTCGAGGAAGAGCCTGCTGCCCACTGCACAAACCTAGAGAAACAAAATGGGAACTTGAATTATGAATACACTGATGATGAACTATGAATACATTTATTTTTCTGCCACGTTTAAACGTTTTTACTCCATGAAGACAATCGTGACAACCTACTGCCATCTAGTGGCAAGTTTGATGTTTGAAAAAGTTTGTTGTGGAACTGTTTGTTTTGGGATAGTGACAAGATATGTTCGTAACCATTGCAATGGATGTCAATGGGAACCAAAACTGTTTGGTTACTAATATTCTTCAGAATATCTTCTTTTATGCACCTCAGAAAGAAGAAAGACAAACACATTTGGAACAACATCTTTGGGTGAACTATCCCTTTTAAAAGCACATGTAAGACATGATGGACTACTGTACCTTTCTGACTCCCTTCATTTATTAAAAGATCTTCCAGAAACATCTCCACTCTGAAGCAAACCGTGTTTATGAGGTCTCTCTTAATGGCCTACCAGTACAAAGGAGAATTTAAATCAGTATTAGTCTTCTCAAAGACGATAAATAACAGGCAAACAGGGAAAAAATGTTATGGCTGTTAACCAATAAATGGCTAGTATTAAATCTTTTTGTCTAAATAAATGAATAGTAAAACAATAAAATAAATGAATTCAGGCATTACAACATCATAATGTACAGTATAAAAAAGTATTTACTTAATTGCTAGTATATATATATATATATATATATATATATATATATATATATATATATATATATATATATATATATATATATATATATATATATATATATACATACATACATACATATACACACACACACACACACACACACACATACAATTTTGTCTCATAACAATATGGTAGTGATGCATTGCACATCCCGAAGCATAGAGCAGTATGAGTAGGCATTAATGACCTGTGCTGCATGTCTGACTTTGGGTTTGTTGTTGTGGATGTAGGCCCTGCAGTGAACCACCCCTCGAACCCTCATGGAGCCACTGCACACCTGAACCAGAGCAGTGCTCCGCTCATCCAGCTCTGACTGTTCCTGTGACATTGATGAACCTATTAAACATTTGACAATACAAACATATACGTCCCACAGATATGTATACACTATTATAAGATAAGACCCTCACGTCTGAGACAAAGATCCGTGTTGGCAGTGTCTGACGATTGGTTGTTTTGGGGTTCTTCTTCTGAAAAAAGAACAAACATGTGCCTGAGCTCAAACGTAGCATCAGCATGACAGAGGAATGAGAGAGTTTTTACCTGTCCTGATATGAGTTCAGAGTCATCTAATGCCTGCCTGCCATTTACGAGACAGTAAGCAGCCTCGATCTGTTTAGCCCACCTCCTGAGACCATCCTGGACAAGGGGAGCAAAGAAGATTTAGTTCACTACATGGCAACTTACTCTGCTTATATCCTTTTCTCAAATCTTCATTCTTTACACAATCGTTCACAGGTAAAACATTATCTTGTTTTCATATATACCCATCTCACCTTCATGCACTTGTCTGTGTTATCAGAAGAAGATCCTGTCACAGGGATCTGCAGATCTACCTCAACAGAGCAGGTCAGCATGGGCCAGGACGATGAGATACTGGTCTGATACTTCCAGTCTGCTGGTTTGGCTGAACTCTAGAAATTCAATAGTATATAAAACACAGCTAAATACACTATTTGCCAAACTATTCTAAGCTTTATGACAAAAAAAAGTGTCTCTTACCTTTGGATCTTTTACATCAAATGTTTTGCAGACGAGTCTGTACACTTTAAGTCAAGGATCATGCAAACGTATGTGGTTATTCATATAAAGTGATGCTTTTAGATCACAGAGTTTAATAGCTGGAGGCAGTGTGCAGGATACTTCTTTGTTTTGGAGCAGATATGCAGGGTGACTCGATCAGTCACATCCTCCTCTGACAGTTCCCACAATCTCCCCTTAATTATGTATTTCTCCATGGCAAATATAAGCTATGTAAAGAGACCAGCACAAAAATAAGGGATTAACTGATGATGGCCTACTAAATCACCTTTAATGAAACAAGCTCAAATGTGATCCAGTCAATTTCGAAATTATTGCTATAATGTATTTAATTAAACTTAATTAAACAGATAAATAATAAATGAAATATATATATTTTTAATTTTAAACAATACATCAAGGCCCATACCCTTTTTAATGCATTTTGGGCATCTTTGGAGAGTTCAGGTGGGGTCAATAAAAACAGGCCAAGAACACTAAGACCCCCTGGTAACATGCGGGACACCTAGAATAAGGAACATCAAAACCCTTTACACTGTAACTAGACAGTAAAACATTTCAAAGCCACCGTGCAAGTGGTAAGACATCAGGCTAATCACCTGCTTGGCATGTTCTGTGACCCACTCCACATCAATGTCATCCAGTGGGCCGACCCCTTTCGAAGCCTTCGGCTGCCCCTCACTCTCCCTGTGAGGAGTCTGCACAGCCAGCACCACAAAATCTCTCTGAGGAGAGGACTACGAAAAGAAAAGGATAGGAAAAATAGTTGTGTGTACTGACATTATTAATTATAAATGAGTTTAGTTTCCTTACTTGACCAGCCAGGAGTCCGGTCACACATGATCCAGGAGCTGCCTGAAGCCCACTAAGATATTCCTCCACAGCTTCATCTACAAAATAACTTCTACCCATTCTGCCTCTAAACATACAAAAGACAAATAAAAAAAAAAAATCTATATTGTGCAATATTAACCTGCTTGCAACTATAAAATGACAACCAAACATATGTTACCATTTCAAAATAATGTTAAAATACCTTTATACTGCATTTTTACTGAGAAAATACCAACATTTGGACAGGTATTGGAGTTGTTAAGGGGATACATTTTATTTTTATTATTATCATTATTATCCATGAAGTTCAAATGAGCATTCAAATCAGTGTCGGTCTTCTTAATGACAGTGATTAATAGTGAAATGTATTTAGTCAGCCTTTTGATCATGACAAATATTGCGTGAAATAATTTTCATATTATGGCTGATAACAATAAACTTAAAATATGTGACCCTGGAGCACAAAAGCAGTCTTAAGTCGCTGCTGTGTATTTCAAGCAATAGCCAAAAAAAAACAAAAAACATTGTATGGGACAAAATTATTGATTTTTATTTTATGCCAAAAATCATTAGGATATTAAGTAAAGATCATGGTTCATGAAGATATTTTGTACATTTCCTACAGTAAATATATCAAAACATAATTTTTGATTAGTAATATGCTTTGCTAAGAATACACATGGACAAATTCAAAGGAGATTTTCTCAATATTTAGATATTTTTTTGCACGCTCAGATTCCAGATTTTCAAATAGTTGTATCTCGACCAAATATTGTCCTATCTTAATAAACCGTACATCAATTGAAAACTTATTTATTCCGCTTTCATATAATGTATGAATTTCTAAGAATTGACACTTCCGACTGGTTTTGTGGTCCAGAGTCACATATGCTATTTAGTTGAAATAAAATACTTAAAAATAAAAGTAATTGTTTTAAATGCTAAAAGTAAATTTAGGAACCAGGCATCGTAACGAATAGAATGAAAAATGTGACCCTGGACCACAAAACCAGTCATAAGGCCATTTTTTTACAATTAAGATTTGGAAGTCAAATAAATAATCTTTCCATTGATGTATTCTTTATTATTAAGATTTGACAATATTTGTCCGAGATATAACTATTTGAAAATCTGGAATCTAAGAGGGCAAAAAAAATAATAATAATGAGAATTCTAAAGATTGAGAAAATTGGCTCTATAGTTTTCCAAATTAAGTCCTTAGCAATGCGTATTACCAAACAAAAGTTAAGTTTTAATACATTTTCATTAGTAAATTTATAAAATATCTTCGTGGAACATTATCTTTACTTAATATCCTAATAATTTTGGCATAAAAGAAAAGTCAATAATTCTGACCAATACAATGCATTTTCGGCTATTGCTACAAAATATACCTGCGTGACTTAAGACTGGTTTTGTGGTCCAGGGTCACAAATTAATATAATTCTAATTAGATTTTAGTTTTGAGCAGTCACTGTTTCTACAGCTGAGCTCAAAATGAAGAACAGAAGCAGTTGAACTTTCTAATTATGAATGAAATCAGAAAGCTTGCACAACATATAAAATCACGGTATTTTAGAAAACAATATAACAACAGTGTTCCACAAAATATTGCAAAGAAAATCTTCAAATCTACCTTCAGACTACGCACACTTCTTCAGACAGCTGATGAGTTCTCAGTGGACTCAATACGTGTGACATATCGTCGCATCTAATACACGCACCTCAGTTCAAGAGCTCTGATTGGACAATACGTCCGCAAGTCCGTGATGCTTTGCGGCTTAAGTTTACATCGCTCAATTATGATGTAAGGGCAGCTAACTGCTAATGCTAACTGTTGCAGTGTGCCGGAGAGATGGCGGCACTTCTTCAGCAAACGCTGGAGAGAACCGAGATAAACAAACTACCGAAAGCAATTCAGAACAAGCTCGAGAAAGTTCTGTCAGAGCAGCAGACGGAAATAGACTCTCTGAAATCCCAGCACGAGCGATATAAAGCAGACTGCGGTGAGTAACGCTAGCAGGAGGGCCAGAGATTCATTCAACAGTCTTCTGTTCTGTTTAGGTATCATAAGTGCATTTATACTGATTCAAGACTTTGAAGAACATGTTGTCTGGTTAATTATTTTGTAAAAGCTTGTTTGTTCCGCACATATGAGCTACTAGATTGTGTCTACTGCTAAATTCTTAATATAAGATAATTCTGAGAGTTGGTGGCAAACCACAGAAAACGTTTGGCTCATGCTTGTCTGTTTTTCCGTTTTTAGCCTTGAACTTCATGTATGCAATTGATCAGATCTCTAGATAAAGAGATGTTATAAATGTAATATAAGCACACAAAGCCTCCCCTTTTAACCATCATTAATTCATTCTTACAGTTAATTCAGTTTTAATAATAAATGCGTTGCCATGAAGTGTCAAAGGAGCTGTCAGTAGGATTTGTCGCAGTAAAATGTTACTTTTTTTCTTTTTTTAATGAACAGAGCAACAGTACTTTAATCTTGAGAAGAAGCTAACTGAGAGTCAGGAGCAGTTCTTGTCCCAAAGCAAAGAGTATCACAGTATTAAAGAGGAGAACAGCCGTCTCGGTAAGTACTATGTGTTGTTTTGTTTTTAATATGGGGATTGTATTGATGTGGCATTAATGTATGTAACATAAGTGTGCTTGTTCTTTCTTAAAGCTGAGGAACTTAAGAAGTTAAAAGATATAGAGGAAGAGCAGGGGACAACGCAAGAGGTAGCTACGATTCTCTCACCTGTCATGCTTCATACGGACCTTCATGCTTGAGCAGTTAAAGATGATGAAAATATCCCAATGTTTTTGCATTTCAGAGTAAGCCACCAAGAGCCAAGTATGAAATCGAGGCAGAAAACCGAGAGCTCTCACGGATGCTTGAGAAGAGATCTCAAGAAGTGGAAAACCTCAGCGGTATTATGAGTTATTTATGACACTGTCGTTTGCATGAGTGATCAAGCTTGTCATTGACTTTGGAGTTTAATGGCGTAAACCAAATAGGATTGTTTTCATTACTTAATTGAACAACTTTAAGCACTTTTGGAGCACCAAAATATCAGTCCAAATAGATGTGAAATTTCACAATTCTCAGTACCATAGCAAACCTTCTATGTTTTGGACCTCAGTTTTTATTTATTTATTTTTTTAAGTTAATTATTAATATACATTATTCAGTAATGTTTTGGTCAGTAAGATTTTTTAAATGTTTTTAAAAGAAGAGTCTTATGTTCTCCAAGGCAATTTATTTGGTTAAAAATAGGCTAGAAACACAAATATTGATTTTGAAAAATGGATAAATATTTCTCTATTTGAAAGTATAAATAAAAGATTCCTGTGTTGGCAAAGCTGAATTTTTAGTAGCGAATACTTCAGTCTTCAGTCACATTCTAATATGCTCAGTTGTGCTGCTTAATTTGTATTTTTTTGTAATTTTATTTATCCCCCGGGATTCATTGAGGAATATAAGGTTCAAATAGCAACATTTATTTGAAATGGAAATATTTTTTAGAATTACTTTTGGTCAGTTTAATTAACCAATTTAGTTTTTTTTTTTTTTTTTTCAAAAAAAATTATATTGACCCCAAACTTGGTTTAAATGTTAGTATGTAAAATGAAAACAGTGGAATGTAGCTATTAGGTATTTGTAAATGAATAAATATTAGGTATAGTCAAGTAAACCGTTGGTAAAAGTTGGTTTTTAATTTAAAAGTACCAATGCTTTTGACATCCATAATTGCTAAAATGTATCTTCTTTTTATTATACAGAGGATCTTAAACGTCTCAATGACAAACTTGTGGAGACCAACACAATCAAGATGGAGCTCCAGCTTAAATTAGATGAACTTCAGTCATCTGAGGTTTCCATTCAGGTGAATAGTGACTCCCATTCAGTCGTTCTTTCTCTATAATGCAAGAATACATCTGATGACAAGTCCATACATTGATTTGATTGTTTGAAAGGTTTGCTGTGTTTCTTTCTCATTAGTATCGTGAGAAGCGGATGGAACAAGAAAAGGAGCTCCTTCAGAACCAGAACACATGGCTGAATTCAGAGCTGAAGAGTAAGACGGATGAGCTATACACACTATCCAGAGACAAGGGCAAAGAGATCCTGGGGCTCAAGTGCTCTTTAGAGACCAAGAAGGAAGAGGTGTGAGGAATTTGAGATCCTTAGTTATCAGTTGAGCTATATCCGTATTAGATTCTCTTATATGCAACAGTCTTATGTACTGTCATAATCAGGTGACCAGACTTCAGGACCAAGTGAACACGCTGAAGAAAAACAATGACAACATGCAGAAGAGTACCGAGGACATGATGAACAAGCTGAAAGAGGTTCACTATCACATTCCTGTTCTTATTTAGTTTACCATTTCACATGGAAGAAAATTTAAATGAAGGTTGCGTTTTGTCTTCTGTTTTAGGCTAAAGACCAGCGGGCCTCCATGGAGGAAAAGTATCGCAATGAGCTGAATGCTAACCTCAAACTCTGTAATTTGTACAAGGTCAGTTAATGTTGATATCTGTTGTGCAGGGTCTAATGTTAACGTATGGTATGATTCAAATCTGAATCCTGTTGTGTTCACAGAATGCAGCAGCAGACTCCGAAGCCAAAAACACTGAATTGAACAGAGCTGTAGAAGAGCTCAACAAACTGTTGAAGGAGGCGATGCAAGGTTCGAAAATTAAGCATATTTAAGTTAATCTACTTTATATATCTTTGTCGTTTATTTTAGTTCATTGCTGTAGCGTAGACATCGGAGAATGGCGCTAACAGTCAAGATCTATCTAATTTTTCACAAATTTCAATTTAATCTCTTCTAATATTTAAAAATAGTTAATGTAAAAGGATGGTTGAGGACATTGCATTGTGGGATATACTATCTAAAATACTGTGTAGTATATTGCATGTTCAAAATATGTTCACAGTATGCATTCTGTAGATGTAGTAGTATTGTAGTATGCTTCCATAAACATATCTATTGTCTTGTTTTAGGTTTAGTTACAAATGTTCTATCATTGCCTCACTGTGAATGTTGTCAAGTTTAGATGTTATGTGGTGTTAAGCAGATACTCTGTCTCTAATCAACAGCTAATAAAGGCACAGAGAAGAAGCTGTCAGAGCTGCAGAGTGTGAGGGAGAGAGCAGAGGCTGATCTACAAGAGAAGGTCAGGCATCTGGAGAAAGAGCTGGAGAACGCCAACACACGGCTTGCAGACTTGAAGCGGAGAGGTAATAATGAGCACAGGCTGAAGAATCTCTTCTGGGTAATTACATTGTCATCTCATTAATTTTTTATTTGTGTACTTCAACAGGTGTTCCAGCTCTCACCGAAGAAGAGCTGACAAACCTCTCTCCAACTGCAGCTGCGGTGGCCAAGATTGTTAAGCCGGGCATGAAGCTAATGGAGGTAAAGAAGATGTTTTTCACAAACAACTAATTTTGTGTGTATCAGTATAAGTAACGTTCCTACATTCGCTTTCAGCTGTATAATGGCTTTGTGGAGGCGCAAGACCAACTGCACCTGGAGAAGCTGGAGAACAAGCGTGTGCACAAGGTTCTGGATGAGATAGTTTCGGAGGTGGAGACCAAAGCCCCCATCCTGAAACGCCAGAGGGAAGAATATGAAAGCATGCAAAAGTCCATGAGCAGCCTTTGTGCCAAACTGGAGCAAGCTATGAAGGTTTGCACACATTTGAAGTAGATGGCAGAGGAGAAGAACACATGATGGTGGTTTGGTGTGACATTAATCTGTCTTTTCTCTTGCATATCAGGAGGTCCATCGGCTGCAGAAGGAGACAGATGAAGCAAATAAGAGAGCTTTAGGGCTAGAGAGAGATAAGCAGAGATCAGAGAGACAACTAACAGACATGTCTGAACAGGTAAGCCACTCACTGACTGTCTGTTGTAATAAACATTGAGATGTAACACTTAGGGGTTTGCAATATGTATCTATAATAATATTGAAATTGTTGTTTTGCCTTAAGCGTACACACTTTCTGTGTGATGTAACCTATTAGAATGCAAAATTCTATATATGGGGGCAAAAATGTTGATTCTGTATGTATATGGCACAAGCAAGTGTGCTGTTTTCCCAAATATAAGCACGATTAGAAATGTGTAAAAAATTAGTAAGTTTATATCGTGTTACATTTTAGTCTGAATATTGTCTGTTTCGTTATTGCACACCCATATCAACACTTAATCTTAGCCTCAGACAACACTGTAATTCTTATGACAATCGACATACGTTTCCACATTCTTTTTTTCATGATTCAGGTTAGTGTGCTGCTGGTGGAGGTGGAGGAAGCACGTGGTAATCAGGTGGTGCGTGAGGATGTGAGCTCAGCGGTGAGCAGCAGCTCTGAGGTCCAGGGCTCACGGCAGGTGGCATTCCGCAGCGTCCAAGAGCTTCAGCAGCAGAACCAGAACCTGCTGGCCCAGATCAGAGATCTGGAAGAGCAGAGAGAGAGGGACCAGAACCAGGCGAAGACTGCCAGGTACTGACCATCTAACTTACATTAGTGCTCATCTTAGAGAAGGTCTTCCAGCAAAATCAGTAAAAACTAAAAATAAACATTCTCACCAGGCAAACAGAGTTGGAGCAAAGTCTAGAGAAGATTCAGAAGGAGCTGGAGCAGATAAAGGAACAGCTAAACCACCAGAAGCAGCTGGCTGACTCTGCCACCCGGCAACGAGACATGTACCGTATCCTGCTGCAGACAGCCGGAGTCGAGCTTCCACCACAGGGTAAAGATTTACTCTTTAGGGTTTGCACTCACACTAGGCACACTTGCCTTGAGCCAAGCCCGAGCGCGATTATCCCACTCCCCTGCTGGCCTGGACTCACTTTGCACTTTTCTGGGCCGGAGCACTAGGGCTGTCGTGGTTAAGAAATTTCCCCTGCGGTTATTATGTGTGGCTCAACATCGGGATATGCGGTTTAACATACCTAATTTATCCTGATTTTGCTGCATACAAGGCTCTATCGTTGAGTTATGTAGCATATATTGTTGCTTTTTTAACTGACAGAGAGACACGTTTAAAAAAATTTTGTTTATTGTTAAATAAATTTTTTTTAAAGAAATCAAAAAGTTCTAACATGTATTACACACGTATTTGTGCGTGACTTTGGACAGCAGCAGAAATCTAGACTGATTATCGCACCATTACTGGCCCACCAGGACAGTGGATTCGCGTTTGAGTCGATGCACTCCTCAAGCAGATAGCGTGTGAGCTCATTATCTGCTCATGCTCTCTTGGGTATGGGCACTGACGCGGAGGTTGTCCGTGACTTCAGCAGGTATGCCTGTTACTTTCACGGCTGTATTTTTACAGATTTCACAAAGAAATAAAATAAAATAAAACCTGATGAGCCCTGATTATGAATGCAAGTCGTTTAATAACACGTTAAGCCTTATGATGGTTTATTAAACGCGTTGAATTCATATTCAGGGATCATCTGATTTTTTGTAGATAGCATACTTTATTCATATGATGTTTAGTGAGTTTGGTCTGTTAATATCACTGTATTAGTACATTAAACCATGTTAAGCGCTTTTCATGTTAAGCATTTTAGAATGCCCCGATGACCTCAAATTATATGTATTGCTATATACATCACCTTGTCTTGTCCTAGTAGTGCCTATTTACCGTATACAATGGCATTTGAAGCATATTGTATGTATTATAAACAGTGAAATAATCGTGTATTTCACTGAAATTCCAGAATCGTATCAAGCTATGTAGCGCATAAAATGTTTATGGTTAACCAATTTAATATTCTACATCTTATTCTTTCTGACAACAAGTAACTTGAATGCAGCAAGGTCATAATCATGACTTCATATGTGGGAAATAGCAGTTTTCGATAGTTTATGAAGGGTGTTAGAGAAGCCATCCCCCCTCAGCACAGTGAAGTGCATCATTTTGTGGTCCATTATTTTGAGTCTTTGGGACACGTTGACACATGACCCCCTCACAAAGTTTTGCTCAATATATTGCACTTTTGCTGCTCAGAAAATGTTCACACAATCGTATACAGCATGTATCAGAAGTTTCGTGATCCACTGCGGTTAGCGCTCACACTAAATGCGTACCATGGCCAAGCCCAACTGAACCATGCTCTGGCCCAGCTCTTCCAAGCGAGCCAGGGCCAGCTAAACGTGCCACGCCATGATCACACTAGTCAAACGATCCAGGCTTTGGGGGGGCAAACGTGCTCGGGCACAGTTAAAAACGCCATATTGTGAGCCAAAACAGTCTCTTTTTTTCTGGCTTTTAACCCAAGTGTTATCTTAAGGAACTAATTTCCCTGTGTCTGTGTTCAGGTTCAGAGGCTGGGTCTCAATCCATAACCCCCAGCAGGGCAGGACCTATTGCCACCAGATCTGCACCTCTGAGGGCTGCAGCTACAGAGTCTGTCCAGGCAACTCAGGCTAAAGCAGCACTTAAACAGGTTAGTCATATTGACTTGCTTTGGTGTTTTAAAAGATTAAGCTAAAAATGTAATGTCATTTTATTCCAAGCCTGTATGATTGTATTTTTTTTATTTAAAAGAGGAGCATAAACATTGTGCTAGACTGCTCTTCTCATTTGAACATTGAACATTTAGTATTAAGCATTAAACTGAATGTTTTCTTCTCCCAGCTTAATGATGCCTTTACAACATATAAAAAGGAGAAGGCAGAAAACGACAAGCTTCTGAATGAACAGATTGAGAGGCTTCGTGGTCAAGTGTCTGATTTGCTCTCACAAAAAGCTAAACTTTCCTCTCAGCTGGAATTTGCCTTCAAACGGTGAGCACAATTTGCCTGAAATATCTCCCATTGCAATCTAAATTTAAGATGGTTTTTAATGTTGTAACGTGAGCAAAGCTAGCTAAAGCCACAGCTGCACGTGTACAGTTAATGCATGTGGCTTTCATCATTTTCTTTCTGTCTTTGCCAACACTTCAAACACACAACAAATGCGCATTGGTTTTCCATGATACTAAAGAGATCATGAAATGGAGAAAAAGAGGTTATACAACAAGAAAAAAATACTGCAACTTGTGATGCCATGATTTCCCTCAACACGCCCCTTAAAGGGTTAGTTCAAGATTTTCAAGATTTTTTTATTCGTCACATACAAAAAAATTATATATAGCATATATAACCAGCAGTGAAATGTGAGTTCAGCCAAATATTAAAATCATGTCATTAATAAATTACCCTCATGTCGTTCCAAACCCGTGTGACCTCCGTTTATCTTCGGAACACAGTTTAAGATATTTTAGATTTAGTCCGAGAGCTCTCATTCCCTCCATTGAAGCTGTGTGTACGGTATACTGTCCATGTCCAGAAAGGTAAGAAAAACATCATCAAAGTAGTCCATGTGACATCAGAAATATTAAAAATATTATCATTTTTACGGATACTGGAGTTTTTCGGTGCAAGCTTATTAAACTAACCTTGAGAACCATTATATAAAGTGTGATGAGTTTTCTTAGTGGAGAATGTCGAAATACAAATTGAATTTAAAAATATGAAATTGAATCCAAATTACATCTAGCTTCTAAAAAGAATGAAATCGTTCAAATCTAAATTGGTCCATGGCAGGTATGAGATGCTTCAGGAAAATGTGAATGCCTTTCGACGAGAGATTGAAGCCCTCCATGAGAAGAATCAAAAGATGACTGCCACTCATCAGAGACATGAGCAAATCATTCACACGATGACTCAAGACCTAAGGGAGGCCAATGAGAAACTGGCCATGGCTGAGGTAAGAAGAAGGTATAATAAACTGAATGGACTATCAACAAACCATTCAGTTTAAATGAAATTGTTTTTCCCTCTCTTTGACAGTTGCGTGTTGAGAACATTCGCAAGGAAAAAGACATTTTGAAGCAAGTGGAGAACAGACTGACCCAGGAGAGAGAGTCCATCCTGACTGAGCAGCGGGGCCAGAGCCTCCTGCTTACCAACCTCAAATCCATTCAGGTACAGCTTGTCCACATATCCCAACCAACTTAGTCAAAGCACTCTTATCTTTGAGCCTTTTCTTTTAACTTCCTCAATATGTTACAGCTTACCATGGACCGCTCTGAGACTGAGACCAAGCAGCGCTACAACAACCAGATTCAGCGTTTGGAGAAGGAGATCATTCAGCTTAAGAAGAAGCTGGAACAGGAAGTGGAACAGAGACACGCACTGGAACGCAACCAAGATGTAAGCTCGTAAAATTCACTTCCTTTTTAGTAGGGTCATTTACTATTGTCAACTAGTCGGTGGACCTGTCTACACCTGACTAATGTCTCTCATTTCTATCGACTAGGTTCAGCTGCTGGAGGCTAAGAAGCAGTTGGAGACACAGACAGCACTACATCAGAAGACTAAGGAGCTGCTAAGAACTGCTGAACAGCAACTGAAGAACAACGAGAACCAGAGCACGGTGCCTAAGCAGCCTGTTAGGACATTACCCAGAGGTAAACATAGAAGGTGAAATTGTGAGTGTCATATTTTCCAGTGCTGTGTAACTCAAGGTCATGTGATGCACAGTTTCAGCTCCCAGTGTTCCTCAGCAAGAGGTGGATGAGCTCCGTGCACGTCTACAGCAGACCGAAGAACAGAATTCGGACCTGAAGGAGCGTTTGAAGAGCACCACCACCCACGTAGAGCAGTACAGATCCATGGTGCTCAGCTTGGAGGAGTCCGTAAACAAAGAGAAGCAGGTATTAGTCTGCTTCAACCTGATCAGAAGTCATGTGACCATAGTACAAAAAAAAATATTGCCCTGTGTTTCACTTACAGTTGGCTGAGCAGGCACGCACCTCCACTGACAGCCAGCTGAAGACATTGCGGGAGTTGAACCAGCAGCTGGAAGCCCGGTTGGTGGAAGCAGAAAAGGAAAAGCTGGAGCTCCAGCAGGAGAAGATGAAAGCTGTGGAGAGCGTTGAAGAACGGGTATGGAATCCACTCATCCATGTTTTTTGTAGCTATTTTAAATAGGAAAGTTCTGAAGATTAAAACCATTTGTTTAGGTGAAGGAGCTGAAAAGGAGCATGACAGACATTCAGACAGAGCTTCAGGATGCCCTTCATAGAGCTTCGGAAGCGGTTGCCCAGGAGCAGAGAGCCACGCAGGACAGCAAACTACAGGTGGATGTGATCCTCCTGGGTCAAGTCAGATAATTGTTTGTTTCTCACAACTACCCACTGATTTTCTTTGATGCTGACCTACCTGTGTCTTATTTCGGGTTTCAGGCTAAGCTGGCTGCAGAGGCTCAGAATAAATATGAGCGAGAACTCATGCTGCATGCTGCAGATGTGGAAGCCCTACAGGCTGCAAAGAAACAGGGACAGCAGTCAGTACTGTCCATGAAGCAGCTTGAGGATAAAGCTCAAAAAGCTGCATCTGAGCTGCATCAGGGCCGTATCGACTGGCAACAGCAAGAAAAGAGACTGCAGGTAAACTCTTGTTGTTGGCAAACGTAGAACTGGAAGATGCATTTCTTGATTCGGCTGAAAACAAAATATATTTTTTTAAGGAATGTTGATAACCAAATAGTTTTGGTGCCCATCGACTTTTTATTTTTATTTTTTTTGTCTATACACTGGAAGTCAAATGGAACTGAAACTGTTGAGTTATCAACACTCTTCAAAATATCTTATTGTCCATTCCACAGAACTAAAAGTCATACAGGCTTAGAAAAACGTCAAAAAATGACAACAGATTTTTCCATTTTTGGGTGGATTATGCCTTTAGCGTAATAGCCTTTGTTGAGCTATTACTTGATTGAATTCCTCTACATTGTTCCTCTTCAGGAAGAACTTTCTAAAGAGCAAAAGAGAGCAGAGGAGCTGCAGAAGCAGAACACCATGCTCCACGAGCAGATGGAGAACCTGAGCAGCAAGATAATTGCCTCCACCCAGCAGCAGAGCACTGGAGAGAGCAGTCTGAACATCTCTCTGAATGAAGAAGGCAAATCTCATGAGCAGATCCTGGACATTCTCAGGTAAAAACCTCATCAGTGAGCCCTTTCAATGAATGACATGCTGTTAAATTGCTGTTAAAGTGATGTGGCCTTTCTTTTTCAAAAGGTTTGTACGGCGGGAGAAGGAGATAGTTGAGACCCGGCTAGAAGTAGCTGAGGTTGAGACCCTGCGCTATAAACAGCGCATGGAGTACCTGGAGGGAGAGCTGAAGGACCTGCAGGACAGCCTGAATGCAGAGAGAGAAAAACTACAGGTCCTAAAAAGTGTTTTTGCATCATTTTCCCAAACTTGCACTGCACTGGCATGAGTTTGTGATAGCTCTGCCACAAACTCATGACAATTTTATTTTCCCACAGTGTTTCTATTTATTAAATTTTGTTTTTCCTTATACATTTGATGTTATATAAATGCAATATTTTTTTACATACATTACATTTGATTGCTGCTGCACAATTATAGATGCCTATGAGAAAGTTTTTAACATCAAGATGTTCAACACTTCACCCAACTTGATCAGATTTTGAGAAATATTGGATGTTCTTTCAATCAGTTAAGCTCTCAAATCCACAGGTTACAACGAAGACTTTGGCACAGCAGGAAGACATGATGAAGCGAGTGGAGAGTATGAGCGCTCTGACTGAGACCAACAAGATGCTGAAGAATGAAAAGAACAGACTGGAGCATGAACTACAACAGACTCAAGCAAAGGTAAGCCTTTAAGTGTGCATCAACAGTTATATATAATCATATCTAGCTAAAGTTTGTGATACATAGACATTGTTTATTTGTTTCAGACATGGCCAATCAGATTTTTAAGTCTGAGGTTTTTATATATATAAGAATAACAAATTAACATGTACTGTAAGACATTAATTGTCACATGATGTTGCAGATGCGCAAGCTGGAAGCAGACATCAAGCCCCTGCAGGACTCCAATGCTGAGCTGAGTGAGAAGAGTGGCATGTTACAGGCTGAGAAGAGACTCCTGGAGGAGGACGTCAAGCGCTTGAAGACTCGAACACAGGTCTCACGCGTGAATTTCTGTACCTTGAATGTAGAAACTTCTTTTAAACATCACCAGTATGTTCAGTTCAGTTGAATTCAGTCAGACTGGTAGTATGGAGGTTCTTAGTTTTTAACACTTTGATTTAATTGGTCATGCAGCAACTTCTTAGTCAGCAGAAGGACAACGATCAGGAGGAAACTAAAAAGCTTCATTCTGAAAGGGAGGTCCATCTCAAACGCATCCAGCAGCTCATAGAGGAGACAGGGAAACTCAAGAATGAGGTGGCCAGGTCAGTGTGCAGTTGGTTTGAATCATTCTATTTTTTTTTTATATGTGATTTTATTGTTGGTTTGGCCTTAACAGAACTCTTCATTCTTCGCCTACCAAACAGGAGCCAAGCTTCAGTCACCACAGCTCAGAGCCAGGTGCAGAACCTGCAGGATAGCCTTGGGAAGCTCACCACTGAAAGGGACAATCTGAAGAAGGACCTGCAGGCAAAGACCGTGGACATCCAGGAGAAAGTCAAAACCATCACACAAGTCAAGAAGATCGGCCGTCGCTACAAAACCCAGTACGAAGAGCTCAAAGAACAGCATGATAAGGTACACCACAGCATATGGTGCTTCTCCTTTTTTAAATATTACCAGTTTAACCAATGAAGAAAAAGGTCCTGAATTAATTTGTCACACCTCTCTGACAGATGGTGGCAGAGGCTGCCTCTAAGCCAGCACAGGAGCAGGAAGACCGTCAGGCCTCAGTGCAGGAGATTCAAAACCTGAAGAGCTCACTGAGTCAGACACAGAACAGAACCTCAGAACTGGAGACTCAGCTGGACAGCATACAGAAGGTACTCATTTATGGCTTCATGTGCTGCTCTGACAAACAAGCCTACCCCTCGGTGGGACAAACTATTATATGAGATGATCCTTTTTTTGAATTGGTGCCCATAAAGGTTAAAAATGTAAGGTCTGAAACACAAAAGATCAACCATGAAAAAAACTCACTGGTTCCTGCGGAAGCTGAAACGTGCTTGTGGGACACACAAGAATGAACCTCATTGGTTTGAGCTTCTGTTTACCATCTGCTCTGTGCATGTCGGTCATTTTTATATGTGAATAAAAGTCTAAATTAAATCTTTAATTTCTGGGTGAACTACTCCTTTGAGTCTACATTAGAATAAAACTCTCAACATACAAATCAAACAGTTAATGCTTCCTCACAATGATTGCTTTTACAGAGCCCACAGCTGTATAGTTCCTCAAAGCCCTGGGACGTCTGGTCTTGTGCTGTAAAAGTACACGGCACACGGTCACAAACATTGCCAATGTGGGCTTCTCTGGTTTGGCTCACATTATATAACTGTAATAAAAGCGCTTAATCCAGGAAGTGAGAGAGTAATAGAGTGTTATTTGTTCATTTACTATTAAGACCGTGAGGTGAGAACTCAGTCTGATGGAGTGAGACGAATGTTTTGTTGGGCTTTTGGAAAAGAGTTTAAAGAGGGTTTTTTTTCTGGTCCGCCTTCATCGTTGCTTATGAAGTGTTTGTTGACTTCGTAAAAGTGATGAAGAGAATAACCTCAATGAGACTGTCAGCAGTGCGTTCAAAACACATGTGGGATGTTTGTGTGTGCAGACGGTGCAGGAGCGTGAAGCCGAGGTGAAGAGCCTGCAGGAGCAGCTGGCACAGGTGCAGCCGGAGCTCAGCCGTCTGAGAACAGAGCTACAGGAGAAGAGTAACCTGGAGGAGCAGCTCCGACAGCAGATCGCGGAGAAAGAGGAGAAGACCAAGAAAGCCTTCATGGGTGCCAAGCAGAAGATCAACCAGCTCAACAGTTCGTAAACCAGAACAAGCAACACGCACAAATCCTGCTGATACTTTGTCTATGTAGTAAATTATGGCCATTATTTACAAGTTAAAGGGTTAGTTCACCCAAAAATCACCCTTATGTCGTTCTAAAACCTTAAGACCAAATTAAGATATTTTTGATGAAATCCAAGAATTTTTGGTCAGTTGGGCTGAAAGATTTGACTCTTCTTATACGCAGGGGCATTTGTAAATTTTTGCCCAATAAAGTGTTCTTATAGATGCAAATGTCCTTTCACTTTATGCCCCATACTGTTCTCTAGCAAGTAGCAAATCATGGTTTTGAGGCTGTTGGCCTTTAGTTACATCCTCCATCCTAACATCCCTATATTCAATGGGTTTTAGGTGCGAAGGAGCAGTTGGCAAAAGAGAATGAGGAGCTGAAGCAGCAGAGGGAGGAGCTGGAGGTGAGGATGAGTGCACTCAAGTCCCAGTATGAAGGCCGCTGGAGCCGACAGGAGAGAGAGCTGAGGGAACTCCGTGAGCAACAGGAGAGACACGGAGATCAGAAAGAAGATGCCCAGGAGCCTGGCCAGAGCAAGGTGCAGCACCACAAACGCACTTTGTACAAATTTATGTAGAAATACTGTGTGTTATGAATGTAGAAAAATATGTATGAACACTGCGTGACTTTATTTGCATTCATGGATTTTTACGGTTATGTTGCATGTGTCTGACAAGAGACTTCCTGGGCTTTATTTGCTGAGTGAGAGGATTTAAGGAAATATTTGATCATCAGAGCACTTGTGATCTCTTCTAGGTTCAAGAGGCACAGAGGTCATCAGATGCTCGCCAGATCACTCTCAAACCCACACCTGCTGCTGACAGAGGAGGGTAATTGTTTAGATCCACCTAATTTTGCTCTGCGGAAGGAAGCTATTTTCCATGTACATGCAAGAATTCTAGCGGTGTTAAATAATGTCTTTATATTCTGTCTGTTAACAGCGCCAGTACATCTGAGCCGCCCACAGCTAACATCAAGCCCACACCAGTTGCTGCCGCCACCAGCAAGCCTTCACCGATCGCAGGGAGCAAGTCCACCCCTAGGGCAAGCATCCGCCCAATGATAACACCCGCTCCCGTGACTACGCCCACAGCCACAGTCATGCCCACAACACAGGTGGAAACGCAGGAAGGTATGGCTGGAGTTCAGGCTTTGACATCTGATAGGACTTGTTAGTCCACAAGTTGTAAATTGGTTGTCATTGGTGTGTTCCCTCAGCTCTCCAGTCCACAGAGGGCACAATGGAGCATGTGACGGTCTTCGGGAGCACCAGCGGCTCAGTGCGCTCCACCAGCCCTAACATACAGACCACACAGCCGATTCTCGGCCTGCAGCAGAGCCAAGCCACTGCGTTTGTCCAGCCCACTCAGCAGCAGACCAGTCAGGAGCCAGCAACGACACTAATAGAAGCAGTTCATAGCTCGCAGATGGAGAGGCCGTCCACCTCCACTGCTGTCTTTGGTACAGGTACGAAGAACCATGAAGAAACACATATTCATAGTCTTACTTGACTTATTTAATTCAATAAGGTCAGAAATAATGTTAACTAGCCAAGCAGATGATAAAAGACCCATTTATGTTTAAGGATAAAATGCTGACTATGATATTATAAAGACAACAATGTAATATTTGATATGTATTAATATTGTCCTAAATTTTTCACTGACCCATCCCCCTCCCTCTATCCCAGCACTCCCTTTATTAATGAGGTTTCTGACTAACATGTTGTTCTTCTGTCAGTGTCAGCGACAGCAGGCTCATCTGTGTCCAAGCGAGTGCGAGAGGAAGAGCAGGAGAGCTCCACTGAGGTGACCGACACCTCACAGGATGACCCCACCCACCCCCCCATCACGAAGAAGCTCCGCATCATAAGAAGAATGGGCCTGGAGGTGAGCGGCGTACGAACATCTGCACCTGTCGTCATGTGGGGGTGGCTTGTTATTTAATACGAAATTGGCCTGATTTAAAAAGGAAACTTCCTAGTTTGTGAAAGAGATTCTAAAAATCCTCCTACTGCATTTAGGTCAGTTTTGACTGTGAAGAGGTGCGTAAAAATAGTCCATAGTTGTGTAACAAAACTTTTTTAATTAAGAGATAATAATGTTGCAATAACATGAACTTTAAATAGGCATTTGCTCATTAATGAGAAGTTATTGATCAGATACAATATGGTTTTAGCTGAAAAATATTACGTTCCACCAGTTCAGATTTGTAAATTGCCGGTGACTGCAGTTCTAGAATGAATTATGAGGGAATTTCACTTGTTTGTTAATCGGATACCCTCATGGCACTGTAAGTATGCTTTTGCTTGAAGCCAGTGAAGGTTCACTGATTCTTATAGAAGGATGTGGTGTCTATTTGCATTCAATTACCGTATTTTAATTTACCGTACTATAAGTCGCACCTGAATATAAGTCGCATCAGTCCAAAAATACGTCATGATGAGGAAAAAAACACATATAAGTCACACCGGACTATAAGTCACATTTATTTAGAACCAAGAACCAAGAGAAAACATTACCGTCTACAGCCGCGAGAGGGCGCTACAGGACTACAGGAGCACTGAGCGGCATAGAGCGCCCTCTAGCGGTAGACGGTAATGTTTAATCTTGGTTCATGTCAAATTAATTTTGATAAATAAGTTGCAAATGACTATAAGTCGCAGGATCAACCAAACTATGAAAAAAAGTGCGACTTATAGTCCGGAAAATACGGTACCCAGGCTTTGCAAACTATTTTTCTGTTGTAGATGCTACACTTGAGGTGCAGGAAAAACTCACTGTGGTTATAACCTTAGTATATAAAAATAGACTCTCTTGAATTATAGATCATCCCACTCTTTTTGCAGGATGCTTCCAGCACCGAGGAGAGTAACGATGCTATGGGTGAAGTTCCAGGAGAAGGCCAGCAGCCTCCTGATGCCAGTGAGGTACCAGCACTTTATCCCTCAGTAACCGTATACCCACAGCCACTCATCCCAACGATGAACCACCAGTGCACTGATCGTGTCTGTTCAGCTCTCACAGGAAGCATATCCCGTGTTAGGAGAGGGAGACGAAGAATCTTTGTCTCAGTCTGTCCCGATGGATCAGGTGAGCGAGTCCCAACCCTCAGAATCTCAGATCAGCGGACAGGACTTATCCGAGGAGTATAAGCATGACATCATCGTCATCGAGACTGATAGTGGCACTGAAGAGGAGCAGGAGGAGCCTGGACAAGTCAGTCTGTTTCTCAGAGAAATGGAAACTGTTCAATTATTAGCACTATTTACCTCCCTTCTTTCTGCAGTATGAAGAGGATGATGCAGATGATGATGATGATGATGATGAAGATGGTGATGGAGGGATGGCAGAAGCAGCAGAGGAGAGTAATGAAGGCAGTGGGAGTGCAGATGCCAATGAGGCCTACGAGGGGGACGAGGCAGAGGTGACACTACTTTTCTAACACTCCAGGGCATAAAGCTGCTTTTGTAACGAAAGCCAGAGTTTCTTACTAGGAAATAAGTTGTTCCATTGTCTGTGCAAACACATTTATTATTATCTTTTTTTTTTATTGTAAGTTTCTGTGAGCTGATTATGATCCTTTTACCTTTCTCTGATGGTCTTGATGTGATTGTTGTTGTGTTGGCAGGGCGATGGGGCAGCTGATCCAGACATTGACAATGAAGAGGGTCAAGAAGCATCGGATTCAATCCAGAAGCAAGCAGACTCTCAGAGCAGTGGTACAAAAACGCACACAATGCATTCAAAAAGTCTGGGGTCACTATGACTTAAAAAAAAAAGGTTTTGAAAGAAGTCTCTTATGCTCAGGAAAAGCTGCATTTATTGCTTCAAAATCAGTTTTGCTGCCCAAGAAACATTTCTCATCAGTGTTTGAAACAGCTTAATGTTATTATGGAAACTATACTGTTATACTGTGATTATCTGATGGATAAATGGTTCATTCTAAAAGAAAATGTTTGAAATGAAGATTTTCATGAAGTTGCCTTGAGGAAGTCTCCTCCTCCTCCTCTTCAGGCCAAATTTAGTCAGTAGGTCCTCTTTTAGCTTTAAAGCTACAACCACCAAACTCAGGTCAGACCTTCAGACTGTTCTGACGTTAGCTCAGCTTTTCGAACTGATCTGGTTTATGGTTTTCATTAACAGGACTATAAAAACCAACAAAAATCCTTTCGACTTTCATTTAGGGATTGAATTTAGCTAGTTATTTTTGCTAAATCAGCTGGTTGTTTTATCTCTCTTTCTGTTAAATCAGCTGGTTTTAAGCTGTTTTTTTTTTTTACTAAATTCAATGGTTTTATCTGTTTTTAGAAGTTTTTTTTTCATTCATGTGAAACATGTTAAATCACACTATCAACAGCTTAGCAAACGTTCCAAGTACCCTAGCAACTGCATAGCATCTGTCTGTCGAACATTCTAGCTTTGAAAACTATTAAACTAAAATAACCTAATTAAAATAAAATAAAAAAATCGAATTGGCCCAAACGTTTGAATGGTACTGTATAGTTTAACACAGCTTCCCTGCTCAGTCCACACAGACCTCGTGGACAAAAGGTTATACAGTGAAGTCTAGACTATGAAAGTCTGCAATATGACACATTTAGGAATAAGTGACAAATCTATGAATAATAAGTCTGAAGAAGTTTCCTGTGTGTTCACAGGTGAAGCTAGTGTCAGCACCCTGGAGTCCTTCCCTGCTGAGCCTGTGAGAGCGCAACATCCAGTCCCCAGCACCACCACCTCCTCCCTGGGCCTACGTCTTCCCCAATCCCCCCGGAGACCGCATCACACCCCACCCCCACGCCTCAACATCCACCCAGTCCCTGAACTCGGACCCCCCATCATGCAGGTATATAGACCATGTCCTGGATTCGAAAGCAGCTCAGAATAAGAGTTCTGATCAGTTTCTCCTCTTCTGGACAGAGGCAGTCGGGACAGAGCAGACGGACCTCGATGAGTCGTGTACCCCAGCTCACGCCTGGAATCGGAAGCATGGTGACTCAACTTTTTGTTTAACCAATATAAACATCCTACGTCTTTAGTGCTTTATAATTTCTAACAGAGTATTTTGGTTCGTTCAGCAACACTTCTTTGATGATGATGACAGAATGGTTCCTAGCACTCCCACCCTCGTCGTGCCACACCGCACAGATGGCTTTGCCGAGGCCATTCAGTGAGTCACAGCAGCTTTTACTCTTTTATAGCACGAAGGGATACATCATTAAACACCTTGATTAATGATGCATCCCTCCATCTCAGTTCCCCCCAGGTGGCTGGAGTTCCTCGCTTCCGTTTCGGCCCTCCTGAGGATATGATGCCCCAGGCCAGCTCCTCTCATTCTGACTTGAGCCACCTGGCCACTCATGGAGGCGAGTACAAACACGACACAGTAATGCTGCTTTGACATAGTTTCCGAATGACCTTGATTACATGATGGCAACCTAGAGTTTTGTTCTTGAGCCATTCATGTACTTTGTACGCAAGCATTAGTTTCTTTGGCAACACTGAGCAATATTTTTACAATATTCATTACTATATCATTTTTAATTTAGTAATGCACTACTTTTAAAAGGTTTGTGGTCGGTACAGTTTTGGAAAATTTTGGAAAAAAGTCTCTTATACTAATCAAGGCTGCATTTATGTGATTTAAAAAATATAATTATATAATTAAAATAGAAAATATTTTACTGATATTTTCAATTTATTAAATTTATCTTAATTATTTAAATTGCAATATATATTTTAGAAAGCAGTGTCACAGTGTCACATGATCCTTCAGAAATATGAATTCTAATATGCTATTTGGGTTTTGCGTCATAATATTTTTGTGGCAACTGTGATGCATTTTAAGGTTTTTTTTAAGGGTCACTTTTCAAACGTTACTGAGCCTATTCTTTTAAATGGTAGTGTACATTTTAAAATTCAATAACAAACATATGTTAATCAAATAAATCAAACAATATAAATTATTATTATATATTAATATATTATTAAAAACTATTTTAATTTTAAACTTACAATCAATCACTTGATTATCCATGTAATATAAATTTTTTGTTTCTTAAAATACATATGGCTGTAATTAAATTATTAATAGTGTTTTTTTAAATAAGTTAAGCAACATCATTGTTAAAAAAATGGAAATGGGCAAAATGAGCGTGCAAAATTAAATATTCATTAGAATAGTCGTTAGATATAATTCATTAAAATAATCTTGCTCTTTGTCTGACCTCTAGTGTTACCGGAATGCTCATAATGCTAAATAAATTCATCGACATTTTAATGATGTCAGCAAAGTATTAAATTGCTTAATTTTGCATCTCAGATTGTCAATTGTGAAAAGTCAGCTTTCATAAAATTCTGAGTTTCCAACTTGAAATTGCAATGTTCTTCTTTTATTAGTTGAAAATGAATTGAATAAATAGTAATGATTCTAATAAATATGATAATTACTGTGAACAAACGTAGCATGATTCCTGACATTCTTCCTGTCATTTTTCAGGGTTGGGCATGTATGAAAGTCCTCTCTTCCTGCCTGCTCATGATGAAGAGTCTGGAGGCAGGAGTGTCCCCACCACTCCTCTACAAGTGGCTGCTCCAGGTGATCAGCAGGAGGAAGTCACCTCGAGTTTGTTTCGGCTGATATCTTTTAGTCAAACCTAACTGCTCTCCTCCTTTCATTTGTGTGTGCAGTGACTGTTTTCACGGAGAACCACCCCTCTGATGTGTCCGAGACAGCCTCTCAGTCGGTTCCCATGGTCAGCACGTCCACCGGCAGTGTGCCCGCACCGGGAGAAGCTGTCCCAGGGGACGATGGAGATGATGTTTTTGTTGGGGAGGCTGAGAGTGAAGGGTGAGCACTCACAACAGTTTAATGCTTCACCTCCGAGCGGCCACGTTTTGTCTGTGGGGTTGTAATGTTTGTGTTATGTGTTTGCAGGGCGAGTAGTGAGGCATGTCTCGAGGGCCAGTCAGAGCTGGAATCTGCACAGCCGACCGATGATGCCAGCCTGCCCTCCACCAGTCAAGAGCCCACGTCCAGCTCCGCAGGTACACACCGTTTACACACTTGCCACTTTGATCAGCTTTTTCTTCTGAATCTGCTCGTTTCAAACATATATTTAAAATTTAATTTGACCTAATTCCATCTAAATTAAAATTAATTTTCTTATTTTGTTAGGGGTCCAAAATACATTGGTGTGATGCAACTATCATTAACAAAACAAACTAGGGTTTATGCGGGGTTGTAAAAGGAAGTAAATTCAATTATGCCAAATTAAGGCCAGTAAAAAGTAGTAAACGTCATCTGACGAGGTAGTAAATTTTCGAAGCCCCATCTATCTGGGTCTATATCATGGGTGTCCAAACTACGGCCCAGGGGCCAACTGCGTCCCGCGGTCCAGTTTTTATTGGCCCGCAGCCAGGGTCCGAAATTAACAAGCGCCAAGTGCGGTTAGATTTTCCGTTTGGCGAGTAAATATCAAAAGGCTATATGTCACACTGGCGGGTGAATGTTCATCATACCAAAATAGTAATAAAAAAATATTACAATTGCCTTTTGTAATGTTATGATGCCTGGAAATTAGTTCAAATCTCCTGTGAATCTAGAGCGAGCAAGCAAAAGCGTGCATGCAAACCGTGTAGCGAGCGTACGGCAGAGAGGGAGAGACCTTGCGTGTGTGTCTCTCTCTCTCTCTCTCTCATGCAGTGGTGACGCGTTCATATAAACGGCACCTAAACACTGTAAAAAAATATTATGACATTTTAATTGTTTATTAATGATCAAGTGTTTCTGTGTCAGCTGCAAAGATGAAGTTGACACTGACTCGCGATCTTCGCAGTAGTGAACGCACCGGAGAAAAATGCATTTCTTACGGATTAGCATATAGCCTACTTTTATTTACCGTTTTTTTTTTTTCGGATTATAAGTCGCACCTGAGTATAAGTCGGATCAGTCCAAAAATACGTCATGATGAGGAAAAAAACATATATAAGTCGCACTGGACTATAAGTCGCATTTATTTAGAACCAAAAGAAAACATTACCGTCTACAGACGCGAGAGGGCGCTCTATGTCTTCAGTGTAGACTACAGGAGCAGTGAGCAGCATTGAGTGCCCTCTCGCTGCTGTAGACGGTAATGTTTTCTCTTGGTTCATTTCTCTCGGTTCATGTCAAATAAATTTTGGTAAATAAGTCGCACTAGACGTATAAATAATATACGGTACTTTTGAATGGTTCTGTTTAAAAGTAGAAATTTCAAGCTTTCTGTAGATAATAGATATAGGATATTTCTAATTTGTTTAGGTCTGTGAGGTGAGTAGCCTAGGCTACCTATACACTGAGTTTCGGTTCATGTCTGAACGTGTTGTGATTTATACAAAGTAATGAAACATGGATTAAAATTAAGATAAAATTAATACAAAACGAAATTCCTTTCAAGTTTGAAGTAAAAACCTTGAGTAGTTTAGAATGTTTAGCTAGTATTTTTGAAGCAAAGAACCTGTGTGTCATATATATATATATATATATATATATATATATATATATATATATATATAGCATTAGAAACTTAAAACATTAAAACATTTAAAAAACATAAAAAATCTTACTGAAGCTTCCAAAAACGTTTGACCGGCACTGTATATGTAGTTTTAGATACTACTTTTAGATAAACAAATTTAAACTTAAATTATGCTATTTAATTTAACTTTTTTGTGGTGTTCGAGTTAGCAGTTTACCACAGTTACAATACAAAGTGTACGTTTTCCAAGAACTTGACACTTGTTTTTGTTCACTTGTATTTTTCACTGACCAGTAAGTATTTGACCCTGTTTATCACCCCATTTCTTTTCCTTTTTTTTTTTAGATACGAGCACCAGCACCAGCACTGGTCAGGCCAAGCCTTCAGGCCGGCTCCTTCCTCAGCAGCAGCCACCCCGCAGAAACCAGATCATCCGGAGAGGTCAGGACCCCATTTCTCACTCCATCCTCTTCCTCATCAGTCACACACATTCTCACAAAAACTAACAACACAGACTGGATTTGAAAACTTTTCTGTTTTTAATGAAGCAAAGATTACTTGGAATGCATACAGAAGCTTTTCATTTGTCAGTTTGTGCTTGTTTGGATATTCGGTATCTGTTCTGTAGAAACAGATCAGGAATTTGGATGTCTACAAAGATCTTCAATGAAACTGGATTTGGCTTGACTGGGTCTGTATCTCGCTCTTGTCCTGTAGGTGGTGTTTTTCCTCGTGGAGGTCGGGGTCGAGGACTAAACAGAGGCACTCCCATCTGAATCCATCCACCTTTACAGTGGCTGCCCAGCAGAAACACTGATCACGACTCACGGAGTACCCAGAATCAACCTACTGCTGATTTACTTTGTTTAATATTTTGTTTCAATGTGCTTTAAAACATGGGATAGATTTATTTTATATTTTGTGAGTAATCATACTGACGCTATGTTCAATGGTTTTGCTAATAAATGGAGAATCTTTCTCGCCATGCAGCTGCTGGTGGTGTTTGTTTCATGCTGCTCTTTCAGGCACAGTTGAGCCACTTGCTGATGTCATTCTGCTGGGAGGAATGGCTGACAGGGGCCGTCAGAGCGGGCAGATCACCGCTAACCTTGACGTTTAGGACTTTAGCTGTTAAACACATAGATTGTGTTATTAAATGTACTATTACACAGGTAATATGTGTAGTGTTGCAAGAGAAAATGTTGTCACTTACGCCAAGAGAAAACGAAGTAATCGAAACCATCTGACTTCCTTGGGTTGGGCATGGACAAGGCTGATGTCACAGGGGTGGGGAATCCCTTCATTTTGAGCTTGATGTTGATCTCCCCTGACAACTGGATCCCTGGCAAATTAGATTAACAAAATACATCACTTTTGTATCTTATTTTTTCTGTTGCAGCTTTAAGATGAACTAAAATGAATCTTCAAATTTTTCCATTTGAAATAAATCCGAAAAATGTAATTAATATTAATGAAAGCTGAAAATATGAGAGCATACTGAAAATAAAAGCAAGTTTGAATATAAAAAATCTGTAATCTGACATTTTGATATATTTAGAGGTAGGAAATGTACAAAAAATCTTCATGGAACATGATCTTTTGGCATAAAAGAAAAATCAATAATTTTGACCCAAACAATGTATCACTGGCTATTTCTACAAATATACCTGTGCCTCTTCTGACTGGTTTTGTGATCCATGGATACATTGAAATGACACTAAAATGATATAATTTTAAATGCTCCTTTCAATGCATCGCTAGAGTTTTCTTGCAGTACCTCAATTTAGCATAAAAACAATTCAGATTACCTGCTGCTTTGCCATTTTTTGGAACTTTGTCTGAATTTTTGGATCTCTTTCCACTGCAAGTTGGTGCACTTCCAGGAGGAAAGGTTAACTTCTGCACTGTGCCTCCTGATTCGAAAACACAAATGATGATGAATTTTCTTATTTTGGCCATTTCTAATTATTCAAACCAAACGGAGGGCTCCAGTCAGCACCTTTCTTGAAGAAGTACACAGACTCTGGTCTCTTTCTGGCGGCTGGGATTGGCAGAGCAGCAGTGATCTCACCGGTGAGCCCACCAAAGTCCTGGGACACAGATCTGGGATATCCAGATTCCACAACACCATTCTCCAAACTCCAGTAGTTGTCACCCTTAGTGAGAGAAAATGGACAGTTCAGAATTTACAAGGTTTGCAAACACGGTCAGTGACCGTTTTCCATGTTCTTCAGTACCTTGATGATGTAGGTCTTGCCCTGGCAGTTGCAGCGTGTGAAGGCTGTGTCGATGGGAGATGGGATGCCCAGTTCTTCAGTGATTCTACGAGCAGGACCGGCTCTTCTGGTCTTGGGGTTCAGCATCCAAAAAAAGTGACCTGAGATGGATAGCACTTTTCTTAATTCGTGATATTGGAAGAAAAATGGCACTGTATGCAACTGTACATCTTTACAGAAGATGTACCTCTGAAAACTATGATGGAGTTGTTGGAGAGAGTTGCCATTCCATTAAAGGCAAGGCCAGTGCAGAGATCAGGGTTTGAGTTGGCATCTTAAAAAAAAATAAAAAATAACAGATATAAATAGTTCAAATATATTCAGATTTAATTTACACTTCTGGTCAAAGGTTAAAAGAATAATCAAGATAATGTTTTTGAAAGAAGTCTCTTGAGATCAGCCTTGCATTGATTTAATTTAAAAAACAGAGAAAAAGAACGGTTTGCTATTTAAATACAATTTAAAAAGTAAGTTATTCCTGTGATGGCATGTGTGAATTTTCAGCAGTCATTACCACAGTCTTTAGTGTCACATGATTCTTCAGAAATCTTTAATATGCTGATTTAGAGATCAAGAAAAATCTCTTATTATTATCAATGTTGCAAAGATCTTTTTGCTGTTTAGAATATTTTCTAGGAAGCCTTTTTTTTGTGATACGCTACTATCCAAAATTTTTGGGTAAATGCAATTAAAAAATACAAAATAATTTGGTATATTATTAAACTGATCAAAAGTGACAGTAAGTTTTATAATTTTAAATAAAAGATGTATTATGATAGATGCTGTTTTTTTATCCATCTATTCATAAAAGTATCGTTTCACAGTTTTGACCAAATTGTTAGGCAGTAAAAACATATTTATTGATATTAAAAACACTGATAATAATACAAACCATTTTTAATAATTGAGCGCCAATAATACAAAATAATTGTGCACCACCTTGTGTAGATCTTTCTTTGCCATCACTGGAATAAATTAAATTTTAACATTTATAAGTAAAAAAGTTGATTTATAGTATATTGTTATATGACACAATATTGCTGTTTTACAGTATTTTAACCCAATAAATGCGTGCTGAGCGAATTATATTTATTTAGAAAAAAAACAAAAGAAAACTCTGACCAGTAGTGCATTTCAATAAATCGACTGATCAACAGATGTACATAACATAAAAGACTGACAATATATTTTACATGGTTAGATACATACAACACTTTCCATATACACAGGGGGTCATTTCAGGGATGTGAACTATTCTTGAAGCTCCATACCTGGTGCTGCAGGGCTGCTGGCTGCCACGGCCTGGGCGATGTCTGCTAGAGCGCTGGGTCTGTGTGCAGCTGACGGCCCCTCACCTTGTCCGCTGACGGAGAGGGAGACCTGCACCGGGATGGTTAGGGGATTGTCAGAGAAAGGTCCTGCTGCAGGAGCAGGGCCGGATCCTGGCAGAGGGAACCCAGAAGGGTTGGAAGCGATGCCTGCGAGGGCATGTAAGTACTTTGGTCAATATTTTGATTATCAACTCACATGTATCGAACTTTCTGTAGATTTTAATTTGGATGTCTCTTTCCTATTAAAAGTCAAAATAATATTAATTTTAATAGGTTTATTCTTTTTAAGCTGTTACCGGGTATGTCAGAGGGTGTCAGAGGAGCGAAGATGTCCTGGGGCAGAGGGCCACCAGCAGGAAGTGATGCGGCATCAGATGGAGCCATGAAGTTATTCAGTCTTCCACCTGAAAAAACGTATACATACGCTATTATTGAAAGGTTTGCAGTCTGTAAGAATTGTATTTGTTTATTTTTCAACTTAAATGATAACTATTCAGCAAGGACTCATTAAATAGTTCAAAAGTGACATTAAGACACTTATAATGCTGACAAATATTCTGTTTCAAATCAATGCTGTTCAGTTTATCTAACAATCTTGAAAAATAGTATAGTTTCTATGAAAATATTAAAGAGCACAACTGTTTTCTGTATTGATATTAATAAGAAATTTTTAATAAGCAATAAATCAGCATATTAGAATAATTATAAGTCAGTGTCACATGACACTGAAGGCTAATGGTACTAAAATAATGCTTTGCCTTTAAAATCGAAACGTAAAGCAGTAGTTTTAAATAGCAGTACTATTTCACAGTATTACTGTTTTACTTAACATTTTATTAAATAAATGCAGCCTTGATAAGCTTAAGAGACTTTGTATATAATAATAAATGTAAGTCTGAACTTACCATTTCTCATGAGGTCTGGGTTTTGCTGCGCTGCGAGACATACTGCCATACACTCCTCAGTATAATCTAAAAAAACAGCAAATAAACATTCACTTTGTCATTCTCCAATCTGGATTTAATACAAATGAGAACTGTTATAGAGGCAAGGCAAGTTTATTTATACAGCACATTTCGTACACAATGGCAATTCAAAGTGCTTTACATAAAGAAAGTAAAATAATCACGAAGAACAAAAATAAAACAAGCAAATTTAAAACTTTCAAAATTATATAAAAATTGACTTATTTAAAGTGAATTTAAAACAGTTAGAAATAGGGTGGTTGGTTTTACATAAAATACAGTGAATATGTAAAATACAGTGAATATGTAAAATACAGTGCAATATAAACCACTGCTGTTCACTATTGATTCATATATCTATGTTTTTATTATTATTATTATTATTATTATTCTGCTCCTACTTTTGTGCCATTGAATGGATCTCAACATCCAATTTGTTGTTTAGTTAACATTGGGTCATGTCTAACATGTTGCAGCTTGAGTGAATGAACTTTACCTCTACAGAATCTACAGGCAGTCAGCACCAAAGCGGTTCCTCAAACTGCTAAAGGGGTCACACTCAAAATATAAAAAAAAAAAAAAAAAAAAAAAAGAAGATAATTAAATAGATATTAAAATGATACCTGTAAGCTTGTTTAGTTTTGAGCCTCTTGCAGCTTGCAACTGGGACAAAGCATCTGATGAAGACAATTATAAAGCCAAAGAAGAAATAAACTAAACAACTCAGTGAAGAACATATATTATTACTATCATAAGTAATTCCAGTGAACATTTGCCAGTGGTCTTCACTATGGCCTATAGGCTACTACTTAAGTCATTTTAGGTACTGTGTTTAAACTGTGGGTGGGTCCCTGAGTCTGTAGTTCACGAGTGGTCTCGTCTCGTGTCATCATACCGCAGTGCGCGCTGTAGTCTGGACAGCAGGAGTCGTGGAGCGCGCAGTCTGAATCACACTCACACTGTCTCCCGCGCCGGAACGCCTCACCACAGCGACCCCTGCAGGAGTCACCTGCCAATTACACACAGCGGCTTATCAAATCCACTGCTTCCTGTTTCATACATGCACTTCAAAGGCCTGTACATTAGCAACAGGATAAAACCTGTACGCAAACAAACAAACAAACTCAGTCATCGTGTTACATTGCGTTACGTTTGGCCCTCACAATTAAAACCAGATTTGATCTAACTAAAATAATAAAATAAAACTTCAGCTATTATCTTACTAAGAGTTTAAGCGATTTTCGACCAATTTGGACCTCTAAATAAAATGTAGGCGTTTTCTCACCCCTCATTTAGTGTAAAATAAAATAATATTATGAGAAGGTTTAAAAATGAAGAAACTCATTATAGAAATTATATATAAAAATGATGTACAAACAAATAAACTATTAGTCACTATTTGCAGTAATACATTTACAATGCCTGTAAAAGTTTGGACACACTCATGAAAATGTTTGATTTTAAGGCTTTTGTTTACATATAATCAATTAAATAATTATATTTATAAAAATACATGCAATTGTTACAGTAATAAAAATAAAATAAATATATAAAAATAAAATGAATGAATTAGACCAGACAGCAAAGAAAGGCATTAACAAGTATCCAACATTCTAAAATAAAATATATATATTTTTGGTCACTACAAAAATTAATAGTTTTAATTATTTAGCTTTGATTCCAATTACAGAAATTTCTAAAATTACTTTTTATTTTTTGATCACTACAAAAATTCATAGTTTTTATTATTTTACTATTATTCAAATTCCTAAAATATTTCTAAACTCAAATATAGGCCTATATATACTTTTGGTCACTACATAATTTCATTAATAATAATAATAATAATAATAATAATAATTTCATCATTCATTAATGATAAGGGTCTTACCAACAGTGCAGACATCGTCAAAATCCTTGCAGCACTCGCCGTGGACAAAACAACTGTAGTCACAGCTACAGACCTGTCCGCGGGTGAACGGCTTGCCACATCTGCCCACACAGCTGCCTGCACACAACACCACAAGCTGAACCCCACCGGAAACCCCACCAGAACCGACATGGACAGACCCAGAAATGATCTGACTCACCTTGAGCAGTGCACAGCGGCAGAAGAACACAGGCCAGCGCCAGCAGAAATGAAACCAGAGCAGATCCAGTCATGATAACCCTCGACAGAGCAGCCCAAACTGATAAAAACACCTGTATGTCTAAAAAAAAAAAAAAAAGAGACACAATATGATCACAAAACACTGAAGTTAGTTTTTCATCGTCAAAGTCTTGAGAGGGACTTACCAAAGAGTAACCAAAGTGTCTTTTCTCAGCTCACCTTGTTCTGTCTTTAGGCGCTCGGCTCTTTTATACTGTATGGCAGCTGGATTTCTCCTGTTGGCTAGCAGCTTTAATTAACCACCACAGCCCAATTAAAGCATGATGATGTAAAGACTAACCTCCTACACACACACACACACTAGACAACAACAGCAATGTGTCCACAGTGCTGACAGAAGTGTCAGTGACCTCTGTTAAAATGTCCTTGGATCTCAATTTTCCACGAACGGGATGAATGGTTAATTAGATTTTTTTATTTTTTTTTATTACAGCTATTAAAATTTCTGTGTCCAGCGGTTCTGATACTGGATTTCAGGGCATAAATGTGCATAATGCGGTCAAATTGAAGCTTTTTAATCAAATTCGGAGAAACCCAAACATGCCACTGCAGAGGTCCTGCACTTTTTCCAGACTTTATGTAGTTGACACAGATGGTGTTTGACCTTTCTAATGTGGTCATGAAAATGAAGCCATGTACTATTGACAAAAGGCCTCTCAGGTTTCTCTCGTTTGGGTCCAAGAGTTGGTTTCATGTAGGAGGTCGTGGTCGTTTGAGTGTTTGCTGATTGTTTGGGTGGTTGGTAAGGTATGTATGTGTCTCGCCTAGCTGCCAAAACTGATTCACAAACTGAACCCAGAAGGTCGTTGGCGTAATTACCTCCTAATACCCAAAATCAATCCAGATCCAACAATGCAGTCATTAAAAAAACTATATGTGCTATGTAATAAATGTTTCAGCTTTTCTCTCAGTTCCCTGTCACAGTAAAATGACCGTGCGCTGTGAAGAAACTTAAGTGAGAGAGAAAACATCCTCTTTATGGGAAGTAGTTTTTGTTCTGAAGTAATGTCTTTCAGATGTTAAACAGTGCACCACACCTCCAAACACACTGCAGCGATTATTTCAATCTTCTGGTTTGGTCATGCGCTTCAAAAAGTCAACATTGCCTCAGGGACACCCAACATTCAGACACATTAGTCCACGTCGCCCCAACAGCAAAGGCAAAAGATTTTCTGTTCAGACAATGTTGTTGTTAATGTTAATAGTCTGAACAGAGTTGGAGACAATGAACAGAGCAAAACCTTAGAGACGGATCAAGTTCGCACTGTGTTTTCATTTATTGTTTAGAAAAAGAGAATTTAAGGACATTTTGGGCCACTTCAATCAGTGTCTGGCATCACAATATCTCTGTTGTTCTAGTGCTGTTAGAGCTCAGATCTTACTGACATCGGCCACTTTGAGCTTTCCATCCTTTTATGGATTGCTCGGCCATTCAGATCAATCTAATTGGCTGATTTGGTGCTCAAGGAGCCTTTTCTATTATTATCAATGTTGAAAAATGTTGTGCTGAGCAGTTGTTGTGTAAACTGTGATACAATTTGTTTCAGGACCCTTGATTAATCGAGAGTTCAAAAGAACAGTATTTAACTGAAATAGAAATAGTTAACAACAGTGTTAAAGTCACTTTTGACCAATTAAAATGCATCCTTCCTGGATAATATACAATTTAAAATAAAATTAAACTTAACATTTTGGCTATATATTCAGTACAGACCAAAAGTTTGGAAACATTCCTATTTTTAATGTTTTTGAAAGAAGTCTCCGCGTCAAGCCTGCATTTATTAGATCAAAAATACAGAAATTTTTTTAATTTTGTGATATATTATTACAATTTAAAATAATTGTTTTTTAAATGCATTATACTTTAAATTATCATTTATTTCTGTGATGCAAAGCTGAATTTTTAGGATCATTATCACATGATCCTTTAGAAATCATTCTAATATGATGATTCATTATCGAAGTTGGAAACAGTTCTGCTGCTTAATATTTTTTCAGAACATGTGATACTTTTTTAGGATACTTTGATGGTTAAAAAGTAAAAAAGAAAAAAAAAGAAAAAAAAGAAGCTATGTTTTTAAAATATAAATATTTTGTAATAACAATATACACTACTGGTCAGTAATTTGGGGTCAGTCATTTTTGTTCTTTATTTTTTTTTAATAAAATCAATACTTATATTCAGCAAGGATGTGTTGATAAAAAGTGATAGTAAAGAAAATATATTAGTAGAATATATATTATTAGAATGTTTTATTTTTATTTTGAATAAATGCAGTTCTTTTTAACCTTTTATTCCTCAAATATATTAAACAGCAGAACTGTTTCCAACACTCATAATAAATCAGAATATTAGAATGATTTCTAAATGATCATGTGATAGACTGGATGTTACATGTGACACTGAAGGCTGGAGTAATGCTTTGCATCACAGGAATACATTTTTTAAAAGTATATTCAAATAGAAAACTATTATTTTAAGTTGTAATAATATTTCACAATATTACAGTTTTTTCTGTATTTTTGATCAAATAAATGCAGGCTTGATAAGCAGAATAAACTTCTTTCAAAAACTTTAAAAATAGTAATGTTTCTAAATTTTTGGTCTGTAGTGTATATAATAATGTATACTCAGAAAAAAACAGTAACAGCTTGTCACTTTAGTACCCAAGGTGTTTATATTAGTACCCAAATGGTACCTAACAGTACTTTTTGAAAAGGTAAACCTGCCTCAGTGACAGCTTGTACCTTTTTTCTGAGATTGTATGTATAAAATACCCTTATATATATATATATATATATGCATAGAGAGAGAGAGAGAGAAAGAGAGATAGAGATAGAGAGAGAGAGAGCTAATATATAGATAATCCTCTTGTTCAAGTATAATCTTCCTGTTCAGTAAAAATCCAGATAATGAGCTTGACTTGACTATCCAGTGATGATAAACAGATGTTTAGCAAATACATCTATCTATCTGTCCCCACATATAGTTCCACTTTATGAGTGCCACCCATGTACAGAGATAGATTGTAAATTAAATATACAGTACAGACCAAAAGTGAAAGTGAAGTGACATTCAGCCAAGTATGGTGACCCATACTCAGAATTTGTGCTCTGCATTTAACCCATCCGAAATGCACACACACAGAGCAGTGAACACACACACACACACACACACACACAGTGAGCACACACCCGGAGCAGTGGGCAGCCATTTAAGCTGCAGCGCCCGGGGAGCAGTTGGGGGTTCGATGCCTTGCTCAAGGGCACCTAAGTCGTGGTATTGAAGGTGGAGAGAGAGCTGTACATGCACTCCCCCCACCCACAATTCCGTCCGGCCCAAGACTAGAACCCACAACCCTTCGATTGGGAGTCCAACCCTCTAACCATTAGGCCACGACTTCCCCCAACCCACGACTTCCCGGGGTTTGGAGTTTGGAGACACCTTCTCATTCAAAGAGTTTTCTTTATTATCATTATTGTAGAATCAAACTGAAGGCATCAAAACTATGAATTAACACATGTGGAATTATATACATAACAAAAAAGTGTGAAACAACTGTAAATATGTCATATTCTAGGTTCTTCAAAGTAGCCACCTTTTGCTTTGATTACTGCTTTGCACACTCTTGGCATTCTCTTGATGAGCTTCAAGAGGTAGTCACCTGAAATGGTCTTCCAACAGTCTTGAAGGAGTTCCCCGTGAGATGCTTAGCACTTGTTGGCCCTTTAGCCTTCTGTCTGCGGTCCAGCTCACCCCTAAACCATCTCGATTGGGTTCAGGTCCGGTGACTGTGGAGGCCAGGTCATCTGGTGCAGCACCCCATCACTCTCCTTCTTGGTCAAATAGCCCTTGATGCCTTCAGTGTGACTCTACATTTTGTCATACTCATGAAAATAAAGGAAACTCTTTGAATGGGAAGGTGTGTCCAAACTTTTGGTCTGTACTGTATATAAATGTCCAGGAATTTCAGATTTGGTCAAATCTGTGATAACCTGACACCTGAATTCCTGTTCTTTTCTTTTCTTTTCGGTATGGGTCACATCCAGTGATCAACATCTTTGTTTGATATCTGTGTTTATGTTGTATTCACTGCCATTACTTTGCCCTACAGATGACCATAAATCGAATTAAAGAGCATGAAATGTCATGTGACTGAATCAGATCAGCTATATCACGGATGGAAACTTTAATAAGAAATGTTTGCCATTTTGTGAAGTTTGTGGTATGTCTATTTAATCAAGAAATCATTTATCCATGTATTGTTATGACACTGTTATCAAAACACATGGACACATAAAGTGCATTTTCAGGTCCATAAATACCATCAGTCTAGACACACAACAGAGACAGATGAAAGAAGCACATTTCATTCATGCCTGCTGAGAAACACATTAATGGTGTTCCTTTCCTGCCTGCTCCAGACATTTTACAAGTGCTTTTTAATTTTAGGGGAAAAAACAGTAGTTTCGTATCCAGTGAGTCACAAATGAATTGATTTAGAATCAGACAGAACCGAATAACACTATGACACCTCACTCATAAAGTTACTGCGTTCAGGCTCAAGATCTAACTCAATAGATGTTTGTTTATATATATATATATATATATATATATGAAGAGTTCAGATGCAAAAGCCTCTAAGTGCCATCTGAAATTTTCAAGCCATTGGCAAGCCATTCAGGAAATAATTATATTTAAAATATGAAGTCTGAATATTTAGAATGAAAGTCTGAATATTTAAAACAAATGTCTGAATATATAATGAAAGTTTGAATATATAGAATGAAAGTCTGAATATATAAAACAAATGTCTGAATATATGGAATTAAAGTCTGAATATATGGAATGAAAGTCTGAATATATGGAATGAAAGTCTGAATATATAAAACAAATGTCTGAATATATGGAATTAAAGTCTGAATATATGGAATGAAAGTCTGAATATATAAAACAAATGTCTGAATATATGGAATGAAAGTCTGAATATATAGAATGAAAGTCTGAATATATAAATGAATGTCTGAAAATCATTGCAAAAGCAAAAGCAATGACAGAGTCCGCATGAAATTTAGTAGCAGCAATTTTAAGCAACAATCGTGTAATTAACACCCTGGCGAATGCGTGTACGGACCAAAATACTGGCAACCGTACTCAACATTGTTCTACTGATGAAGAAATGTATTCATTCTATATATATTCATACATTCGTTTTATATATTCAAACTTTCATTCCATATATTTAGACTTTCATTCTATATATATTCAGACTTTCATTCTATATATATTCATACATTCGTTTTATATATTCAGACTTTCATTCTACATATTCCAACTTCATATTATAGATATAATTATTTCCTGAACGACTTGCCATAATATGTATATATATATATATATATATATATATATATATATATATATATATATATATATATATATATATATATATATATATATATATAAACAATGTCACATTAAATAATTAGTATTCATATATTAGTTTATTTAGTAAAAGTTTTGTAATTAAACAAATGTATTTAATTAAATAAACTGAAATAATATCTGTTTTTATATCCTACTTTAAAATGAAGAAAGATTCTAGTGTGCAAAAAAAGTTAAATATATAAATAACTGTCATCTATATGTTAAGCATTTTTTAAATATAATTTATTCCTGTGATGCAAAGCTGAATTCCAGTCACGTGATCCTCCAGAAATCCTTCTAGTATAATGATTCGATGCTTAAGAAACATTTCTGATTGTCATTGTAGAAAACAGTATTTTTGTGGAAACCATGACACATTTTCCCCCAGCTTCCCTTATGAAGAGAAAGTTCAAAATGATAGTTTGAAGAAGAAATCTCTTGTAACAATGCAAATGTTTACTGTCACTTTTTTAATGCACTGTTGCTGAGTAGAAGTATGAATTCATTTATTTTAAAAAACTTACCTTACTTTTGAATATACAAAATAACCCTTAAATTAAATATACTGAATATGTACAGTTTTTCTTGTTTAATTTTCATGTTTTTTATATACATTAAAAATATAAGATTATATATATATATATATATATATATATATGTGTGTGTGTGTGTGTGTGTGTGTGTGTGTGTGTGAATGTAAATATTTGTGACTAAGTAAGGTGAATCTGAATTTTATTTTACAGCTCAAATGCAGGTAGAAATTGCATATGTAGATTTTTTCAAAATAAGGCAACAACAAAACATTCTTTATTTAAATTTCTTTTATTTTTTTTTCACAGAATTCTAAATTGCTGGTGACTGTTTATACAGTTTTGCTTTCAATTAAATATTTTCACATTTAGTTTCTGCAGTTATCACAGACGGTAAAATCTATGTACAAAATAAAGGTTTACAGTACTCTTACAATTTACTTAAGCGGTGTCTCTTTCTTTGAAAATAGCAATAAAATCTTTTGTGTGTTTGTCTTTCACATTGTGCTTGGTACAAAATAAGAACTTCTTCTTGTTATGATGGGGCTAAGTGTGCGCTGGGGATATTTACACGCAGGAAGACTTGTGTCATGTGATTTGATGCGGCGCCTCCAGCATCTCCATGAGGAAAGTGTCTATAGGTGTGTCTCCGATGAGTTTGAAGAAGAACAGATGCTCCAGGCACTTCAGTCCTATGGAGCGCAGAGCGGGCAGACGGAGGAGCAGCTTGGCAAACCTGAGTGACAAGAGAAAAAAACACTCAGACTGCAACGCTATACCTGCATGACCTACATCTGTATCTGTTCACACTAATAACAAGCCGATGTCTGTCATGAAATAAAGAAGAGCAGGAGTGCTGGGGCATCAATAAAACATCATGATGGCAGTCAGAGCGGGAACTACCTGCCGGGCTGATCAGGGTAATTGTGTTTGGTGTAGGCCTCCAGTGAAGCGTACACTTTTTCCCGTAATGCCTCAACCTCTGATGGGTTTGACAATCCTTTTGCATCTATAACAGGGACAGTGACACGAAACATAAGAACACATGCATTTCATCGTCAACCCTTGTAACTGAATGCTGTTGTCTGAACAGGAAATTCTCATTACTTGCATTTTCTTTACATGACAATTGTCCACTGTTAAAAAAACTGTTCAAGTTACAACAAACCTCAAAAGTTATAATTTAAAGGCATAGTTCAATAGTTCACTTTCTTTTATATGTGGAACAAAAAAAAATATATTTATAACCTTCATGTAGGTTGGGAATGACATGAGGGAACAATTATGACAAAATTTGAATTTTTTTGGTGTAGTATCCTGACAAGCTGTTGTTAAAAGTAAATAAAAAAACAGTGCCCTTCGAAGACAAAATATCCTATATAATAATGAATAATAATAGATACAATTTAATGTAATACAGTATATTTAATAATCAATATAATACATGCAACAATAAAATATGTAACATTACATATTTTAATTATTATTATTATTATTAATAAATACTTACATATTGCTTATAAAATTATAATGTCCCATACATTTCGTAATAATATATATATATATATATATATATATATATATATATATATATATATATATTCAGTTATTAATCACAATTCCTAAATGTAACACTTTAAATCAACAACTTAATCTATTAATTATACGAATTGAATGTCAGATTATTTTTTTTGGCACATCTGTCTGATTAGATTTACTGATTGGTATGAGTTGATGTTGGACAGGACAGGTCTTTACCTGGGTTAAAGAGGACGATAGCTCTTAGACAGCCCAGCTCCGTCTTGTCCATCTGCATGTCCTTCATCTTAGACACCAGCTCTGTTAATACCCTGCAAACATTATCATGTATTTAGACTGGATTTACAAAGATCCAATAATATAAGGGGGGAAAAAATCAATCAAAGCAAACCTAAAATCCTAAAAATAGATTAGATAATGTTATTTGGAAATTCAGAGGGATCAATGAATTGTAAAGCAGTACATACGACACATACAGTCATGTTATCATGAAATATTGCATGTATAAGATGGTTTGGTCTTTTTGTTACAACTTGCATTCGCACATTTTAAGCGTGGCTTAGGTATCAATATCATGCCTGTGTCCCTAGGGAGGGTTTGAGATGCAGTGACCTGACCTGTCAAATATAGAGCCGACCCCTGCGGTGTGAGCGCTGCTGCGATGGACGTGCAGGCCGGTGGCCAAGAGGATCCCATCCTTAACCGTCACAGAACGATGTGAGAATGAAGCGATGAGCAGCTCGTTCCAACCTAAACACACACACACTGACAGTGAGACAGGCATTCTACACACACCTTTAACATCTGAATAGAGGGATCCTGACCTGCTCGCAGCAGGATGACCTGGTCATCCAGAGGAAGGTCCGAGAAGTGCGGGATTCTCTTAGCCCACTCAACAAGAGTAAAGAGCTGCTTGTCTGCAGCCTGGCAGATGTTGGTCACTGGGTCATTCCTCTGAGAATCAGAAATATTTACACATATATTTACACATGAAAGGACTGCACGTAGGAAAGATTTTGATCAAAAGTGTATTAAGTACAAGCACGTGCATTGTATGCACATTATTTACATTTGTAATATTTTGTTTGCTGATCAATATAACTAGACATAACATTGCTTCTTACAAAACTTTACAAGGTGTCTCACCGAGTTGCCTGTGCTGGACTCCATGTAAGCCTCAGTCTTGGGTTCCACTGCAAGTTCAGCGTCCAGAATCTTCTCCACTGGCATTTCTTCATTAAAGCTGCTACTAGACTCCACCTCATTATCACTCTTTTCCCGACCCCGCTGCCTCTCTTCCTGCACCGCTGCACAAATGGAACATTTCTATAACTTCAGGAAATGAAGTCCACAAACATGCCTCTCTTGCATTTGAGTCCCTCACCTTCTCTCTTCATGCCCATGGCCAGACACTTCTGATAGCGGCAGTACTGGCAGCGGTTACGCTGGCGTTTGTCAATCTGGCAGTCTTTACAGTCTCGACACGTGTACGAGAGATCTTTCCGGATAGTTCTCTTGAAGAAGCCCTTGCATCCTTCACAGCTGTAAACACCATAGTGTTTCCCTATAGGCAGACAAAGGTAACGTACCTTACATTATCATTATCATGTCTTTAAAGTGATAGTTCACCCCCAAATCACCTTACCTTCACATTGTTCCAAATCTCTCTGGCTAATCTCTCTTCTGGAAAATGAAAGAAGATATTACATAGAATATCTGTAACCAAACAGTTTCAGGTCCCACTGAATTCCACAGTATGGACAAATAATACAATGGGAGTTAATAGAAGCCAAAATTGTTTGGTTACAAGCATTCATCAAAATATTTTCTTTCAGGTTCCACAGAAGAAAGACATTCATAAAAGTTTGGGGGGAGGGAATGATGACAGATTTTTTATTTTTGGGTGAACTCTCCCAGTCAGGATCGAGTCAAAGAGAGAATCGGTACAATGGTGCACATGTGCTGTATGAGGGTACGTACCCGAGGATCGGTCTCCACAGATGGCACAGATGTGTTTGGAGAGGGACCCCGGGCTGCTGCAGGGGTAACTCCCCAGTCCCGTCAGCCCTGGAGGAGGTTTAATGTCTTCTGAGCTGCTAACACTGTTCATAGGGTTCATCTGTGAGGAAGGAGAGGGAAAAGAACAACAAAGTAAGCTTGTGTCTGTGTGTGGCTTGCCACTTTCTGTGGCTATGAGCCTTATTAGACGTGTAGCATAGAGTCTTCTAGATGTTTACATGGTTGTAATGTGAAATATGAAAACTATGGAATATATCATATATATCAGTATACATATCAGTGCTACGATAAATAAAAGTAATTAATTACAATGAATGTATCAGCTTAGGGTAAATTAAATGTGTCTTCACCAGTAGATGTCAGCAAACAGTCACACTTGACACGGCAAGTTTTAGGAAATGAGATCATGTTCAAGTACAGGTCCGGTGGCTTTTATAGAATTAACCACACATGCTCAGAGAAAGATAGAAAGGTCAGGGAATGGAAACTGAAAACAAACCAGCTAAACCCCAGTGGGTCAATAGTCTTTTTAAAAAGCTGATTTTGTTTTTTTTGAGATGCAATGATGAGATATGCATTTTTAATGATGCTGGGAGCTGTGCGATTTTTTATGCATATTTTATAAAATGTTGTCTTCCCCCAAACTTTGCAAAAAAGCTGTATCAAACACTATACACAACAACAAACCAGCTCCTGCTGCATAAATGCTGTATAATTAATGCATTTTTGACAATTCAACAGGCTTGTGACTTTATTTGAATAGATTGGACAGAATAGAGTCAGACCTCAATGTGAACTTGCTATCTCTTGTCAAATAAGTGTGTTTAATTGTACGGAATGTGCGCTTGTAGTGTATATTTCAAAAAAATATTGCAGATACTCCATATAACTTAAGTGTTTTGAGACACGTTTTGAGTGAACATTTCCAAAATGTTCCAAAAATTATCAACTTGTCCTCCAACCAACATGCTTGTCATTTGTCCAAATCCCTGAAATACGACCCATCAGAGCGTATACTACAATTGCGCCCCTATCGGCAAAAGGTCGTTTTCATATGAATGTTTTGTACTCTGATTTGCGTTTCGTGTAGCTCAGTTGGTAGATTATTGGGTTATACCTTGATATGCAATCATGCTATCATGGGTTAGATCCCAGAGAACGGATGTGCACATAAAATTTATATGCTCAATAAATCATAAATTAGCATGATTTCTGAGATGGTTAGGTTTAGGGGTGGGATTAGGTCCGTTCATTCGAACGAATAAGCCACCTAGTAAAATATGTATGAATTACTGTGAGATTGGTGTAAAAAGTCCACACATTACGTTTAAATAAACGTGCGTTTTGATTGGTAATGACGTTATACGATGCAACGCGATACTGTCATTATTTTTACGCCCGCTAGAGGCCTCTTTAAAACGTAAATATAGGTCGTAATAAGGTGCTTGCACAAACAACCTATATGGTCGTTTTTTGTTGGAGGACAGGCTTCACATTATATATATATATATATATATATATATATATATATATATATATATATATATATATATATATATATATATATATATATATATATATATATATATATATATATATATATATATATATATATATATATATATATATTCATACATATTTTATATATAAAATTACAAATTTGTAATTTAAAATATATTTAAATACATCCCATATATTTTAGTTTATCATAAATGCTTGTCAGTACGTTTAGCAGACCAATTGATCCATATACTTCAAGATAAAAGTAATATAGTAGCAATTACTAAATTACATATACTTAAGTCCTATTTAAGTGGGTCAAAACCATGCTAAAACTCAGCTTACTTAATTGAATCTAAAATGGTAAACTATAATACATTTACTGTGTTTCTTTTTATAATGTATGGTTAATAAGACTATGAACATGCATTAAGAAAGTACATTTCGATTTCATGTCGACTTAAACAGGCAGAAATTTTAATTTTGAAGCTTTCAAACAGTAAAGGCAAAAAATGCACACATGCATTCGCACTAACACAAACATGTTCATTTTGTGAGAGCGCTATCCTGAAACGGTGAGCCGTTCAGTGATGCAGAAAGATGCTCGGAAGGTGATACACAGCAGCCACCATCACGTTCGCTCCCTTTAATCTGCTGCCTATAGTCTATATATTATTCAGAGCTCTTGGCCCTCGCTCACAAGAAGCGTTCCTCTATAGAGGCATCCCTACTTTCAAGCGAGACATTCACACGTGACGCTATTTACAGCTAATAGTATCGCAGGTTTCCACAGCTTTCTTGAAGTGTTGCATATTGCGCCCACTGTAGCGGAGCCTCAACGCAATGATATCTCTCTCCATGTGAGCCAAGGTTATACTAGGGCTGTCCGTCACGCTACATTAGCTCTTTTTAGGCTAGACTAAACTGAATGGGCTGTTCTCCCTCGGGCTAGAGGGAGGCCCTGCAGAGGAAAGGAGGGATGCATTAAAAGAGCATTCTGCATTTTCTTTGCTGGTTCACTCTTGCAGCTAAAGTTTCTCTGCTCGGAAGCATGGATGTCCCACTATCTCTTCCATGAGATATCACAAATGATACAAAGCAAAGCAAAGAAAAAGGTTGTGCTTATTAAACACCTAGAAGTTCTTCTCATTTAGGGAGGATATGAGAATGGAGAATTTGAACTATATTGATAATAAGCAATTAAATAACTCAAAAATGAAAATTCTGTCATTAATAACTCACACTCATGTTATTCCAAACAAGTAAGAACTTTTTCATCTTTGGAACCTGAATTAAGATATTATTTATGAAATCCGAGAGCTTTCTGATCCTCCATAAACAGCAATGCAACTACCACATTTAAGGCCCAGGAACATAGTAAGGACATCGTTAAAATAGTCCATGTGAAATCAGTGGTTCAGCCTTCATTTTACAAACCTATGAGAACAATAATGACTTTATTCAACAGTTTCTCCTTATATCTTCTGTGTCAACATTTGATGACAGTACCACGATGCATGTGTGTATGTTCCTTTTTGATGAAAAATATTTTAATTTAAGTTCCAAAGTTGAACAAAGGTCTTACTGGTTTGGGACGACATGAGAGTGAGTAATTAATAACAGCGTTTTCATTTTTGGGTGAACTATCCTTTTTAAATATAGCATATATAACATAAATACTACAATGTCTAATAGACCAGTGATTCTCAGCCTTTTTGACTCCAAGGCGCCCGAGTGTCCACAACATTAATCAAAGGCCTACTACAGTCCAAGTTTTGTTATTTAATCTATGAGCACTCCTAGTTTCTAAAGTCGCTACAGTAAATACAATGTTACATAATTATATTTTTTCAGTGTTCCCACTCTTTTTAACCAGCTGAAATGGCTTTGCCACAACAAATAAATGACCAAATCAGCATATTAAAATTATTCCTGAAAGATCATGTGGCATGAAGACTGGAATAACAGCTATTGAAAACTCACAGGAACAAATTACATTTGAAAATATACACAAAAAAGTTTACACATTCTCTGTAATGTACCTGTGGACTGTTGAGCGCTCCATAGCCCATGCTGGAGGTGGTGGGCAAGGAGGCTGAAGGTGAGCCCAGAGAGGAGGAAGTGATGACCGAGTATGGCGACCCTAGACCGTTGATGATGGAGGGGTGATGGTGGGACACCATGGAGCTGAGAGGAGGCTGGGACGGAGGAGAGCTCAGGTGACCGTGTGTTACCTGCAAAGAAGAACCTGAGAACAGAAATAGGGCATTAGTCTGTATCCAACATCAACAACTAAATGCATGCGGAAATTAATAGGAACAGTTTGTACATCTAATAATTTTATATGTTAGAATTCCATTATGGGATTATTATTTTATTTGTATTTTTCAAATGTAACCCTGGACCACAAAACCAGTCATAAGTCACACAAGTATTTTTATAGCAATAGCCAACAATACATTGTATTGTGTCAAAATTATAGATTTTTTTTTAATGCCAAAAATCATTAGGATATTAAGTAAAGATCTTGTTCCGTGGATATATTTTGTAACTGTTCTTACTGTAAATATATCAAAACTTTATATAAGAACTTTATTTGGACAACTTTAAATTTGGTGATTTTTTCAATATTTCAATATTTCGATTTTACTTCAGATTCAGATTCCAGATTTTCCAATAGTTGTATCTCAACAAAATATTGTTTTATCATAAAAAAACCATACATCAATGGTTATTGATTCAGCTCTTAGATGATGTATAAAAAAATATATAAAAAATAATTGACCCTAATGACTCTCGTTTTGTGGTCCAGGGTCACAAATGTTAATATTAAAAATATAAATATTAATCATTAAATAATCATTAACAATTTAAACATGAATCCACGGTTGACTAGTGAATGTTTCATAAATATCTTCTACTATATAAATACAGATAATGTACTGTGACAGTTTGACATTTTCATTCTAGAAAAGCTGCGAGACATCTGGAGGCCCTGTCAATGAGGGCAGTAATGGTTGGTGGCATTTGCACAGTTACGGGGTCAAATACGAGATTAGCAGTGACTGCGAGCATTCATGGATCATCACACATCAACTTTCAGGTCTCTCATTTATAGGTCTAAAATGTACACATGCTCAGTATTTATTATATATAAATTAATATGCATATCTGCATCATATCGGTTCAGTGTCAGCATTGGTCATTGAAAAACCTGATTGATCGACCATTAGACACAACACCCTTCTTTTTGAGGGAGTTTAAAAAGCTATCAAAATGCACAAACTCAGTCCAAGGTCATTCAGATCATCCCAATAAACCATTTACACTCACTCTCAGTGTATATTAAAGGCATGAGAGAGTGACGGCTTTCCCAGTGTCTTTGTTGTGATGCCTCCTGTTCCTCACACTGAGATGGCTCTGTCACTGTGACATGCCCTGTAACGCCCTGGATGACCAGTGGGAACAGTGTAAAAGCTCTCCTCAGCACCCACACTTCCTCAAGTGTGTTAGGGGAGAGTGGTCTCTGTGCCCTGGCTAGATTCTTGTGCTGTTAATGACCTCTGAATGGCACATTCTGATCAGGGGGAACATCTATCCTTGGCAAGCCTGGGTGTGCATGTTCAAAGCCAGAGTTCTGGCTCTTTCTTTCAGTCGTGCTGAGGATCCTCAAAACACAATCAGAAGAGTCTGTGCTAGTGTTATGAAACAGCTTTTTATGATTAGCCATTTTTTTGTCTCATACAATTGTTAGAAAGCATTTTTTTTTTTTACAATACCTTTCATAAAAGCTTCACAGATCATTAATAGAAACAAATGGTTATATGATATATACTGTAGATGCAGTTCAACTGTTTGTTCAGCAAGGATGTTTGAAATTAATCAAAAGTCAGTAAAGACTTTTACATTTTACAAAAGATTTCCATTTTAAAGAAATGCCAGAAAACAAATATTAATCAGCACTCAACTGTTTTCAAAACTGATACAAAAGAATGTTTCTGGAGCATCAAGTCATCATATTAGAATGATTACAGAAGTGTCATGTGACACTGAAGACTGGAGGAAGGGCTGCTTTAAATAATAATGTGTCATAATATTACTCTTTTACTGTACTTTTGGGAAAAAATAGATGCAGCCTTGGTTTCTTAAAAAATAAAAACCTCACAAAACCCAAACAGTAGGTTTACAGTAATATACTGTATATTCAGTTACACCCTACATGAAAGATGGCAGTATCCAAAATCCTTGTCCTTGTGGAGACATTTTTGGTACCAATGAGGAAAACATCTTATAAATAAAATGTATTTTAAGGGTAAAAATACAGTGTGAAAGCAACGTTATAAAGAAACATGCCATAAACATTATGGAATGTCCTCATAAAACATGGAAACCCAACATGTGTGTGTGTGTGTGTGTCTGTGTGTGTGTGTGTGTGAGAGAGAGAGAGAGAGAGAGAGAATTCTATGCTCATGTACTCAAATAACAGATCCGTGAGCACATGTTCTCATGGAATTAGCATCTTAAGGGGGATGAATCGGAGTAATCATTTATTGATTATTCAGCAAATCTCTATGACAGAATGATAAGCTATAATTTGCTTTCTAGTGGAGATTATGGAAAATCAATACAGTCACTCAATCATCCAAATATTCAAATCGCTTGCACAGCACAGAACACCATATGGCTGCATTTAAAGCCACATGTGACTGTCATTAATGGCTATTCTAAATGCTTCAGTAGGATTGTGATGTACAATTGTAGTGTATTGTTACCACAATTAAACCAAGTGTGGCTTTATCATGAAGTGTTCATATGTTGTGTTTAGTAGCCCTGTAGGTCACCTAGATCATTTTAAGGAGCCATAAGAAATTGAGTGAATCTAAAAAGACTAACCAAGACTTATTGAAAGTGCTTATCATGAAAATACAACTGAAACGAGGCAAGTGAAAAATAAGATGAAAACTAGGCTGAAATTCTGGTTAGTTAAAAAAAAATCCATGGAAACAAACCCTGAGATGACTTCATTTTAACCCAAACACCTTGACTTCTAGCTTGAAAAGAAAACCTTGTCTCAAGGACAGAGAACATTGTGTTTTATAAGCATTAAATAAGACATTAATTAAAAACCATGAAGAAAAGGAGTACATACAATTTATATATATATATAAATTGTATGTACTCCTTGCCTTGGACATATATACAGCATTTCATTTTCAGGATAATATATATACTGGATCCTGAAGTATCTGTTCTAATGCTGAATAAAGGGGTGAGGCTGGATGGGACAATCCCCCTGGGGATGTGTGGTGGACTGACGCTGGATTACCTTCTCAGATTAAAGAGATTATCATCCCGTGGCTTTATTGATGCACGCCCAAAATCTGATCAAGTTTAGTCCTAAATGTCAGAGAAGGAATGTGTTCTGATTTGGCTTTGTGGTAGTGTTTAATAAAACATCTTGAACAATGGTCCATCAATCACTATTTCAGATACAAAAAAATATATATATAATAATAAATGCTATTTTTTTTTTTTTATTTATCAGATTTTTCAGTATAAAGTAAAAATACAGAGAACGATATAAATGAGTAAGTAGAAGCTCTTGAAATATATTTCTATCTAGGAATGACCTTGGAGCATGAGTGACACAACCAGGAGCATGGGGTGAGCGATCTGGAACATGGATTTTCTCTGAGACTGTCCTTGGGAGAGACCGTCATAACTGGGGCAGAAAAATTGTCAATTAGATTAGCAAGCTGAATAACAACCAGGCCGTTTTGAAGGTGCTCGCCATTGCTTTTTTAGGACTGAATGTTATCTAATGGATCAGGCATTCTGTGCTCCAGTGTTTTGTGTATAGAATAGCTACAGACTATGTTAAATGCAAACTAATGTATACTGATCCCAATCGCAATAGATTTTATCAATGGTGAAGGATTCTCTCAACAGAAATGATGCTGAAACAAACCCCACTCGCACTGTGTTATAGGTAAAATGCAATAAAATATTGAATCGTTACATACTTTTTCAACACCAAACACACACAGATGAGGGGTCAGTCTTAGAAATGGTTGTTAGGTTTTTTTCTCAGCATGAGAAGGGCAACACTTGCATTTAGTTGCAACAGTGAAGGTGGAATAGGATACGGCAGATTTATCTAATGAGACCACCTCAAGCACAAGGAAGAGGGTCTTTAAACACCCAAGACACAACACTGGCCTTGTGTTTGTTCATCATGCACTCTATTCACTGACTACTGGAACATGAGCTGAACGCACAGCTACAACAATGCTGAAGGGCCTTTCTCTTTCAGTATACACAAAATCATGAGTCATCAGATGTATGTATACGATGCTTTGTCCATTCCAAATTTTGGAGATAATTTAGAGAAATTATATGAAGCTGTAGTCCTCTTGGCTTGCATGCACTTCTTTAATGATAATTTTCTTATGCATATTATTGCATATTCATTCTAATGGTGTATTGTGTCCCTCATATATGTGTAAAACTGCTTGTTTTCTTAAAAAAAATAAAAATAAAAATAAGACTAGCTTCTCTATTCTATTTTCTTTTATTTATTATACTTGTTGTAGCACTTGCATATTGCTCTTTTGTTGATTTTGAAGCTAATATTATCATGAACATAATATAAAACCACAGTATATAATAAACCATTAATAAATTATACATTTATACATGTACATAATAAAAAATGTTATGAATTTTTTTTATTTTTTACTATGACCCAGTTGAGGCCGTGAGTTCGAAAATGCTCTGTGCGTGAAATGACAAGCGTAAAACGCAAATTACGCAGCTCGAGGCAGGGACTGGCATTATTAGAGCGCGTGCAACTAGGTGAGTGCCTGATAAAATCTTAAAATAGATTTAATATTTCACAATTTGTCTCGGAATAACAATAGCATCTGGGGTGAGATTAATAAACACAACAAGTAGGGTGTTAATGAAGGCAACAAAATGACTTCAGGCTAGATGTTATGTGCTGTGACAAGCATCAGCTCAGGCCCTTAGCTTGTGAGAAAGATATGTTCACGTCAGAGACCTGAATTAAATACAGTAAGGTTTAGCTGACAGTTAATTTCAGTTCAATACACTCGGAATAAGTAATTTTTACAATAGCTGGACGACAAATAAATTGTTATACTATATTATTTTTTTTATTTTAAACCTGTCACTCGTGGTGGTTAAACTACACGCCACAAACACAACGTGTAACGTTACTTAATGCTTAATGAACCTGGATTAAGTTAAAGAAGAAAACGGAGCATCCTGGTGAACTATTAGACCTATCCAACAGCCTTTCCTCGCAAATTTCCTCTTAGTTTGATGCATGAGCCAAAATGTAGACGTTTATAAGTCTCGCTGGTTGGAAAGAAAATAAATAAACATTTTCCAGATGTAGTTAAAAATCAGTTCTGATCCTCAATAGTCGTCGTGAATGGCTGATCCAGTTCGCGACAGCTTTGGGTTATTTCATACACCTTCTAAAGAGTCAAAACTGTTGCTAAATAAACAAATAAATAACCCACGACACACTGCTGTCCAGATACCAAATGAGAGTCATTAATAACTACTCGACAGCAAACAGTTTAACGAGAGGCGCTCTGGAAAGCTATAAATTGCATAACCGCAATTAAAGTGCCAACCCCTGACCCTGACTGAGAGGCACAATCTTTATCACCTGATTTTTAACATTGGCACTGGTTCCAAGTCAATACACATGACACGACTACGCCGATAACTCAAGCACGTACGATTTATGAGCATACCGTCCAAAGTCCGTCTGAAGAATCCGTACTTCAGATAACACGCGGCACGGGGGGCACTCAAACATAGAGGCATGGAAAGAAAAGCAGCATGACTTCCGGGAATAAAAAAAGACATAAAACTACGAAACACTTACTAAGATGCAGATATGTGTTGTTATTATCCATGTTTGGACGAATGTGAAAGAGCTGTCCAATTTTCTCGTAAAGTGTCTTGGGTTGTCGTTCTGGACGGCAGCATCTCCCCGCTGCTGTCCGCGAGCTGACTGAGGATTCGCTGCGCACGCTTGGGGCCCCACCGAGGGGGAGGCGAGGGCCAGACCTCTCCCAATGACAGCATCCTGAAGATGTACAATTTGCCAAATTAAACGTACATGCGACATGTTGTTTTTTTCTTATTATTCACAGGAAATTAAAAATACATTTCTTTTTTTTTTTTTTGTAAACTATCATACCATAAGGCAAGCTATTTTTGTAATATGCAATATACAGTAGCTAATGCACAGTGCTCATATACTAGCTAATTTGTCTTTAAATATTTGTTCTTTTTGTTTTTGTTTTTGTATGAATGTTTTAAAAACGTGTTAATATTTCAGATTTTCTAAATAATAATCCTTTTTATTTATTGTATTATACACTATTTAAGTTGTAAATAAGTTAAAGTATGTTTTACAAGAAAATGTTATAACAGGCTTTACACTTCAAATTTCACATTCAGTCTGCTGTTTCTTTGTTATTATTTGTAGTATTTACTAGAATTTTTATTACATTTTTTTAATTGTCACACCAGTTGTTTATTTTTAGTGTCTTTAACTCACTGTAACATTCATGTAGCTTCAATAAAGCAAATTCACTTTGATTTAATGCTCATTTAAATGTTTTCTATTAGTTAAGATACAGGCTATATGGACTAAAAGCAATCAGATATAATAGGGAGTTTTTGAATGAAATACCTTGCAAAGTTCATTATATAAATTCGAAACAAAAGGTTTATACTAATAAAAATACTACAATTATTAACTGTGTAAAAAAAAAAAACACTAAACAGCATTCATTAAACCTTTCAACACCAAGTGAATATTTTAGATTAGCATTATAATCTGCAGTTTTATTGGGTCAGGGGATTATCATAATATACTTTGTCTACAAACTGCTTAGTGCAAAATCTGCTGACCATGGCCTTTGTGAGTTTGGACAAGGAAAAAAAAAAATTCTCCAAATTCCAAGTACTCAGTCCCCACAAGGCTACCAGAGGGTATGAAGACCCCTCAACACCCCCCAAGATCTCTTCAGAGTGAGGGGTCATTTAAGGGTGAGCTTCCACTACCTCAGGAGGTTATTCAGAAGTCACCAGCATTCAGAGTGTTGAACTCCTGTTTCGGGGGACACTGAGAGAGAGAGAGAGAGTGTTAGTGATGACCACTCTGTCAGTCCATGAGCTGGGCTGTCGAATGGGAAAAGCACACTGGCTCCCATCCTTGTAAAAACACAACATAAAAGAACACAGGGGGATGCTAACAAAGATGAATGGCTTCTCTTCCAACTCATTCCACACTAATCAGGGCCTTTTCATTTGTTCCCTGTTAGATAATGTAAATTTGTGGAGTCAAAGAAAGCGACTAAAAGGACAATTTATCAACCTCCCTTTTATCCCTCTAATGGAGCCACATGTTCAAGAGCACTACAATCGCCCTGAGCTGCAAAGTATATTAGAGCTGAAAAGCGGGTAACAAGAACGAGGATTAGATTTCAGTGCGAACATGAGAGATGTAATGATTCGCGGTGATGCATTCAATCCTGTTGCTTTCGCTAATGTGGAGAATGGCAACCATGAAAGGTGTGGTGTGAATTTCTTTTCTTAATGCAAATAGGTGTGATTGCCTTTTACATGGCTAATGGAATATTATTAAATTAAAGGAGATCGGGTGGCCAAGAGAAGCTCTAAATCACTGCAGATTTGAGGGAAGGCTTGTGGGATTATCTTGCCGTTTGTCTACAACAATGGCTGCCAATGGACCATTCAGTTGCAGGGTGTCGGAGACCTCACCCTTGCAATCATCTATCACCAGTTAAAAGCAGAGCGGTCCTCCCCTAACCTAACAGTCACTGCTCTGAGACCAGCAGTCTACGCCATCTCACCCTCAGACAACAGCCCATGTCTGGGGGCACCATGTGGCAAATACACGCACAGAGCCTGACAAATGTGCCACAAATGTCTTAAATGTGCATCTTAAAGCTGATTGTCCATGCAAAAGTAATCAATATTTATCAGTATCAAACCCCTACTTGCCTTTCATGACTGATAATGTGATTTAGTGGTGCAATAATACTTGTATGATTACAAGTAAATCTGAGCAAAACAAGCCAACTTGAATATTTTCAACATATTCAATATTCTCTGGTAAGATCAAATAGAATTTTAAAATTAAAAGCAGAAATATAAAATGATTTTATGAAAGCACTTGTATAAGTTTATTTCTTCTGTGGAAGAAAGTTTTAGGCAACCCAGTCTCATGAGAAAACAACTGTCTTATGAATTTCATAAATTAATTTTAATGAACAGTTACTGTCATGAGAGATTAATGGTTTTAGGTGTTACATTAACAATGAAGCTGTAAATTAAGATTTTAGAAAGGTGGTTTTTTTCTTTTTACAATAACGTCTTTTTGGCTCACATATTATATTGTGGCTGTGCTTTTTAGAATTTCAACCTTTATGTTTTGGCCCCATTCACTTCCACTGCAATTGCCACATTGTAACACAGATCTTTACATTTTAAGAAAAGGAAGGACACGTGCAACTTAGATGTGATAATCAATATTACACCAAAAGTGCTGCTCAATAACTTCTGTTGATAGGATTATTGCTTTACACTCTGCGTGCAATTAAAGTCAGCTTTTTATCTGATGGTGTGAAATGAAAACCTGTTTGAGAAACAACCTTCCTCTTTGCTCGACTGATCATATCATAGCATAGATTGTGTGTGTGTGTTTGGGGGGTGGTTCTCCATCTGTCATATACTCATTAACAGAGCCCCCTCATGTTTTAATCAGTCCCCATACGCTAACCACGCCCATGCACGCACGCAAGCACACACACACACACACACACACACAAAAACACACACATGAGTGAAACCACGCCATGTATCATCAATCTCACAGATCATTAATCTCTGAGCACAAAGGCACATTTTTGGATGTGAAACCTCTTTTTGGTGCAGACCATAAATACTCCACCAATCTGCTTTAAATCAAGTTGTGTTAAAAAAAATAACATGATTGCAAAATTAATCACTATATTTATTGCATGCACTGGTAAACTCTGGCCTTCAGATGTCTAATGAGGGGCCTACATGCTGTTGCACACTAAGTTCTACAGGATAGAAATTAAAACATTCAAACACTTAAGAAAGTCTAAGGCAAGAAAAAATGAAAACGTTGATCATTCAAAGGAGTTCTGAAATTAATTTGATCTTTTGATGAAAACTATTTGATCCCCAGAAAACTGGGTTAAACTTCCAGCTCAGAAATCATTCTAAAGTATTATGTCAAAGGCCATAATATCAAATATCCTCCAGCTACTTTGTGACCAAGAGAGAGAAAGACTTAAACAAGGGAGCTGGTGTTGACCTCCAGGAAGGACTGCCAGCATTACCTCACGAGTGGCGTCTTGCTACTCTTTCGGCACAGGATGTGCGTCATAAATCTTACTCAAGCCGAATGACAGAGGAGCTCATGGGATGCGACCTGTGACATACTGATCAACACTTAAACCAACATGCAGACACACAAAGAAGGGATAACTATAAAATGTGGATCAAGGGAAGTGTATTTATGGAAACCATTGTAAAACCGGCAAATCGGTATCTAAAAATAGAGGTTAAAGGTATAAAGTCAAGAATACAGTGTATGTTTCTCCACAGGTTTTTTTTAAATATTGAAAACATTGAGAATAATACTGAAACTGAACTAAACAGAATTACAGAAAAGAATATCTGTGAAAGAAGATAGAAGTGAAATTGTGTGAGCACTTCTGTCAGCATGATCATGAGAAACTTTCTCCAGCGTCAGTAAAAATGTATATGCATATAAATAGAAAAGAGGAAATGACTGAGCGTTTAAAAAATACACAATGGTTTATTAATCAACATAGGCAAATGCAGGAGCACACTTGGCAATGCGGCTCTCGTTTCTTGAAGCACTGAAATAGAAACAGCTGAAGTAAGGCTACCCTGAGTGAACTTTAAAGAGGAAACAACAGGGCAAAATCAATTGTGCCTTAAGAACACACATGCCTTAGGCTGCCAGCTGAGAAGAGCTAATGTTCTGATGCATTCTGCTTCAGTTCTGCTAGAGTCATTTGAACGAATAACAATCATGAGCACTGCAGGGAAGTTTCAAGCAGGCTGCCAAGGCCAGGTGCATTTGAGGAAAGATAATGCAGGCTATAATAAGTATTTACGAGTCCAAGCAGCTGATAAAAACATCAAAATAATCCAAAAGAAATCCACATGACTGCAGTCCATCAATTAACACTTTGAAAAGTAAAAAACAAAATAATACTGTGCATTATTAAGACTTTTTTAACTTTACACAGTGGCCAGTCTATTCTGGCCACTGTATGAGTTGATAATCCATAATAACATTTCCTCATTTCTCCCCTGGTTCAGATGACTTTTTAACTGGAGAAAACAATATTATAGAGGACATTGTAGCAAGGGTTTGAAGTTAAAACCATCTTGATGGATTTGTTTATTACAAACAAACAGCTTTTCATTACAGAATGTGTTGAATGATGGAGGATTACTATGGTATAATAATACTGTGGATTACTTATGGATTACTATGATGCTTTTATCAGCTGTTTGGATGTTCATTCTGATGGTACCCATTCACTGCAGAGGATCCATTGGGTTGGGTGAGCCAGAGGTGTTTTGCATAATTTTTCCAAATATGTTCCCATGAAGACACAAACTCATCTAAACCTTGGATGGCATGAGGGGGACTAAATCGTCCATGAATGTTAATTTTATCCCTTTAATCTAAACTTTTATACGTTTGTAAGGTCTTAAAAGTTCAATCTATGGATTGCTTTAACTTACTCAAACCAAAGAAAGAAAAAAAGAAAGAAAGAAAGACAGAAAGAAAGAAAGATTTCTGAAAAGGACAACATGTGAAGAAATCAACAGGCTATTACAAAGCAAGTTGTTGATCATGCATAATGTAGTAAGTATAAAATATAAGTCTTTAATTTAGGATAACGCAAATATTTAAGTATTTCTTCTAAAGACAAATTTATATATAGACAGTTTGATTTCCTCTAGAAAGATCATTGAGCGTAAATGACATTTCCTTCATGGAAAATACATTTAAAGAGGAACTTGATCTGCAATGATCTGTACTATTCATTTCCTATCAATGTCCTGTTGCAAGAGCAAAAGAAGTTTTGTAACTCTTAAAGCCATGAATGGTGCATTAAAGCAACCATGAAGATTGCAGAAGAACAACTTGAAGCTTGCTGAGGTCCGCACAGATGTTCATTTTCTAGGAAGCATCGCTCCTTGTATACTGTAGCTTTAAGCTCTTAATCCTAAATCTGCCTTTGTGGGTCTAGACAAACTGAAGATTCTGCTGCTCTTACCAAAATCAATAACACTAATCATCTTATGACAGTTGCTGACAAAAGAAGAAGAAGAAGAAAAAAGAAAAAACAGAACAATGTGTGTTTGTGTTTCTGCTGGTCTGGGTTTTATGTTGATAATGTGCAAATGCTGCGCATCCCAGGAAAGACATACGTGCAACAGGTTGGACAGGGATTCTGAGGGACCATATGAGGCTAAGTTGGACTTGTCCTGAGAGGACAAGTCAGATTAAAGCAAAGGCATCTGGTCTGTAATGGTACAGTGACTTGTTTATGTGTTTATCAAGATGCCATATAGAATAAACACTCCACCATCAGGCTCACTGAAAGCTTCTTATCCCATTGTAGTCTAATATTGCTCAAATAAGACACAATTATCATGAACAAGCTGGCTGTAGCATTTATGTAAGTGACAGCATGAGCTGGACATGAGGTGCAGTGGACTGGACTCTTCACTCTTGTTTAAATGTCATAGTGCTGGCTTTCATTAGGCACAAGCAGGACAGCCAAAAGTCTTCCAAAAGGGCAGAACTAGGTCTAGACCGAACCATGGAAACTTGACAGGATGCAAAAGAGTTATACAGTGCAGATCCCTGAGATAGCAATATTGTGAGGTACAGCTTTTGTAAAATTCTGACTTTGGTTCATATCAAGACCCTGTTCTCGTGTTTTCGAGGAACTCTTGGCTGAACAGTCTGTCCAAAAATGGAGCATATCTTGTAGGCCAGGCGAAGAGTACATGTTTCTAGGTATTCTTTTTAAATTTAGAACAATAAACATATATACATCATTTACCTAAGTAATGTGCTTGTGTTCACATTGAAATTCAATTCAATTCAATTCGAAAAAATAGGTAAACATTCATATCAGTCTTTTTATGCTCAAAGACATTTTAGGATTTTAGCATTTTAGCTCATAGACATAAATTTTATTAGCCTAAATTTAGCTTAAAAAACACCTAATTGACAGGAATTACGAGACAAACATTTTCATACCAAATCATATCACGTTTTTCAATATTGAAATATAAACAAAGTATTTATTTCGAATTAACGCCCTCTAGAGGAATGATGAAGCCTTAATAATAACAACGTTCTGTCCGGAACTAACAAATTCACTTTGTTTCTCGCGGACGTTTTATTTTACTGGACCTCTTTCTTGACAGGAAGTAGCACGTGAGTTCAATAGCGTTGATGTTTACACCTAAGCCATCTTAAGAAGAGCTGCAGATAAAATGCTTTTGAATAAATAAAATCTACAGCTTCTGTTATGATTTTGGACAAAACTTATATAGCCCAGAAAATGAAGAAGTTATAAGCAGAAATGCGGCTAAGCCTAAAGACTTACGTATTCATGTGCATTATTTCATATAACGTTACTCTGGTCTATTCCACATGAGCTTGTCTATTTAATGAGTTTATCTACCGTCACGTCTTCTCTCCATGCACTGATATGAAAGGTGTTTGTGTGTTTTCCCAGTAAACTATGATTGGAGTAGGGTCTGGGCTGTACATCGGGTGTGTGTCCGATCTGAAGGACGCTCAGAGCCTGACAGATGCAGGAGTAAGACACATCCTCACCGTTGACTCAGAGGAACCTGCTGTCCCTGGATTTCACACCAAATTTGTCCGAGCTCTGGATGATGCCTCCACAGATCTCCTGAGCAGACTGGATGAATGTGTCAGCTTCATATGTGATGCTCTCAGCACACACTCTGAATCCAGATCATCAGCAGTTCTTGTGCATTGGTAGGATTAGTAATTGATATGAACTTTAATGAATAATATGAAGAAACACTGCGATATATAACACCCAATAGTACATTAGTTAATATACATTCAGATAATTACAAGTGGGATAAAATGTTGATTTCTGTATTTGTTAAACTTTTTATATAAATACATTATTTTATTTAATTTTAAGTAACTGGAATTCAGATTTTTTTTTTTTTATTATTATTATTTGACATGTTATTATTATTTTTGTAGCCATGTAGGGCAAAGTAGAAGTGCAGCTGTGGTGACTGCTTACCTGATGAAAACACAGCATCTGAACTTAAAGGATGCATACACTAAACTCCAAAACTTAAAACCAGATGTCAAGTAAGAGGTTTCCATTATCTATCCTTTAAAAAAAATGTGAGAGCATTATGATTGAAGAGCATTCCACTCATTTTCTCAGAATGAATGAAGAATTTATGGACCAGCTGGCACTTTATGAATTAATGGATTGTAAAGTAGACACCACAAATCCCTTATATAAACAGTTTAGATTGAAGAAAATTACAGAGAAATATCCAGGTATGTACATGATTTCCTTCTTTGTCATTTAGTTTTCTACACTGTTATAAGTTAACTGAATACACTATTGAAAGAAGCTTACCAGGGCTCCTTTAAAGGCAGTATATTTTGATCAATTCAGAACTCCAGAATATGCCAAAAGATGTCTTTGCTGTTGACCCTGCACAAACCCAGAATGCAGAAGCTGTGTACAGATGTCGAAAGTGCAGGTAAATGCTGTTCATGCAGTATATTTTGAATTTATGATAATGACTCAAGTCATAACCTGCTGTTGTCTTTGGTCCCAACAGACGCACACTTTTCCGTCACTCCAGCATTCTCAGTCACAGTGTGGGAAGTGGAGCCTCTGCGTTCTCTCATAAGAAGACGAGGATCGCGAGTGCTAGTGAAGATCAGAGACAATGCACATCTTATTTTATAGAGCCAGTGCAATGGATGGAGCCAGCCTTACTAGGTGTTATGGACGGACAGGTAAACTGTAGTTGCTCACTGCTTCACACATCTGCACACACAATTAAAAAGAACTATCAAAACATTGTGTCCATTTGTTTAATACTTTTTACAAGTATTCTTTCATTATTGTTAAAGATTAAGGGTTACATTTAATATTGATAAATTAAAAAGTAAAAGAGACTGCATGATTTTCTGTGCTAGGAGGGCTACAGATTGTAGTTGCTGTGCAATGCATTTGCATACAATTTTGTTTCTTTAAAAATTATATTTCAAAGTAAAAGCTTTTGCAAAATCTCTCTTGCAGCTTTTGTGTCCTAAGTGCAGCTCAAAGCTGGGCTCCTTTAACTGGTATGGTGAACAGTGTTCGTGTGGGCGCTGGGTGACACCGGCCTTCCAGATGCACAAGAACCGAGTGGATGAAATCAAACACATCAGTACGCCAGCACTCAAATGACCCGCAAATAAAGATCTGTATTATATGCTCAGAATCGCTTCTTATTGCTAGTATTTTCAGTTTAAATAGTAGATAGAAATATTCTGTATGTTATAAATCTAGTGTAAAAGCCCCGTGCTTTACTTTGAACATAATTTTCTAGAAAGTTTATTATATAAGCATTTGTAATATTTTGTCTGTTATAGCAAAAAAAAAAAAAAAATGCAGTAATATTTTTGTACGTTTTTTTTAATTTTAGACTTTTTGTCCTCTTTAGGCTCACCATTTATTTGATAAAAAAATATTAATAGTGTGTTAGATTATAACAATAACTTTTGTTTTATATTTTAATATATTAAAATAATTTTCTATTTTAATATATTTTCACGTCATTTATTCCTGTGATGGCAAAGCTGAATTTGTAGCAGTCATTACTCCAGACGTCAGTGTCATGTGATTCTTCTGAAGTCATTCTAATATTATTTTTGCAAACTGTTGAGCTGAATAATATTTTTGTGGAAACTTTAATGAATATACATTTCAAAACAACACCATTTAAATAGAAATATCTTGTCACATTATAATTGACTTTGAATTGATTACTGTTACTTTTATTCATTTGATGTCACTTCATCAATGTTACTTGAAATATGTAATGTACCCTGGGGGGGGGGGGGGGGGGGGGGATTAACTGACCTCAAAACTTTGAATAGTAGTCAGGATATAGGTTCTTTATCTTTCAAAGTTTGGGGTCAGTTAGATGTTTTATGGTTAATTTAGCTAACTTTTACATTCATACTGTAAATATTAGCCTGGTTCTCACAAAAAGCTCTCTAATGTGCTGCAAAAATAGTTTTTTCATCCAGTAGGTGGCGTCAGATACTGCGCAGTTTTCATACATTTTGCGCAATATTCAAAATACTGGAGACGGACAAAGGAGAATTAGTTCTGGTTTACAAAGGCGTTACAGATGACATGAACCTCATTTAATGTAAATGCGATTATTTGACTTGGTTAGGAGTACTAGATACTAGAGTACGGTATTAATGTACTGTATTAATAATCTCTGTAACCAACTTGACTTCTGACTTGTTTAATCTACTGAAAATATTTATTTATTTATTTGCGGTGCCACACAGAATTTAGTTCCCCTATTGGATGTCATGTAGGCTACTGTGTATTTGTATGAAATGTAGCACTAATACAGATTCATGACCACGTGGTTTCCTCTCAGTTCATAGATGTTCATATGATGTTTATTGAGGGAGTCTGAGTGACACTGTGGGTGGTTATGGCACTGAATTGTGAGATCCTGTTGTGTTTATAAGGGTCATATCCTCCATGTAATGACCTGAACTCTTTCTGTGAAGTGTGGAGTGAAGAGCCGCCTGCTGCGTATGTGCGTAAGAGAGACGAGCTGGATTTCAGGAATAGTGGAGCTGCGAATGAAACTGAATGCAACTCCTCAAAATGAAATATCCTAACACAATATTTGCAGTTGTTTTTGCTTTGTCAAGAACATTTAAATATTAATGTAATCAAATAAACGTTTGGCAGGGATATATGTGGTATGCTGAGATCACAGAAACTAAAAAGGAAAATGTGCTTATGTCAACCCACTCCTCATTGATGTTGGAGTCAGGCTCTTGTTTAGAGCTGAGATGGAGGTGTGGAAAGGCTAGGCATCTGATTGGTTCAAAGACCTGCTTAAAGCTGTAATCAAGCACTTTTGTGTGACAGTCTTGACCTTTTCAATAGTAGCAATTTGGCCTAAAATACACGTTTTTTGTTTATACTTTCCTTTCAAAAGCAGTTAGTGTAAATAACAGCCTTTACAGACATGCCATACATCTGGAAATAAGAAAAGATGGTGTTCTTACAAATGGTACAGACAGTTTTACCTAAATTGTAAAATTGCTATTGGCTGGGTATGTGAGACTGAAGCAAAATAAAGTGAAGATGCTGTGTTTACCTTTATTAGGCCTACTCTGTGTCCCAATATAAATTATTTCTTTAAAAAAATTATTTAAAATCAATAGAAGAAGCTAATGTGCTACAGCATGTTAAATAAATATAATCATTGCTTTAAACATAAACTTTCCATTGATTTTGTTATTTAGGAACCCATGACTTTGGATAAAAACAGCTGTTCAAACTAAATAAATCTAAGACAAGAAACTTTGTTTTGAATATCTTTGTGTTAGAAGAAAGGAAATCTAAATTTTGGGTCAAATATACCTTTAAAATTGTTTTACTAATAAATTAAAGCTGCAGTCAATAACTTTTGACGCTCTAGCGGTCAATAAACAGAACTGCTTGCGTCTTGCGGAAGAACATCGTAGCCGGAACTACTTCTCTCTGTTTCTGTCTATGAAGAATCACAAAGGTACTGGGTTACTCCACTCCCATCTAAAATAGTTCGAATATAAACACTTATCATAGGTGTACCCTAGTGATTCAGGACAGGCTAAAAACACGGGTTGGAAAATGGATTCATGGTGTACTCGCTTATTATATACATTTTGTATACTTTGAACACAAAAAAAAGTTACGGACCGCAGCTCTGATTGGTTGTTTTCTTACTGGGAGCGTTGTATTTCTGCAAATGGCAATAGGACCACTGGGAGGAGCCAGAGGAGTTTGATTTTTTTTTTTTTTTACAGATTGTCTGTCTCACATTCTACTGTCAGGACCGGTTTTACAAATATGTAAAAAAAATACATTTTTACAAAAGTTACCAACTGCAGCTTTAAATGATACAGATGTGCATGAAAGCGCATAATGCAGTTTTACATTTGAAAATAATTAACATGCAAGTATTTATTTTCTCAAATGAGTTCATGAAGTAAACAAGTAGTAGACAGTTTCCCTGCTTCCTTCAGATCTATGAATAGAATATAACAGCATTTGCATATAACAGCGGAGTAAACCAAACATTTGTATGGATCAGATGATGAGCACATGACTTCACTGCTCACACAAAATCTGGGCCCATTAAATTGGCCTGCACAAACAATTAGGCTGCAGAAAAATCATTCAAATGCAGTTGGAATTTAACATCTTTGAATTATTCAGAGATGTTGATTATTTTTAAATATTTTTTTAGTTAAATATTGTTTAGATGATTATTTAGGTAATTGTCACAAAGGGTCATGACAATAAGGAGAGACCTAATAGAAAAAAGTCAATGCAAACTAAAACATTACTGAATAGAACGATTACAGTTTCAAAGTAGGTGTAACATTTTAAATTATACATACTAACATTTGTATTTTCTCTTTAATTTATCTCTGAAGTGTAAAAAGAAGTGAGTAGCCTAATAAGTTCTGTCCTTGTCTTAAAAAAGATTTTCATATTGATCTATAATAATTTTAATATCCATCTGTATTCATACCTACAGTACAAACTGTAAGTTTTCTATAAACGAACTTTTCATATATGGGTGAATTCTTCAAGTCATGTTGACTGCAAACCTGAGTGCATTTTTTATGAAAAGGCTAGTCCTTTAACATTTTAATATATACAGATATGTCCAACACATTTCATGTTGTCCATGCGTCTCCAGCCAGCTCTCTTTTGCAGTCTAAATCAACAAGAAAGCATAAAACACCGTCTTAACTGAATTAACCTTGGACTAGTTTTAGTTCCTGTCAGGGGATAGACCTCTTGCCACGTCTCCAAATGCTCCCCTTCAGAAATGTCACAGTAATGAAATATGCCTCTGTCAACCAAACACACATACTGTAAGTGGCCACAAAGCAGCTGCATAAAATGAAATCAAAGCACATATTTTACAGTTGATCCGCCTGCTATCTTTAGCATTATCTGGCACGAGAAGCTTCTTTTATTTGAAACATCTAAGGACTATAGTTCTTCCTTCCTTTGTGATCAGTCGTGCAGGTATGCACGTTTCACAGTTCAGTCATTTAAATATTGTCACATTTTCAAGTATTGTTTGTTCACCAGGATAACATTTGAAAAGATAAACAATTAAATGTAATGTAATGTAATTATGTTTATTTTGAAATGTAAATTAATCCTATGATTGCAAGGCAGAATTTCTATTCTAATATGCTGAATTAGAGCTCAAGAAACATTTCAGTTATATTAAAGGTGTGCTTCTTTAATTTTGCTTACTTCATTTTTTTTCAGGATTCATTGATTGTTAGAAAGTTTTTAAAGCAACATTATTTATTTGAAATATAAATCTTTTGTTACATTATAGATGTCATCAATGTCAGTTTAATCAATTGAATGTGTCCTTGCTAAATAAAAGTATTTAGAGTGTGGTGTTTATTTGAACAAATACAGTAATACAGTTCAGCAAAATTGATAACACACTAATGCTCATTCATGTAATTTGAGTGAAAACTGGCAGGCTATGTTAATTTTAGAGCTGTTTGATCTTTAATGGAGGATGTGGTCAATGAAAATGAAACTCAGATCCTCTTGTCTCCCCCAGAATTTACAGCATCGTACTCTTTAAAACACAGATTTGTTGCTGTGGTTATAGAGGAGGTTAAAGTGAAAGCCCTGAAGTACAGTAATTCTCTCTTCTAAAGAAAGGATTTTCTTCTGTCACAGATTTTAAACTGTGGTTGTGACATTTCTATTGGTTTAGTTAGTTATTGTGCATAATTGATTCAGTTATCAAACCAGACAGAATGTATGTGGAAAAAGGGGTTCCTCAGGGTGGTCTTATAAACTGTTTCACCCCTTTTAAAGTGCAGATGTGTTTAAACATTTGGCTATCTGACATTTGTGGAGAAGGCTCAGGAGACACCCTGTACAAATTACTTTTCAGGTCACTGGAGAGCCTCAGACTCTAATATTTAAGAAACTTGTGCTGCCATAAAGAGGATATGTGTGAGGTTTTTGCAATGTGTGTTCAACTGAGGATTGGTTTTTAAAAGAGCTTTGCTGCATTAACTAAAGCGCAGAAGAAAAAATACATCTGCAAACGTGCACAATCTCAAATTAAAATGCAATTATGACTTGGACAACGTATAAATATTAATCTATTACAACATGTTAATTTCATATCATTAGGATGTTGCGCTTGTTTCAGTGTTTACAGAAGCATTTGAAGAATAAGGTCCCTGTCTCCATCTTTGCCATATTTACATATTGGGAAGACTTTTTTTTTTTTTTTTTTGCTGAGCATAATTGCACAGGCTTTTTCTCATAGATATCAGTCCTTTATTCCAATTCCAGCAAGGTTTTTTTTCCCTTCTCTACAGACCTCACAGATGGCCGTGCTCCCAGATTGGAAAAGGTTTCTTTGGAAACCAAATTCAACATTATGGTTGGAACCCAAACTGCTTTAAAGCCAATGCTATTAGATAGCCTACACAAACTGACCCCAGAGCAGCTCTGAAGATGAGCTGACTGGGGTTTTTCTGCCACAGGAGGACACTGAAGACATTCTCTTTTGACTTTTTCCTTTGTGTAAGTAAATAGATGGACAGGACCACTGAAGCACTGGTCATATAAATGATGGATTATGATGCTTGGAAAGAGTTGAATATTTAAGATGCTCTTTTCTTTTTCCTCAATGCACGAAAGCATGTGAATGATTTGGAGCACCAGCAATTTGGCCTCCCCTCCTAATGTGTTGTGTAATCTGTCCACTCTGGGTTTTCCATTTCCTGTTCATTCACTGGTGAAAAAAAAACCCCTCTCAAAGTTCACTCCATAATAAAATTTACGTCCAGTTATGGGTGTATTGAAAAGTTCTATATATAGAGACAAAATTTGAAGTCAGTAAGTTTGTTTTTCTTTAACGAAATCAACGCTATTAATGCTACTCAGCAAATGGGACATTAAATAGATGATAAAAGTGACAAGAAAGTGTAAGATTTGTTTAAAGAAGATTTATATTTCAAATAAATTAACATAGTTTACACAGAAATATTAAGTATACTATAAATATTCCTATTATTAAGGTAATAAGAAATGTTTCTTGAGCACCAAATCAACACATTAGAATGATTTCTGAATAATAATTAAGATACAATTAATGATTGTATATGTCATTCTTTCCATTGCTGCAGCTGTTTGTTAGGTGTTGTTTTTCACAGCTGTGCTGTACAGTGGGCAGCAGCAGCTAGAACATAATTCACTGCACGTGTTTGGATTTAATATACTGCTATCTTTGACATGTTCCTAGAATGGTTCTGTAACTCATCAAACCATGTGTTGATCGGATTATAGTAGTTTGTCTATTCACAAAATGTCCAGTTTCATATATTAATATACCGGTATTCTGATATATTCTGCGAAGCAAATACCGACATAGGCAATAACCAGCTGCATGAGATTTAGCTGCTGTCTTGCCACAGTTTTCAGGGTCAGTTTGGAGATTTGCCACATTGTATTTGTGTTAGAGAGTGGCGAGTGGAAAATGACAACATGAAATGTACTCAGTTATTAATGTGTTCTTGTGGCTCAGTGGTAGAACATTGCGTTAGCAGCGCAAAAGGTTGTGGGATCTTTTCCCAGGGGACACACATACTGTACTGCTAAAAATGTACAGCCTGAATGCACAGTAAGTTGCTTTGGATAAAAGTGTCTGCTGAATGTAATGTACCCTTTTTTTCAGGTACTGTATGGGAATGAATACTGCATCTTGCTTAAGACGCTATGTCTTAAGCAAGATGCCATTTTTCTCCTTAGATTGAAGCCTTTAAAAATATTACAGTGTAACTCCTAGAGGTCAGCCCAGCCTTGAGTAATCGTCCCAAGATAATTTTGTACAGCCTCGGAAATCAATGAAGGACAAGAGCGTACAGGAAGAATGCAATTGGCACAAATCTTTGCAATGGACACACCACTAGACCAAGCCCAGGCTCTTACTCCTATGGGGCATTGTAGGCCCAATAGGGTGACCAAATGTGCCATTTTTCCAGGGCACATCCAGGATTTCTATATTGCCTAAAATATCCACATTTTGGCTTTGTTTGTGCTGCGCAGACCAATTGTTGTATGACAAAGTACTGTGAGAGTATCTAGAGAGCAAACTGCTTCTTGTGCTTTTGAATCACTCTCACAGTACTTTGATGTTATACACCGATCGGTATGCTTAGTGCTGCTTCAAGTTCAAAACTAATATGTACATGTATTTGCATCACTTTGACCATTCTCTGTAGATCCTACCTTCTCACACACCACGCATTTGGAAAGTCTCTGCTTCGTGACAGGAGACCCTTGGTGCATCCACCGAAGCATAAAAAGATCTCTTCTGTCTGCCTGAATGGGACGCAATTCTCAATACTTTTTACTAACTTGCACTTTTTAGTGTCAGGGAATGAAGGTCAACAGACTGTAGATGCCCAAAGGGAGGGGTCTTCAGAGCCCTCAACACCGTGGGCAGATCACATGAAGTGATGGTAATGGGGCGAGGCAGGTTGAGCCTCCTAGAACCCTTCAAAAATCAAACAACTAGGCTGTTCTTGCCCACTGACTGGCCAGCTATAAGAGCGTGAGAGGCTGCTATGGCTGCTACATAGACCTTAAGTATAGAAGGGGAACAGCCCTTATCTAACAGCTCTTGCATGAATGACAATATCAAAGACATGTTGCAGGAAATTGGGTTTGCGCTGCGGGCTGTACACCAGGTGGAGAAGACAGACCATTAAAGGACATTGAGTAATCTCGTAGCATGTCCCCTTGCCTGGGAGATTGTATTTAGCACGCTCTCGAAAAGGTACGCAGGCTCCCATCGAAAAGCCAAATGTTCATAGCCCACAGCTCTGGTTGGGGATGCCATATTGTTCTGACGAGGTCTCATCTCAGGGGCATGTGCCACGGGGCTGCAGGGACAGGACGCGGAACAGTTCGGCATCAATGCCATTGCTGGCTGCACTGGGCTGTGCAAATGGCTGGGGTGGCAAAGTCGTGAGACTAGCCTGACAGCTCCTCCACATCTAAAGCCACCAAAGACATGCTGTCGTCCACCAAATGAAACCAGATCACTCGCAGCCACAGAGAGACGTTTGTCAATGTGAGTGAAGAGGACGGGAGAAACTTTTCTATGAGGAGAGAGTAATGCACATGGGGGGGTCAGCCGAGTGCCGAATTGTTTCCGAGTGCCAAATTCCTCTGCTCCGTTGCTTTTTCCTCACAGGTTCCTTAGAAGAAGGAAGCGGGAGAGTGCGAGGGGAGGAGTCATCGGAGAAATTTTTTTTTCCCCATTGCATCTTAAGCAAGATACAGTACAAGTGAAGTATCGTTAGGGAACTTAAATAACCAACTTGCTTCGACTTCAAACCCACACTGATTTTTATTTTTATTTTGTTTATTTATTAATTCTGAAATGCAAAAGGCTTTTTATGTAAATATCTCACTTCATGCATGTGTTTCTGATCATACAGGAGGCTCAGATTCTGTAAACAGTGTTGAAACCGCCTGTCAGTCACAGTTATCCTGCTTTACAGGCACTGATTTTAATTTGTGCATTGCTTTTATTTTTCAAGTCTCTTGTAATCATCCAGTCAACAGGAGCCTTTTGCATCAAGCCCAGACCCCCTGACTGAAAATACTGACCACATGAAAAGAACCTTTGGAATTCTGTCACTGATGCAACATTCATTGCTAAAATAAGCCAGGAACTTTTTAATGCAGCTTGATTGTTTGCATGTTTTCTTTTAGTGCAAACAACATAATTTAATTAAATTATCGTAGATGTTTTACCAGTGTCTGATTCTGTTTCAGAGGGCTCTTAACATATAATGTTTGATATGCAACATGATCAAAATCTAATCTATCTAATCTAACAATCCAACAACAACAACAACAACAAAAGCAACAAATTATATTATATGCATTTTATGTATTTAATCTGCTGAACTGTTTAAGAGCTAATTACAAGCTATAATCTCCTAGTTTTGAGTGCATTTCCATTGACTAGTCTGTGTGTTCTTGTGATGCCATCATCATGATGTAATTTTCAAGCTATTCCAGAGTGATTGATCACATGGCAGCTCAGGTGATTTGCACAAAAACATCTGTTTTTCCACAAGCAAAGATTTCTGTGGTTTCTCTACAAGAAATGCTAATTCTAAATCTCTTTAGTTACATAAATGTCCTGGAATATAATGTCTCGAAAATAGTGGAAACCCTGAGAGAAGTCCAAACATGTCTGACTTTCGTTTCTTGATAGTCTGCTCCAGACGTGATGTGATTGAATGAGCGATACTCAATGCTGCATGTCGCGCATTGTTCCATGAAAAAACTGCTTGAGTTAAATTCATATTTTCATTTCTTTCTCCTCACAAATGTGCGGAAAAGCCACCTTTGAAACAGCAGTTTTTTGATGGATGCTCTGGAAAGTTGGCCCACCGGCATTCTGGGCCGCTCTGACTTTCCATGCGCTCAGGCTTCTCGGAACCCGGAATGCTGAGACGTCAACTAATCTGCCACTTCCATTCCAATCCATCTCCAGTGTTTGTTAAATAAACTACAATGAGAGAACGAATGCACTGTAAGCTTTTCCTGGCTGTGCTGCTGATCGACGAGTGCTGTTGTTTGCTCTCATCCCTAACTGCCAAGTATTTGCTTATTAACAAATCCCTGTAGAGTTTACCATTTGAAGTTTTGTTAAGTACCCCAGTCAAATAGAAGAGTGTTAATGATTACTTCAAAACCAAAAGGTCAGTCATGTGACTTTGTGGACTTGTGTGACTCCGTGCATGAGTCTATATGTACAACAAGAGCAGATGTTGTGAATGTCTTCTGGTGTTGCTTCTTGTCTTTCAGGGTCCTTTAAAGTTACTGAAAAGTGGCAGTAGTCTAGTTTTAAAGATGACCTTAAAAGCTTAAATGCACAACACAACTTTTAAAATGCACTTTAAAATTTCGGCAACCTGCTTTAACTTCTTCAGACAGTAAATTGGCAGAAAATTGGTGCAAAAAATAGGGTAGTGTATTCCAGCCTTTAGTTGTCAAGCTTAAGACTGGAATTTTCAGCTTCAGACTATGATTCCATCCAGAAAGAGGATATCAAACATGGTTGATATTTTGAGCCAGTTTTAGAAAACACATTGTTTTCATTTGCCATGCATTTCCTAACAACAAAGCATATGTGTGAGTTTGTTGTTATCGGTCGTTTAGTGTATGATGGACAGTTTTTCCTCTTTAAGTAAAGTCGGTAAGTGTATGATGTTTCGAAATCTGTTTATTGTTATTATAATAGTACATATAACGTGTAACAAGGACACCTTCAAATAAAGTGTTTCTGTAATTTGCAGTATTAGATTATCAGTATTAAACTAATGAAGGTAATGAACACACCATCAATGAAAAAGGCATGCTGAAAAATCTTTGTTGCATATTTTGTTTTCTTATTGTTTTCACATAAAAAAGTGTATTTACAGATTAATTATAGCAAACTCAAAGTGTGAGGGTAATCATAGTCAAAAAACAAGGTTAACTCATTTTACACCTTATAATTTACTAATTATAGAAAATTGTGATATACTGATGACTGATAAAATATGAATGTTGCTGAGCCCTCAACAGTTGACTTTTTATTAACAGACTCTCAGGCTCAAACCTTATTGTCCCCATATGAACATATGCAGAATTATTTGAACAGGTTAAACGTCTGTGCATGTGTTTTGTCTGTGCATTCATTTCCCTAATGGGGTTTCTCTGAAACTATACCCTGCACTGCATTCTGTTCCTGGACCTAATGCTCATCCAAAACAGAGCAGAAAACACCAGACAGAACCTGACTTATGGTAGACCTCTATAGACACACATACCTTTTAACTGATATGATCCACAGGAAACAATAAATAAATTATATATATATATATTATATGTTTTTGCATTATATTAATATGTATACTGAGTATAATATATAATTTCATGAGTTTAACCGGTTGTGAAATCTTTTCACAGCAGCCCTTTTAAGGATCCCTAATCTTAAAGCAGTTTTCCCCTTCTTCTCTCAGCACATTCAGTAAATCTCTGTGTACTAATCGCCGGGGATGCATTTGGTGGGCGTCTGGGTGACATATGAAGATTGTAATGCAGTTGGTCTGTGTGAATGCAGGTGATGGAGAAGTGGAGTGTGCAGAACACATTAAAGCAGAACCTGCTTATGTAACCAGTGCGAGTCTGTCTCTGAGTTATGGCCCAGCTTTCTAGTTTTGGCAGCACTTCTGCTGTAGAGCTGCTCCCTGCCGGCACAAAATTACTCCACAGCCCACCGCAGACCTTCATACTGTACAGGAATCTCAATGATAGCATTTTTTAAGTCCCAAGGTCATCTTGGCTCATTGCTTTTTTTTTTTTTTTTTTTAGATTTCATCACGAAACTCCTTCATCCACAGCTTATAAGTATACACATTTCTGCATAGTTTATTCATTATAACAATGAAATCTGTAGCTCAAAACCACATTGTTTGAAATGTCAACAGTGGAGCTAAATTTTACAGGTATTGTGCAATTCTTTGCCGTTGATTGTATTGTTGAAGAAACTTTAACAGGAGTGTGGTTATGCTGATCCGCTTAGTTTTGGATCCATTTTTCTTTGGAACCCTTTTATTATTTTGATGTGTTTTTTTTAGGACTGTTGAGAGCATATGAGGACAGCTCTCTGTACACTGGAGAATAAATAAGCATGCTGTCAAACAGCAGTAAACAGATCACTCTAGAGTAATGACATCATCTGCCAGTCTCATCTCATGTTCTCTGAACTGCAGGGAAGCCTTTTTGGCCTGGTTTTTAGGTTTCTCAATAGTCAGATTCAAATTCAACCAATCTATGTTTCTATGCAACTAAATTAAAATCTTTATGGATCGTCTTAAGGTAAAAAAAATAATTCATTAAAAAGACTCACAAGACTAGCCATAGCAGTTTATGCAACTGCAGCCAGAGTTATTGTTTATAGTCATGCCTTCTAAAGTCACAAAATGTGTCTTGCATTGTCTTGTAAATAATACTGTATGATCGTCTAACGTTAAACATTTTATTCTCTATGATTATTATTTTTATTTATTTTTGTGTAGGCAGTAAAAGCACCAAAGTTCAAGGCATCAGAACACAAGCACCAACAGCTGATTTTTTTATGTGTGGTATAATTATAAAACAATTGTTATATAAAATGATGTATATAAATATATTAAAATCATATAATTAATAATATAATTAAAAATGTATTGCATAATAAGTTATCACACAAAAATTAAAATTTGCTTTCAATAAGCATTTTGCTTAACAAGATGATAACTGATGGACTGTAGTCATGTAGGTTACTTGTTTAGATTATTGTAATGTTTTTATCGGAGTCTCATTCTGACGGCACCCATTCACTGCAGAGGAACCACTGGAACAAACTCTTCTACATCTTAAAAGGCCTAAAGGGTGAGTACTTTTTTTAGCAAAATTTTATTTTTGGGTGGACTATTACTTTGAATATAAAATTAACATTTACAGGCAAAATCTAAATTTATCAAAACATTAAAACATTTTATTAAAATTAACATTAAAACATGATTTCAAATTAATATTGTGTGAATTAAACATTTGACATTTACTGCATTCTTACCTCATCCAAGTTAAGTCTTTCCAAGTTGGAATAGTATGAATTCCTTATAGCTAAAGTTTACAGCTAGAGTTTACCCTGTAAATGACTATAACAAACATCAAAGTTTTAGTGGTCTTCAACTATAACACCCCATTGAGCTCAATGAAATGCTCTGTTAAACACAGATTGGGGGAGTTTAGCTTGTTTCTGCCTTAAAGGGGTCATCATATACCCATTTTTCCACAAGTTGATATGACCCTTTCGAGTCTTAATGGATTGTCTGTAGCATAGTTTGGTTAAAATTTCTCAGTGGTTGCGTAATGCTGTTATGTAGCGTTTTCCTTTAAATGTTAATGAGCTCTGCTGACCCCGCCCCTCTTTTCCGAAGCTACTCTCCAAGAGACTGTTTACTTTAGCCACATTTATCGTGAAACTTGCTAATTAGCACATTATTAGAAAAGGTGATTTGCAAAGATTCATTAAAAAAACCTTATACTCACTTTTCCCATTGGTGAAGCTGGACCACGAATGATTCGCACAAATATAGACACATTTAGGTGGATCGGGGGTGCATTCTCTTCAAAAACAAATGTAATCCACTGCGTCTTCAGCAGCTCAGATGACAGGAGTAAATGACGATGGCTATGTTCATTATTTCATCCAACAACAGAACATTCTCTTAGAAGACATTCTTTTCTACATCTGCTCCGGCGGAGAAACAATGGCGGACTGATGACAGCTCACTCAGGGCGGGTCTAAGATAAGACGTCAGTCCAGTCTGTGCTGAAACGCTACTGTCAATCAAACTATCGTGGGAGGGGCCTGTCTGTGTGATGACACAAAGACAGGCATCAGAGATCGACTCGATTTGATAAAGGGGTAAAGATTGTAGTAGATGAATTCATAAAAAGCACTGGGTGGATTTTTTATTGTTACAGGGTGGTTGTGTACACACACTGCCAACACATATTTTAGTTCAAACAATTAGCAAAATTGCATGTAGCATCTAATGGCTCTTTTAAGGAGCTTTTAATCAGCATAAACGTCACCTTTTCCATTCAACTTGGATGAGGGTAGGAGCCGAGAGAAAATAAAATCGTATGCACATGTGGTTCTTCAAATCACAGACAGGGCATGAGAAACACTCCCATCCGTGCTAAACATTCCCATGGGCCCCGCAGCAGGCACGTAACTGTAATATATAGCAAAATCATGCATTCATGCGGTAGATACCGGTGACGTGTCACACAGCTGGCCAGCAGAACTCTTTCACTACTATCAGATAGAAGATGCCTCCTTTTAATCAGACTATTAGAGCTTTCCATGTCAGACAATCATCAGTCTGACAAATTATCTTCTTTTAGAGCCAGAGATCTCTCAGAGGAGGCTCTACATGCAGAGTCTTTTTTCTCCACCTGAAGTTATTTCATTATTAATCAGACTATACACAGGGTTTGTCACTCTACATCATTCTCCACAGTCTGCAGGCGGATGAATTCCCCCTCTCCTGTGTAACGGGAGTGTCCTGAGACGCTCATGGAATGTCAGTGGAAATCCTGGATGGGATGAAGGTTGATTTCTGCAAATCAGTAACCGTGTGTTGATTCAGCTGCACCCAAATGTGCCCTGACTTACAATAAATTTTAGAAATAAATTGTGTAAATAATTATAATAATATGTATAAAGTACCATATCAATTTCCAAATTTATTTTTTACGGGTGTTTTACCAGTATTTTGAATTTTTCACTTCATTGAGTTGTGTTTTAGAGTTAATGTAAATGACCGTAGAATTAATGGATAATGAATGAGCAGAGTTATTTTAATGATTTACTTTTCACAGTGAAGTGCTTTGGATAAATCCATCAGCTAAATTAAGAAATGTAAATGTTATTTTTTTTTTATAAACATTGTTTATTATTTTATTTTTTTTGTGGAAAATGTTTTTTTTTTCAGGATTCAATAAAAAATAAACTGGAAATAATAATAAATAAAAATAAACCATTTTCCCCCCCCAAGATTCTTTAATAAACTCAGTTTTTAAAAGGTCAGACGTGATTTAATATTTGTAAAATTTCTTTAAAAAATGCATTGTACATAGAAATAGTATGCTATACTATATATACAATATAGTATATCGTATACAGAGAATATGCTCATTTGGAACTGGAGTCCCTAGAAAGGGTTTAAAATAAAATAAATAAATATTAATAATAATAACAAAATACATAAATTTATTAACTATTTTAGGCTTTCTCCCAACTCTGGCAACATATAAAAGGAAAAATAAAAAATAAAGCAATTCATTACAATTTGTTAAACCTGCGTATAAACCAGTGCTTAACCACCATTGTAAAACACTTAATGTCATGTTCTGCTTTGAGAGAATCATCTCTTATGCAGTCATGTCTGCAAGCTCCATAATTTTATGTTTTTCTGCTTTTTAATTAAATGGAGCTACAGTAACAGGTGACTGACCGTGGAAACATTGGAAGTATGGAAAAACTGAATAAAAGTACAGCTCTTTGGTTTTGTGCAAGCTGTCATGCAGAACAGTGAATCATCTTTCCATTTTAACTTCCTGGCTGATGGCTAAAGGTTCTTCATGTCATTTTTTATCATCCATCTTCTGTCTAACCTGAAATGTTTCCCAGTCTCAGCTGAAAAATCACTAGATAAGGATTCTGAAACACTCCAATTTACAGTAGAAATACTGTTCATTGCATGTAACGAGTTTTCATACAGTATGAAAGGCTGACTGAATGGTCAGCAACACAGAGGCCCTTCAGGGGACTGTCCCAGATCCATTTCCTGTTCAGTCTCGACACATCTGGCTACAGATGCAGGGCTGAAATATACCATTGTTGGTTGCATTGTGTTGGAAGGAAAGACTGTGTCCTGCCACTGCTGATGCATTATCATGTTTGGATAATGCATTACATTCAGGTTGGAATAATTTACATTTAAAAAAATTGTTGTGAATATGAATGTTTTAAAAAGTGAATGCTACCTACATGGTTTTATTAAATTTTCGGAACTATTTTGTGATGGAGTTTAACTGAGTAATGCAATGCATTCATGCCCACTTACCCACTCTTAGTTTATTATTATTATTTTTTTTTAATGTAGTTAATTATATTTCCTTTCTCTTACTTACTTGAAGTTACTTTAAAATAATTTACAAACTGAAACTATTTTATCAACACTTGGTTGTCCGTCAGGTACAAATTGAACATGAATTAAGACTCGAGACACACTCACCCCAGAAAATAAAATGCCTGAACCTTGAAATATGCCTTAAATACCATATAAAAACACACTTAAATTGATTACAGTTTGAAGTAGAAGAAGAAGAGAAAAAAAGCGAGCTTTTTATGACTTCTACATCCTGCAGTGCTCAGTGCTAGTAAAAGCATGCCTTCTTTTCAGCCCAGACGAGCATAATTGCATTCACTTCAAAGAATTATCTGTAATGCCTGATCTAATACAGATACAGCGTGTTGAGTTCCCCTCTGAAAGGTCTCCAGGAATGTTGTGTTTGATGGCTGCATTAGCAGTCCGATGAGGTTTGGTAAAAGCATTCTCTTGATGCTAATCTGATAAATCACCATTGAGTCTTACAGTGAAAGGAGTCCTAATGCCATGCAGGGATAACACTCCCACAATTAGCCCTATTCAGACAGCTCCTCTGAAGTTTCAGACCTGATTTTCAGCCTTATTTCAAGCCGATGACTACTAGATGAGAAGACGAATGTGTTTCTGTGTGATGATATGCCAGAAAGGGGCTCATGGGAACTCGAGAGGGAAAATCACCATGCCTGATTTCAATCACTGGACTTTTTGAGTTTCCAGGAGTGGCAGTTATACTATGAGGGTTATATGCATGCATGTAGTTTTCTTTAATGCTAGTGACTGCTTTTACAAAAAAAACTAGATCAAGTCTGGCCCTACTTTCAGCAGTTTCACTCAGGTGTTTTTCACAATAGGAAAAAGACACTCACAACTTCCATTTCATGCTGACTTTATTATGCACTGCTCGTTTAAGTAATTCATTTGTAGATTGACAGTGTAAATGTAAAAACAAAATGAGTCAGAGAAGACACGATACAGTTCCTCCTGATTCAAAGCTAAAGAAAAGAAGCTCCGCTCCCAGAACTTAAACTGGCTGATTGAATGGCCAGAGCACATTCACATACTGTACGTATACCACTGTTACAGTGATAGAAAGCACAGACTGTGACCGCACTTTTTTGGTAATAACCCAGCTGCTCTGGGAATGAAAAGCTGGACCTAAAGGCTTTGTTGGAGAGCATTTGCGAAAATACAGCCATCCAATAATGCGCTGTTTTCCATAAGGGCTGAGTGGAATTGGCTCAGAGTTTCTCCAAGACCAACGACCTAGTGAGTGTACATGTGCTAAATATTTTTAGTGACTGTAATCCTTGTAGTTTGAGGCATAAGGACTAAATAGATTGATACAGAATGTTCTTCCCCAACATCCTATTTCTGTTGGAACGTGTCAACACAGGAAAGGACATTGTAAAGCCATTTCATGGAGTCAGTAAAGACGCTCTTGAAAGCCTGAAGCTGTGTTTTTCATGGCCTAGTATTAGTGGTCCATGAAAGCCACCTGGTAGGTTTGAGTTTGAAGAGGCCCACAGTATAAGAACCAGTTAAAAGCCCCAAAATGTTTCTAGGAGCTCTTGACAGTATGCTGGGATTTATGACCTCCCGTTCTCATCTTACCTTGTTTTTCTGCACGACATCTTTAACCTCATTCGTCTGGAGTTCAGCTGAAGTGTGCTAGAGAATTATAGCTGAATTGGCCTCTGGGTCATTGTCTTTGGCCTGTTATTGTATGGCTCCAGAGGATTCCCAAGGCAAGTTCAGTGGCCCCCATTACTGTGAAGACATGTCTTTTTAAGAGAGTGCATGCCTGATGGGCTTAGATACGCCCAGAGGGAGAATTTCTCACCCCGGCTCATTGCATGACAACAACATCCCCTCACCATCCTCTCACATGTTAAGGGTCAGCACTTTGAGGAGCTTCTTATGTTCCCTCTTTCTTTCATCTTGGACTTTCTCTACTTTTTCTTGAAATACACAAGGCAAAAATCGATAAAGTTCATTCATTTAAAGAGACTGTTCACCCAAAAATGTAAATTCGGTCATCTGCTCACGGTGCAACAAACCCCTAAGACTTTGGTTAATCCTCAAAACATAATGAGGATATTTTTTATAAAACCTGAGATGTTTCTATCCTTCCACTGAAAGATTAAGGAATCATAAAATCAATCCATATGAAGCAAGCCATTAAATAAAAGCCTAAATTAAAATTAAATTAAAATTAAAAATTACATTTATGCTTTAGCAGATGCTTTTATCCAAAGCGACTTACAGTAAATTCAGGCTATACATTTTTACCTATCATGTATCTATATAAAGTGTTTAATGATGACCTTATAACCTTATCTGAATCTTCTACATTTTTGTGGTGAGTGACAGAAATCTTTCAGGTTGACTAAAAATAATTTTTGTTTCAAAGATTAGCTAAAGTCTTATGGGTTTGGAACGGCATGAGAGTGAGTAAATGATGAAGGAATTTTCTTTTTTGGGTGACCTATCCCTTTAAATCAGATACATTTTTTAATAGTAATTTTTCATTGAGGAAAAATGGTAAAGTCATGTCAGTTACTAATGATTTCTTTGGTAGACAGATCGATTTCGATGTCACATGCGCTTACCTCAGTCATATTATCACTTCTTCAGTACAAATTAAAGAATGTGATGTTGAAATTCTGGCCAATTGGTGAGTTACTGTTTTCTCGGCTGAGGAAAGGTACATTTAGGGGTACTAATTTTGGACTTTGGTTGACATAACTAATGTGCTAGGACCCTAATTGTCTAGGGTTCATGGTAAAATGATACTGAGCTATCCAACAGAAGGGCCTGAACCAAATGAATGACTCCACAGCAGTCAGGACAATATAACTATGTCAGAAGAATAAGAGCAGGGAAGCCCATTATCAACATGAGTGAATGACTGTGTTGGCTGACATCAGAGTTATTTAGCATAATGAACTCAGCTCGCCCAGACAGACGGTGGACCTGGCCAAAGTAAAGCCTCTGTGGAGACCTCTTGGGTTTCAAGCCCTACTGTACTTCTTCAAAGCTCTGCAGATGTGGCCGCCATTCAGAGCCCTGTTAATATGTAGTTGTCTGAACGGTTCCCCACAGCCCGACTGCACAGCCAACGTTTTTCTCTGCCATTCTCATAATGCTTTAAGGCGATTTAATCCAAAGGTTGTCATGTAAGTCATATAAAGTACTTAGAGTGACTGTCACTGGCGTATCAGAGCTGTCACTTCATCTTGTCTAACACTCAGACTCTGTCAGCGATTGAGCAAGTTTTGTTTTTTTCACTCGAGAAGTCATTTTCTCAAACCAGACTCACATTAATGGAGCAGCTTTAACTCTCACGGCAATATTTCCAAAAAGGAAACTGATTGCACATGTTTGATAAGGAGAAAGACTGAGCATGCTGTTTTCATTGAGATTGTTTCAACCAAGCTCAATGCTAATAACTGTGAGTCTATTAATAGCCTTCTATCATAACTGATATTCAGATCACAGGTCTCTATTAGATTTGTCATATATTATATTATACATTATAATATAAAATATATACAGTCTGGTCAAATGAAATAAAATGGTAAACATGTAAGATACTATTTTCTGCCAACTATATGTTTGCATTATTGAAAATGGTTTTATAGTGTTGTCAAACATACATTACTTGGTACCAATTCCAAAAGGTTTATTGTTAAATAATATTCCTAAATAAAATTTCCTCCAGTTTTTCTTTGCTATTGTACCTAGATATGAACGGAGGCACTTGAAATTTTACTTCCATTTGTACTACGGACGTTTTGATTTCGACAACACTAGTGCTTTGTAATGGTGATGTTTTTGTCAATTCCACAAGGTGCCGTCAAGCTCAAGATCCTTCCTCTTTCTCATCTGGTTTTCTCAGGAATTCCTCCGAGGAGAAATTCAAGGAAGTGGAGATTACAGTAGAGTCTGCTGACAACAGATGTTATTTGAAGGACCAGTCCTTAAGAACAATGCACAATTTAATGCACAATTTATGGTCTTTTTGGGCAAAATACATTAATGCATGTTAGTCCAAAGATACAAATGTTTGCCCTTGTCATTTGTTAGCTTAAGGGGATTTTATTTGTGGCTGGCATCACAAATCCCTCTTACTTTCCTGAAAGAAATTTACTTTTTACTCTCTCATTGAGTATATCGTTTCATTTTGAAGTATGCCATAATATGAAAGTTAAATGAGTTGCAAATTATGTTTTATGCTGACCTCAAAGGAAGCTAAAGCAATGAAACTTGAACCAACAGGATTAAAAGAACTTGCTGTAAGGTTTATTTTTAATTACATTATATACAACATACATTTACACTTCATATGAGCAGTGAGAACCTTGTCATGAATAGCTCAATCCCATTTTTACCCCTTTGAGATCAATAAACATTCACTAAAAAAGCAAATACAAAGGACATGCAACAGACAAAATGACATAATGAAATATCCATAAAAAATATTTGTCATGTAGACTGATCTACAACCCACTACGACACATAATCATTTTACTATTTTATACAGAAAGTGCTGCACGCAGTACATCGATAAAGTTTTCAAGTGTTTAAATTACTGTTAATAAGCAAATATTACATCATAGGTCACCTGATGGCCATTGTCCCATGCATATAGCATACGTTCCTTAGGATTGTAGTCAATTTGTGTGGTGTAAGTGTAGTTGTTCACAAAAGGGAGACGGGGAATCATCTGGGTGTGTGTGTGCGTGTCGAATGCATAGGAAATATTGGCATGCGTGCGCTCGAAACTGTCGACAGCATACAGAACGCCGCAGATGATGAAGCAGTTTCCATAGAAGTTCCTCCTCAGGCCCGTCCTCCAGTTCTTCTCTTGGTGTAAGTCAGAGGGTCGGAGCTTGCTCAGGATGATCACTTCTTGGTGAAATCCTTCTTCGTCCAGAGCCGGGTACACTAACCATAACCCGCTCTCATCCACACCAAAGTCAATGTCTGAATGTCCTCCCCAACTCCAGGGAGCCTCCTCCTCCTCTAACACTGCGTCATGAAGGGTGGTCCAGGCTGCTACATACCGGAGACGAAGATCAAACCTGATTATATCACGAGAAAAGGCTCTGTTGTAGAAGAAAGAGCCACCGTAGACCACATGGCCAGTGCCAATCCAGTTATAGGGGAGTTTGTAGGAGTTGCTAAACTGCCCTGTGAGATAAAAAAAGAGGAACAACTGTAATAGGCTATACTGCAGAGACTGGTTATGATCTTCTTGCAAAACATAAAGGCAGATGTATATTTGTATGTATAATGACTCTTTCATGCTTTGTGAAAAAAGAAAAAGATATTGTAACATATCGTCTCCTAAATGAAGTGGCTTTTTATATTTTAATTGTAGTAACATAAATTACTCAGATGTTTTCTGTAAGCTGTAGATCTGTTTGTTGTAAAATCTGAAGAGAAACAATTTCAATTTAGGGAAATCTGAAAAAATATATTTTTCCCCCCACAAAACTTCATTACTATTCAAATGTTTGGGGTCTGTAAGTTTATGCTCATCAAAGCTTCATTTATTTGATTAAAAATGCAGTAAAAACAGCAATTTCATGAAATATTACACTAATTACAATTAAAGGTTTTCCATTTGAATATATATATATTTGTACATTTATTCCTGTGATGGCAACGCTGACTTTTCAAGCAATACTCCAGTCTTCAGTTTCACATGATCCTTCAGGAATAAGAATATATCTTTTATTATTATTATTATTATTATTATTATTATTATTATGTTTAAAACGGGTTAATATTTTTGTGGAAACTATGCTAAATATTTGTAAGATTGTTTAATGAATAGAAAGTTCAAAGTAACAGCATTATTTAATAATAAATATATGTTATCTTATTATTGTTATTATACTGAATAAAAGTACACATTTCTTGAAAATAAATAAATAATAAGTCTGACGCTTAACAGTACTGTATATGTAAATGTGTTATTATTTTGAACGAGTTTGGAGTCTAACCAATAGTATAAAGTATTCTGAAAATTTTTTTTTTTTTTCTGTACGGTACAAAAAAGGAAGATATGCAGTACAGTATGCTTCAAATGAGCAGCCACAGCAGTTAAAGCAGCAGTTTCTATTTTACAAATACATGTACCTTGTTTAAAGGTGTCCATATCACGGAATTCCAGCAGCTGGTTTCCATAGTAGTAGTCAGTCACATATATCACTTTTCCATTGCCTTTTGGGTCTTTCATCCATGCACCTTCTTTTTTGCCGTACGAGTTGTGTGTAACAGGATCAGCGATGCTTGCTAGTGTGTCCTTGCAGATCCCTGTAAACAACAAATCCAGAAGAGTAGCATCTATATACCACAGCCCTTCTAAACTCTTTTAAGTTAGATTTCTTCCAGTCTGGATCTAGAATCAAGCTTACCTTGTTCTTTGGGCTTCTTTGGAGCTTGTGTGCTTGTTTGAGTTGTAGCTTCATCCCAGCTAAGTTTGGACCTCTTTGCAGGTGCTGTGACACTGGCCAGACGAGGCACTGCAAGAGGAGTTGCGATGGTTGTTGCACTGATGCTTGGTGACATTGTGGTAGTTAAAGGCATTGACTTTGGCAGAATTGCCCTTGCTGTTGTAGTTGTGCTTGACTTCTTGGCTTTTACAGTCTCTCCTTCGATTTGCCTTGTTATATTTGGCATGTTTGCAGCTGTAGGGTCTCCGTTCTGTGTGTCGAGGTTCACTGAAGGTGTGGGGGTCACTGTTGAAGCGGTTTCAGGTCTTGTAACAGTCGCAGGCAGCTCATGCTTATGGAGCTGGTCTTCAATTATTAAATCCACCGAGCCATCACCACTTACAACCTCATGTGCTGCAGTGGAAACTGTTGAGGGAAGAAACATAAAATGCTTAGTTTAACTTTGGCATACTCTTGTTTTTAATCTGAGAATGCTGCTGACTCTGTAAGGGTAATTTATATTTTTTTAATTCACATATTTATTCAGCCAAAACATACACATATAAAATTGATCAAAAGTGACGGTAAAACATTTACAATGTTTCAAAGAAATCTATTTAAAATAAATGCTACTTTCTATTCATCAAAAACAAAAACAAAAAAACAACAACATGAAGTTCCCACAAAAATATTTTGAAAACAACATTTCTGAAAGATTTTTTTTTTAAACTTATTTTTTTTTAAATCAAATAAATGCAGACTGGCTGAGCATATGAGACTTATTTGGAAAATAGTAAAATACAGTAATGTATTTATATGCAATAATGTTATATAAATGAATTAATATTTAACAACAAATTTGAAATATACTATTAGCATACTTTGGTTTTCTGTTGTATAACTTAATAATGTAAGTTGTAGTGCATTATGGGATTGTCATTCATTTTAAGTAAATGTTAAATAAACTGGTGACTCATTTTCATATATCTTTTTGTTTTAAATCAAATTGCACTTGAAATCAAATATTATCATTCATTTAAGAACTTGTTGGTTTAGTTTATGGTTTAGAACTCTTTGCTTGTTTTGTAGTATCCCTACAGATAAAATAATTGGGGAAAATACTTCCGACCGGAACCAAGGTTGTTGAATGAATGAATGAATAAATAAATAAATAATATGAGCGGTCCCTGTGTAATGATTGTTAGTGATGCTGAACTTGCATTTAGCTTCTCAACATTTTTCATCCTACATTTAACCCTAAATACAAGAACTTATCGTTGACCCTTTTTAGTTTTTTTTCTCAGTTGAGAGCTGCAGCTATAAAAGCTGCATTTCAGTCATTATTACAATGAAATGAGCTGTCGGACACTCACTGTGCTCTTTCCCTTCGTTGTCCTCCATTGTGTTGGCTTTGTAGAAGGTCATACTTTTGATGGTCATGCCATTGGAACCTGCTTTGGTCTTTGCAGGTTTATGCGGCTCCTCTTTACCTTCAGAGTTGCTTCTCTTCAGCACAGGTTTGCTGGAGCCCTGACTCCCAACAAACTTTTCCTCATATTTCCTCTGGCCAGGAATAAATAGTGAAATTGTCCGTTAAATTATTATCTTCAAAAATGTATGTTATTAAACCTGATCACATTACTGCATCAAATAAAAGCAGCATTAATTGTCTCTTTCCAAGTTGCCCACTTTGTAGCTGCATAAATGTCCTGAATGAGAAGAAGGGGAATTTGTGGCCTATTAATGTCTTGAGCACATTTTGGGAAAGTTGTACGGCTTTGATCAACTATTTCTCTACTGACGTGTCTTCCAGACTCATTGGAACAGTGAATTTGACCACTGTTTCCATTGGGAAAAGTTTGGTACTGGTGGTAATGTGTGTGACATTTGCAGTGTGCATTTGTGCATACATGTTGGCAGTTGTCATCTTTGTGAAGTGAGACTAATAAGAGCCTATAGGGCATTTCTAATGGATTGAGCTAGTGTGTGCTGTATCTGTACCTCACTGTGAGCAAAAGCAGCTGCCACATTCTTCTGCAGTGCGGGCTCCAGCACGCTGAGACGTTTCTTCTTCTCTTGTCGTTGGTTGGACCGAGGCCCCTTCCCTTGTGTTTTTTCACCTTTCACGTTCACTTTCTCCTTTGTCAGGTTTCCGGAAAACGACTGTAAGGAGAATATAAACACAATAGATGTCCATGGATGGCAGTTCTGCCCAACCACCTGAACTCAATTTCCCTTTGTCCAGTGGCAAAATTTGAAAGCAGTGATTTTTTGGTGCCCTGGTAATTCTGAATAGTGTATAGAAAGCAGTGCGATTGTTTCAGGGAACAGCATAATCAAAAATAAATACTGTCATACTCTGTTCTTTGTGGGTGTGTGTGTGTGTGTGTGACTGGATTTGCCTTCCTGTGGTGACGCTAATGTGGAAAGAAGGCTCTAAATTATATATTCTGAAATTGTGTCAAAAAGTGTGTGGATATTATATTCACTCTTCCAAAAAATGAAGGTTTCAAAAGAATACGATATATAATATATATATTTTTAAAGACCTTTAATGCAATGGAGAGTTTACATGGATGGTTTATAATGAAAGCAAAGATGGCAATAAAGAGCCTTTATTTTTCAAGCATGTGTGTTAATAAATGTAATGTACTTTATATTATTATAAGCATAAGATATAAGATCTTCTATCAGAATACTGTTTAATGATCATAGATGCTTATATATGCTATTAATTAATTGTGAGAACAAGTATCAGTATTGCACTCACTTTCTCTATGTTATCAACCCGTTCCAGAAGTTTTGTTGTGATGGAATGAAGTTTTAACAAGTCCATCCCATAAAATGCTCCCTCGAGGAGGTCCATTATGGTTGAGAGCTGAAACATCAAGATATAAAAAGTGGATAATAGAGTGGGTTAATAGAAGTTCTTTATAATATTGACTAATTTATGTCTAAAAAAGACTAAAAGTCATCTAATTAAATAGAACTAGTCAGTATTTTTAAGAATTATCTATTAACACCAGTGCATGAATCCTGATTCAGTTAAAAACCCTTTACCTTGATATCGTCCCGTCCAGCTTCTTGGAGCTTCTTGAATCTGAAGTCTCCCTCACAGGGGTTGAGGGCAGAGGGAGGGGCGATGCAGGCACACTTCTTACAGCTGGGTCCCGCAGTGACTGTCTCCACTGTGTAGAAGTCCTCAGCTTTTGCCTGGCCCTCTTCAATGCGTTTGCATGCGCTCCTGCTCAGAGGCCTTACTACACACTTACACTGACAGTCTGAGCCCTCAGACAGAGTCTTCACTTTATCATAGTCTCCAATGAGCTATAAGAGTAAATAATGACAGTGAATAATGTTTTTTTTTTCTTGTAACAGTTTAACATTTTGGTTTATATATATATTATTAGATTTATATACATATTTTACTTTTTTTTTTGGCCAAATATCACTTTAAACAACTAGTAATCAGCCTATTAGTTAATAGCCTATAAATTCCGATAATAATCAAATGCATTATTACTATTATTTTTAACACTTGTTTGGTCAGAAATCACCTTATTTAATTTTAATAATAATCAAACATGTTTATATAGAATCAAACAATAATATTATTATTACATTTACATAGAATATTTGGTCAAAAAGCAGTTATAATTTAGTATTTACATAGAAATTTCAATAATAATAATAATAGCAATACTGCAAAATTCACCTGTGATCCTGACATCATGTGATCATTTTAATATTTAATCAGGAAAAGTTACCTGTGTTAAGATGTTTTCTTGATTGTCCATTTCATCTTCTAGAGTTGGACGGTTGTCTATATTGTCAGCAGTCTGTTGCTCCATCACACTGGCTCGTGTTAAACAAAACGAGCCCCAGCAAAAAATAAAAAACAATAATTCCATCATGCAAATTTATCAGACAAGATGAGTTGCCAATTTTAGTAAATTAAGATTAAGATTCTTTTGGTGCTCGTCCCAGACAAAAATGCAATTATTCTTTATGTAACCTATATATTTCCATATGTCAATCAATAATCCATTAATTACTGAATATGTAAAGAGTTTCCCTAATGACGTCAAAATGGTCCTAGGTTTGGTTAAAATCAGTTGCTTATGGTTTCTACAGACGGAAAGAAGACCTTCTTTGTGTTGTACTGCCGGTGATGAATGGATATTTGAAAGGTTTGCTGTAAGTGAGTGGGGAGGAACCTAAAGACAGGGAGGAGTTCTGCCATTAGATCAATGACCCAAACCCGCGCCTTTTACTGCCTCACAATAAACAAATTAATTTATAATGTTAATTACGCACACGTATAAATGTAAACATAAAATACTGTGTTCATGACAGGCTAAAGTACAAAGCACATTAATTAAATATGACAACATGTCTTAATTATTAAATAATTCTCTAGAGGTGTTAGATAAATTAATTAGTTATCCGTGAGTAAAAAAACAAAAACAAACAAAAAATAAATAAAAAAATGCTTCTATCTATTTTAGCAAAACATCAAGAATTACTGAATGAAATTATCCCAAAGCCGAAGACACTGCATCTGAAGTAGTGCTTTTTCTCCATCTGCTGGCAATTCAAATAATTGCAAGTCCTCAAAAGTTGTTTCTTTTTTTTTTTTTTTTGACCTGAGTAATGTAAAACATATGATGTGTACTTTTATTCGTAAATCTCACGCAGTGGCAGCATTAACATATTCTACCTGGTTGTTGATGTAATTAAGATGACATTCTAATCTAATTTAATGGCCAGTTAGCAAATTGTAAAGGACCCCTGGAAAAAGAAACCAATGGTCAGAGACAAAAGATTATTGTAATGGGCAAGATTTTTCAAACATAAAATAATGTTCCAAATATTCACCAAACCTTAATTTGATGAAACCTTCATTTATGAAAAGGTATTTATTGTATTTATTGCAGTGAAACTGTGATGTCTTTTCACTCAATTTATCATTTTTATTCAGACACCCTTGCTACAAACAGGACCATGAAACAGGATATGCAACTAATTTGTCTCATTTTAAATCGTATTACTCTGTCTCTTCCTCTCTCACAGATACATTAATTTATTTCTCATGTACACATGCTCTCACCATTGCATAAGAACACTTAAATTAGGGCCCCAGACTGTCATAAATCTCATAGTGAACTGTCCTAGATTACCAAAAGCAAACAAGAGCACATTAAATATGTATATAAATTTTGCCAATTTCAGAAAAATGACATTTGTTTGACATAAAGTGTTTGGGTGACATCACAGAAGTTGAAAGTGGGGGATGGGTCCCAGATTACCTTAATTCACCCTTTTTTTCTCCCAATTTTAAAATGTATGTTTTTAGCAGAACTAATCTTACGTAAACAACTTATTAAAGTGGCCACTCCGAATCTACAGTATGACTTTACTGTCCAGTTAGGTTCATCAACAATTACCCCATCAAGTTTGGTCAGAAATCTTGGTGTAATCTTTGATGACCAGCTGACTTTCAAAGACCACATTGCAAAAACTGTTATATTTTGCAGAAAGTTCGGGCCCTTCTTAATAGAGCATGCTACACATCTTGTTGTCCAGGCCCTTGTCACTTCTAGGCTGGACTACTGCAGTGCTCTTTTGGCTGGACTTCCATCATGCACAGTCAAACCTTTACAAATGTTTCAGAACGCAGTGGCATGACTGGTCTTTAACAAGCCCAAACGAGCCCATGTGACACTTCTCTTTATTTCCCTGCACTGGCTGCCAGTTACGGCTTGCATCAAGTTCAAGACATTGATTCCTGCATATAAAACAGCCACAGGCTCAGCACCTGTCTACTTTCACTCACTATTACCAATCTACATCCCCTCCAGAAGTCTGAGATCCACTAGTTTGCAACGCCTTGTGGTGCCATCACAAAAAGGCACAAAAATCAATTTCCAGAACATTTTCATTTACCGTTCCTGGCTGGTGGAATGATCTTCCAACCCCTATCCGGAATGCTGAATCCCTGACAATATTTAAGCGACAGCCAGAAACTCAGCTCTTTCGTCACTATCTGACTTCATCCATTATGTCTAGCTTGTTCTTATTTGAACAATGCTTGAAACTTGTTATGACAAGCACAAGCACTTTCTGTGTCTATTTGCCTTTTTAAGATGAATCACTTGATATATTCACCAATTTTAAGTCACTTTGGATAAACAGTCTGCTAAATGAATAAATGTAAAGTAAATGTAAATGTAAGTGCATAGAATTTGTTAGTAATAGATACAAACTCAAACGTTCAAAGAGCATGTGCAAACATGCAAATTTTTCAAGCAAAAAAACAAAAACAAAAAATTAATACAATAAAATCAGCAGAAGACAATGTCTGTTAGGGTTCAAATAATAAACCATATAATTAATTTTTATTAATTATTTATACACTTTCTGGATGTCAAAAATTTGTAGAACATGCAGATTAATGAAGTACATCAGTGGATATGTTCTCTTCTAAGATGCTTGTGAACCTGAGGCAAACTGACTTGATGAATATCACTGTGCATAAATAAAAAGACTAGAAGATTATTTCTGAGAAAGTTTATTGTTGTTGTTGTTGTTTTTGCAAAAAGCAACAACAGTCCAAAGTTTAGTAATTCTAAATGCTTTATTTTGTAAATAAGTCTCTTCAATCTATGTATTTGTTCTATGTAAGTTCTAAATCTGCTTACATTATAAAGGCATATAAACACCTCATACTATACTTGATTGCTTTACGATCCAATTATTAATCCAATACTCTCATAGCTGTCTAACATAATGATAGTGTCATGGATTTTTAAGTGTCCTGGATACTCCAAAATACCTGACAGATAGCTCTTTGTGTTTATTCATTTGATCATTGCATTTCATATTATTTTAGTGGGAATGTCCATATGTCAGTGTCTGTAAGAGAAAGATTCCTCTAGTTTGGCAGATCCATACAAAAGTCTATTGTGTAGGTACAATGCCCTTCAGCAGTGTGAACCGGCACTGAAGCTGTTCTTGTCATTGACTCAAACCTACAAGTATGCTGCCATAGGTCTTTAATCAAAAGTCATGTTTTTCATCACAGGTGTCTATTGTTCAATATATCAAGTATCTGCAACAGCCTGGCAATGTTCCAGTGTGGAGTTTTCATCCTGTGTATGTCACTGATGGATCCTAAAAATACATCCTCATCCATTAATGGCTGTTTAAAGGAATAGTCCAGCCAAAAATGATAATTTGTTGAAAATGTAGATAAGTTTGTTTCTTCATCAGTTCAGATTTGAAGAAATTTAGCAGTACATCACTTGTTTATCAATGGATCCTCTGCAGTGAATGGGTGCCCAAAATCCAAAGAGCTAATAAAAACATCACAGTAATCCACAAGTAATCTGCACTCCAGTCCATCAACGACCATCTGTGTTGTTTGTAACATTGCATGTTTTATCCAGAAGCAACATTTTGACGTTAAAAACGTCTTAATGGATTTGTTTATTATCAGCTTGCAGCTTTTGCTTTACAAGATGCAATGTTTTTCTGTTTTTACTGTAAAGTTAACTAAGTTATATTATATACATGTTTTCTAAATCTATATAATAGTGGGTTTAAGTTATGCAGCTGTAATTTTTCAAGCCGAATGTACAGTCTAGGAAATCAGTGGTACAACACAGGTTCTTTGGTGGGGTGTCTGAACATGCTTTTGTTGTCAGAAACCTAAATTTATTGTTGCATGAGAACATAGCTTATGTGATTGGAATACAGTCAAAGTTGCAATAATGTGCATTTTGATTTTCCTCTTAACCTTTGTGTCTGTTATAGTTACAAAAAGCTTTTAACCAGAATTTTCTGGTGTTCTGACTTTAAAACAAAACAAAACAAAACAAACAAAAAATACTATGATTGTTATGATGAATATTTGAGGGCATGTATGTGTAGTGCAGTAGATTTGCTGTGAAACATTAGACATTAGTCAACACGATTTAAAGGTTAATTTGCAGTTAAATTGGTGCTTAGATCTACATTTCTCTCACAACTGACATCAATTTATCATGTTTTCTATATGCACATGGGAAAACCTGCAAATGACCCTTTAAAATCCTATGATTTCACCTTGTAAATATTTCCTTTGCATTTCTTTATGTTTGCAGCTCAAATTAATTGGATGTTTTTTGAAAAATATGGCAATAACATGAAAGCTGTGATCAGGGGATAAGGCTGCTAAAAATTGCCAGGTGATTCCAAGCGCCTTTGTGTAACTGTCCTGTTATTAGTAGTTCACTCAGACTATTCACATGACTAATGAAGGCAGACGTCTGTTTCTGGATCCTAGTAGAGATGGATGCTGTACTTTGAAATCTACAAGGTCAATCACAGTGGGTCTGACCAGCCCCCTTTTCTTTTCTTCCAGCAGGTTGTAAAGCCATTAATGCATCAAGGGTTTCATTCACCGTTAGACCTCAAAGTGCGAGCCCCTCTCTCTCTTTAGTCTTTGGTTAAGATCAGGGGGGCGAGGTCTCCTTGTTCTCAAATGAACCATGTACTGTCTCTGGACTGCAAGATTCGGACATATTCTACTACACTACTTTGTCTTACACTTATGGATTAATAATACGGCAGCAGGTGCAAATGTTAAGGTAAATCGCGTTCATTTTTGTACAGATCGCTGTGAAACACTCTTTGAGCTTGAAGTCGAAGTCTTGATGTACTAACGCTGGTTTGAATAAGCACTCAGTTACAAATGCCGGTTACAATGCGGGAAACGAGAAGAGCCACTGTGGCGGGCTTAACATCAAACTTTCACCCCAAAACACGGCTTTGACCACGAGCACGAGCACGGCATTGCTCTTTTAAACCGCGTTTTGTGGTGTTTAGGGTTCTGAGATCAAAGCCCAGCTGGAGTTTTTATGTCTGGAATTTCCCATATTAAAGCTGCACATTATTTTTTTACGATTTTGATAGCGATTTATTAAACCGCGTGCACTTTTATATATTTTGCGAGCGTACTTCAACAGTTCGTGAGCTAATTAATGAATTACAAGTGAATTAATAATCTTGAAAATCTTTTTTACTTGGGTTCTGGACTCTGTGCCGGTGACAACTTTTCTTTCTGTAGCATGTTTGAGTCAAGAGTGAGTTGAATCGAGGTGAATCTAGTGATTAGAACCCCGACTCATTTCCGCGAATCGGTTCTTTCGAACAGTTAGTTTCAAAGAACCTTATTCAAAAAAACAAATTCAGGGACCACGTAATTACGTCATCAAACGGTCCCGTGTATACGTACTCTTCTTCAAAGGTAAAAATGTTTTCTCAACTAACGGGGAATGTTCTCACACTTTACGATTTTTTTTACATTAGGCTACATAAATACTTAATGATTATGGAACGTTCATATAATTTCATTAATATTTAATATACATTCTCATAATGTTGAAAAAAAAACGTTCTGCGATTAGCATTCTCAAAATGTCCTTATAATGTTGTACTTGATGAAATAAGAAACTTTTTTGTAACCTTAAATAATGTTCGTAAATAAATAAATGAACATTTCAGCTTTTTATAAACATTTCAAAGCATTTTTTAAAGTAAAGTTAGGCCTACATTTGACCTAATTTTGTTACTTTGTGTTGTTGCAGCCATGATTCATCTCTTAAAAACATCGCCACACTAGTCATTTAGATCGTTAAAAGAAATAGAATTTATACTGAATGATTCTAAAAATAATTTACTAATTTATTTATTTATTTATTTTATTTTTTTCTTAAAACAAACTCATATATATTTTTATAAAGCTGTCATTAAATTCAATCAAGTTGTACTGGTTACCATTAAACATTTCACCCAATTTAAAAGAGCCATTCGAAGTTGTTGACTAGATAACCGTTGATTCAGTCCAATTCATGAATGAATCATTCAAAGAGGTGTTGAATCGGATTCTACTGATTCACTGAAAAGATTCGAATCAAAAGAATGTCAATGTGGAGCTTTAGATCGTTTTCTGGAAGTAGTCCGTAAATAGCTTATTGTCCTTCCCTCATTTGTTTGGTCTAACATTTATGGGCCTTATTCATCCGTGCTGTTTGAAAGCAATATTACTGTTGTTCGATAAAATATGTTTTGATGCTCAGTTCAGCACGTTTATGACCGTTTCGACCTGACTGGCGCCGTGTTCAAGCATCAGCAAACTAAACTCAACTGAAGTGACATTTCGAAACTCATCGGGCCCCATGTGGTCTCCTTAGGGGGTCTCCGTTTTAGGATGCATTAGAAAGTGGGGAAAAGTCTATTGTATATTTAGAATCTAAACATCCAGAGGGCATTCAGATAAGAAACATGTGGACATGCAGACTCTTGTTTGGACAAGATCCCCTTAACATCCCCTGCGTTCGGGGCGGGGGTCACTGGATTTGCTCTTGCCAAGCTATTTGGGTTTGTAGAGGGGCTTCTAGACTCCCTTACAGCTAAACATACAATTATGCATTTCTGCAAGCCTGCAGGACAAGTAAGTGTTTTGCTTTAAGGGTCATACTTTACTGTAAGTCTATATTCTGCTGTAACTGTGTTTCTAAAGAGACTCAGTCATGAAAAAAGACAGTAAGTGGACATCTATGTCAAAATGTCCCTTTCAGACAAGTGGATTTCAAGCTTAAACATACCATAACTTTCCAAATGTCAGTTGTGGATTAAACAGCACACTATTCAGGATGGGTCAACGGGTGCATAAAGCTCTAGGAAGAAAATGGTCTTTGTGTAAATCCTCCTCCTTATACCAAAATCCGAACGTTGACCATTAAAGCTGGTATGAGATCTAACTCTTTTCTTTGAGAGCTTCACAAGACTTTCCATGGAGCCGTGCCTGTGTTGTGTTAAAGTTCACTGATGCACGGCTTGAAGAGGAGCGATTAACCTGCTGTCTAGACAACAGGAGTCTGCTTAATTTGCCTACAGTCGCTGGCCCTTTCATCTGGGCCATTAGGGGGGCTCCATTCACCTTCGACTCCATCTCTTCCCTAAAACTGCCCTCCACTGTGCTCTCTCTCTCAAGTCACAAAGTCTCTCTAAACTTTAATGTCTAGGCTTGTCTGGGCTTCTTCGATGAAAATTCATAGACAGCCAGTCTGTTTTAGATTTTAGCCAAAGATCTTTTTTTTTACTGTCCTATTTTTCTTTTTTATTCTGCCCTCTATTTTCTATTCTCATCAGACTCTATTCTACCCTTTCATTTTTACTACTTATATACAAGAGGATCACCACTACGGAATCTTCACATTCTGTGTTATATTGCAAATGCATTGTTAATGAAGTTGTGAGTTGTTAATACTTCACAGCAGGTATTTGAGTCCAACAAACAAGCTATAAATACTTTATTTATTTACTTTATTAATGTTAAATTTGCAAATGTGTTGTCTTAAGTTGGTTTCTGTCTTAAACTATGTAATAATTTTTTTAAATTTTTAATACTTACAATATACAATATCCCAATTTTATCTATTTAAAAATATAGAAAAACTTTGCGATATGACAAGTGGTTTTAATTCCAATGTCTCTATATTCTGTATTAAATAACATTTCTACCGTTCTCTTTAAATAAGGTGCAGTTTTTAATATTTTACTATAAACATAGGAAACAAGATCTGTACTACAACAACATTTGATTAATATTAGTGCCTTGAGAGTCATGACCGCTTTTACCCACAACTTACACAGAGAATTGCTTGTGTCTGACAATAATTGCCATTGTTTACAGATTTTCCATGTTATCATGCAAGTGTGCAGCAGTGAAGCACTGTGTCTCTGTCTTTGCCAGGACAGCAGTGAGGGGAGGGAGGATTTCCAGAGGCAGCCAGACGAGGTAGCGCAGTGGTGGGGTGAATGGAGCAGCTGGTCCACCTGTTCCCGTACCTGCGGAGGAGGAGTGCGCTCTCAAGAGCGTCACTGTCTGCAGCAGAGGTACACCGCTCACAGATATTACACAAGCTCATTTAGATCCAGCTCACCCGAGGAAAAATGAGCCTCTGATTCTGTACTAATCAGAAGTGACAGGTCTGATGCATTGTGAGAGCTGTCAATTTGACCCTGGTCTGAACCCTCTCTCTTTTCACACCGGGTAATGTCACTCACGATCAACTTGAAGGTCACAAAATTCATTTGATGTGGGATTATTTGGCCCTGAATGCACAGTTTCTCTTTCATGTTGTTTGACTTAATTAACATGATTGATCTGCATCTTGTTTACATTTAATTTAAATTATTTCATTTTTAAATGTATTTTTACATTTGTAGCTAGTCAATTTATTTAAATGTATTTTTTGTTTTAGTTTATTTTAAACAGGAAAATATGAAAACTGATTTTTTTTTCATCCATTTAAGATAAAACATGTATAGATCAGCATATCCCTTAATCAGCCTATACAAGAGCACAGACTAAACCCGAGTGAACCCTCACATGAGAAAAGGGGGAAATGGGAGAGAATCCCCCCTTGACTAATATCCTCCAGAGCACCTAGAGGAATGTCATGTGGAATGAACATCAATCCACTGGCCCACATGACACAGGGCATTCTGCTCAGAATGACAAACATATACATAAAATGGCTTTTAGAGCAAATGGTCAAACATTTCGGGGAGATTCCACTGGAGATAAGGGCCCTAACTGAGCCAGTCCAGCTGGCTCCCATTAGCACTTCCCAGTATGGTGGAGGCAGTGAAAGGTGTGTGTGTGGGGGGAGGGGACAGAGAGAGCTAGAAAGATGAGGGGAATCATGTATGGAAACGTTTAGAGGGATCCCAGTGGCATATGCTGTGGATATGGATGCTGGTTACCAGTATGGGATGCTGAAGTACTCCTGTTACCGGTTAAAAAGTTTATTGCCTAAAACTATGTGGAATTAATCTGAAATATAAAATAAAATAACGAAAATGAAACTAAATAAACATAAATGTTTTTTGGCAACTAACTGAAATACAGAAATAAGTTGAAGCACTAAATTTAGTAACTGGAATGAAAACTAAAAAACTACAAATACTTAACTAAAATAAATAAATCCAAATTGTAATATTTAGAAAATAAACACAATAAAAATGACAAAAGCACATAACAAAAAAAAAAAAAAAAAATAAATAAATAAATTAAATAAAAAGGAAAACAGTAAGTAGAGAAAATAAAAGCTAATTAAAAATATTAACTATAACAGTATATCAATTATATTAAACTGGTCCCCAGTTTTTATTCAGTAGTAATGATAGAAAAGTAAATTAAATTCAATTAATAAATGAATGCATTTAGCAGACGCTTTTATCCAAAGCGACTTACATTGCATTCAGGCTAACAATCCTAACATGTGTTCCCTAGGATAAAAGTAGAAAAAGTACAGATTTTCAAAGGATATTCATGTTTGATATTGAATATTTAATTGTGCAGCTCATTTCCTTTTATGCTTACATTTATATCGCCTTTGCACTCGTTTAAATTTAAATTTATCTTTAAAAACAACTAATCATTTATTGACTGTTAAATACAATCTATCTAACAAGTCTGAAAATGAATATCATTTTTTTAATGTTGAGTTGACTAAATTCACTGAAAACGACTGATTTAAGTTTGAAGTGTTTTATTTTATTGAATTTATTTGTACTTTTTTTTTTTTTAAGACAAAATAAAAAAGTCCATTGTAACAGTAAAATCGTAATCAACTCAGGTAGGTGCATTCGTAGAACTTTTGATATCTTCATATGATTTCATTAATGAGTAAATATTGAATGTCCCATCAAGATCTGGAGGACTTATATACAGAAAACCCTTTTTCAGACTGACGTCGACCCAAAACATCAACAGTTCCTTCTGCGCTGGACCGTCCAAACAGTATCAGCTATGTACGAATCAGGTATGGCCAAACGTTTATGAAGATGTTTGTGTACACTGTAATTAAAGGATAACCCATAGTAATGTGGTTGTGTTGTTGGGTGGAATACTCCATCCAAGCCATCTGGCATAACTGTGCATTTTTTACACATGTTGGCTTGAAGCTCTAATATCTGCAGGCTGTTTGACCTGCTGCCTGGCTCACGAGCTGTCTTTATTGTTGTCTGGATGTTTGCCTAGCCGTGCCCAAAGAGCAGAATCAGCTTCAAACAGCACCAGTGCTCTCAGTTCAATGCCAAAGCCTTCGGCAGGAAGCACTATGAGTGGGTTCCACTTTATCCGGGTAAAAAAACGTCCCTCAGTGTTTTCTTTTTCCAACTCTTTCTCCATGCTTTTGTTTTTTCAAATCGCTTTAATTATCTCTGCTTCCTTGTCTTTCAGCCTTTCAGTGTTTTAGACTCTTCTGAATTTCTTGTCTTGGCCCCTGGCCAGCTCTATTATAGCTCACAGATGCCCCTTTAGCATTATTTCCTCAGCCAATAGTCCCTTGTTATGTACAAAAGAGGCCTCTCAATAAAGACCATAAAGACCTATTATCTCTAAAGGAATTCTCTGAAGCCTAGATCGTAATGATGTTTTGCTGATGTCACCTCCTGTTCAGATGATTACATCAACATCTCCAACAAGCCATGTGACCTCCAGTGTACCACAACCACAGGAGAAAGACAGCTGTTGGTGCCTGCCCATGATGGGACATTCTGCAGGGACGGGATCTACCAGGGGGTTTGCATTGAGGGCCAGTGTCAGGTGGGTCGGAATAATATTTGGTGCAAAGATTATTCCTAGCTTCAAGTAGCCAAGGTCATGTACAATAAGTTGTGAAGGCTACATTAATGCTATATATTGAGGATGCTTGACATTCTAGCCAAAGCAGTTTTGCAATTGACAGTTCATGAGAAATCAAGTGTTAACTTTTCTATTCTCTTGGTTGCAGGTGGTAGGGTGTGATGGGAAATTGTATTCCAGTAAAACCATAGACAAATGTGGAGTCTGTGGTGGAAACGGAGGTTCTTGTTATCGTGTCTCAGGATCTTACCGGAGAGGGATCACACAGTTAGGTATACCTTATGTTAGCATTAAGAGTTGAATAGACCAGGCCAAATTTGTTACCATTTATACAGTTATTTATAGATTAAAGGGATAACAAAAACTGATGGATTCAGCCAAATCCATTATGTCATTACTTGTTGACCCTCATATCATTCCAAGCTTGAATCACTTTCTTTGTTCTGTAGAACATAAAAGAAAATATTTTGAAGAACAGATGACAGATAATTCCAATTGTATTCATTTGTCATTGTGTCTTTAGGTTATGTGTTCATAACCAATATACCGGTTGGTGCTACTGATATCCAGATCATAGAGCGGCGGAAAACTGAAAACATCTTGGGTACGAGTTTCTTGGCTTGATCTGTCAAAATTCAGGTGGGCAAAGAAAACAGAGAAAAACTATTAAATGCATCTTTGATCATCTTCTAGCTCTGTCTGATGAAGCCGGCCACTTCTTCTTCAATGGGAACAGCATGATTGACAATCCACAGAACTTTCATGTTGCTGGGACAGTCTTTAAGTATAGGAGGCCGGCTAACCTCTTCTCTGATGGCTTTGAGTACATCATGGCTCAGGGTCCCACCCATCAGGCCCTGAATGTCATGGTAGGTATATAGGTATGTAAAATCATCACAACCAGGTTTTTATTTTTATCTCATATGCTAATATCTCAGACAGCTGCTATATAGTATCATTTTGTCTTTTTTTAAGTTCCTGTTTTCTCTTTGTTCAGTATTACAACCTCAATGGAAAGATGCCTCACATCACATATGAATACACAGTTCCTCGAGCTCCGGAGCTGAGGGTGGCACCTCCCATGGTCTCTACACCTGAGCAACCTCAAATAAGCAACCTGATGTCAAAGACATCCAAGGACCCCTCAGCAGAAGAGCAGAAGGTGAACACGTCCTCTACGGAGCTCTCCTCCACTCATAATGAAATTGAGGCTCGTAAGGGGTATAGAAAGAAAGGCAACCAGAGCACTTCACTGGGACCTCAAGATAATGTGGATGTGCATGTGGGTGACGAGGAGCTGCTGTGGGAGCTCAAGGCCTCTGTAAACTTCAGTGAGCTGCCTGGTCTGGTATTGTTTAGACCTGCCAGTGAAGTCCTCCAGAACGAGCTAGATGATGAAATACAACGTCTTGAGGCACAAGGTAGTTTCGGTAAGTATGCTTTTTGGGTTCATTCACTGGCATTTCATGTTGCTTCCACTCTAGAGGATTTGGTACGGACTGACTGGGTTTTTGTCTGACCATAAAGTTTAGCTTCATTTGATTTGTGTAAAAGCTTGAAACCTGCTTTTGGGTCTTTTAGGGAAAAGGGTGTTCTTTCATATGAACTACAGTATGGTCATTATTGACGTAAACATGGGAAAATTATGACAAAAAGAAAAATGATCTCAAACTCAGCTAAATGTAGTTTTAAAAAAAGCAAAGTGTGAAAGCAACATCAGTGTCAGAACTTGAATTTAAAGAGGTATGGTATAAATGTATATATATTTCAGTTTATGCTCTGTAACAGAAAAAAGGTTCTGAAAAGTGTTCATATTGCAATAATTTGGCGTACTGTACAATAATTCAGGTATAACTTAGTCTGGTTAATTGTATTACAGTTTATGATGGATGTAGTTACAGTTATAAAATCATTTATTATTATTAGCTATACTAAAGAGTTTATTAAATACATGCTTAATATGCTAATATTATTTTTACTGTAAATGCTTAATATACAGGTGCATCTCAATAAATTAGAATGTTGTGGAAAAGTTAACTTTTTTCCAACTCAAATTGTGAAACTTGTGTATTAAATAAATGCAATGCACGCAGACTGAAGTAGTTTAAGTCTTTGGTTCTTTTAATTGTGATGATTTTGGCTCACATTTAACAAAACCCCTCCAATGTAACCCACTTCATAAAAAACAGTAATATTGTTAAATATTATTACAGTTTAAAATAACTGTTATTTTTATTTAATATATTTAAAATTTATTTTACTCCTGTGATGGCAAAGCTTACTACAGTCTTAAGTGGCACATGCCCCTTCAGTCACTATAATTTGGTGCTCATTTCTTATTATTATCTATAATATATTATTAATATATTAATATATTCTTAAGATTTTTGTTGAAAACATCAATGATATCTTTCAGTATTCTTTGGTGAATATATATATATATATATATATATATATATATATATATATATATACAGTATACACACACACACACACACACACACACACACACGTTTGTTTTTGTGAAAAGTGGGGACATCCCATAGGTGTAATGGTTTTTATACTGTAGAAACTGTATATTCTGTCGCCCTTCACCAACCCTACACCTAACCCTAACCCTCACAGGAAACTTTGTGCATTTTTACTTTCTCAAAAAAAAACTAATTCTGTATGATTTATAAGCGTTTTGAAAAATGGGGACATGGGTTATGTCTTCATAAGTCACCCTCTCCTTGTAATACCTGTGTCATACCCATGTCATTATACAGAGTTGTGTCCTGATATGTCACAAAAACAAGAGCACACACACACACACAAAGTTTAAGTTGAAAAGAATAGCATTTATGTGTAAAGAAACCTTTACATTATAAATGTTTTTACTGCCATTACTGTCACTTTTGATCAGTTTAATGTGTCCTTAATCTTACCTTAATCTTACCGAACCCAAACTTTTGAATTGTAGTTTATATTTTGTTAAATACAGAGTACATTTTGTGAAAGTCATCAAAAATATCCATTTAATATTTAGTTAATGTACTGTATATATTGTACATAAATTGAATACTACAAAGAAAAGTCTAAGACTAATTTGTTTTGGATTGATTGATTGATTGATTTCGCATTTAAAAATGCTTTGCTGTTGTCCAGGCCCTGATTCCAACCTGATTGATGGTGATTCGTCTAGTTCCAGTGACTCCAACCACACATCTCCACCGGTGCTGAAGAGTCTCTTCTATGATGGAGCGTCTTGGCCCTCGGGCTCCAGACAGCCCTGTAAAGACGGTTCTGCACTCACAGGTTGTGCCGTACTCAAGCTCAACTCTTCACTGGACAACAGCCTGACGCTGGAGATCTACCCAGGCAACCTGGACATGCACAGTCCTGATGAAGAGTCTGAATTTGAGGCCAGGACTAATGACTCAACAAGCCACCGGTCCAACCTTCTCCAGCTCCACCAGGTGGAGCCAGTGCAAACCCCCCACAGGGAGAGGTCAGATGGAAGGCATATGAGCGGATTGAGCCTTTAGATGAATGCTCTGACATATTTATTGCCACGGTCTGGCTTGAGTTGTTATGAATGGAAATGTGCGCCAATCTTTCAAAATGTCACTGCATCCTTTCCACAGATGTGCTTGTTAGGGTAGAAAAAAGGTAGAAAGGTTTTTCTTTCCCAGCCTTCAGTTCTCAAAGGGCAAGTTAACATGAAATTACGAAAAATAAATTACCCCTTTCTTAAATTATGGATATGTAGGAACTCAGGGATTTACATTTTCTGCTATAGAAACTGTATTGATGATAACGTAGACCAGTGAATCAAACTCTTGTTCAGACGTAAACAAACACACAAAGTGTGAAAACGTCAGGGTGGGTAATTTCAAAGGCTGAGTTATAAGTGCACTCGTTTAAGCCCATGTACTGTAAAATAACAAGCTTGAATTTTTTATAGTAAAATTTTTGGCATTTCTAGCTGTATTTAGGCCTTTTGAATTGAGAGGAGAACAGAACTGGGAAAGGAACACAAGACAACTCAAACGTGGACTGGCCATTTCCAATCTTACATTATTTACTTAAATGGCATATCAAATCTTGTAGCAATTTCTCAGGTGTATATTTTGTCTTGTCATAAATATATATATAAAAAAAAAAAAAATTATTTTTGTCCGCCCGATATTTTGACTTGACTGACCACAAAAGAACAAACATTTTCTTTCAGGACAATTAATTTTTATATATATTTCATATATTTAACTTTTTAAAATATATAAATGTACATTTTTGTTTCTATATTAAGCAATATTATATTATATTCTATATTATATATTATATTCTATATTAAAACAATTTACTTTGCAAAACCATTTTGTAATTATATAGCTATAATGTAACTAATTTATCTGTTACTATTAATTGTCAAATTTTCGTGTCAGTAGTTGAAACTCGTGAAAAACATTGTTTTAACATTAGATAAGAAAAATATAATATCTAATATTTAAATTGTGTGACATAAGTAAAAATAAAAAATGAACCTGATCACAATCTCTTTTTTTCTCTCTTCTCTTACTCCAGCAGTAATGAGTTTGAGGTGGAATCTCTAGATCGTGATATCAGCATGTCTGATAAGTACCGATGGAAGGTTTCTGCGTATGCGCCCTGCAGCTCAACATGTACAACAGGTGAAATCACAAGCACACACAGAAAGAGTGACACTTTTACAGACCCACAATCAACCTGACACTATACACTGTGTTTGTAGGCATAAGCACATCTTATGCCTTATGTGTGAAGTATGACGGGTCAGAGGTGGATGAGAGCTACTGTGATGCCTTGACCAGGCCGGAGCCCACACATGAGTTCTGTACAGGGAAAGAGTGCCTGCCCAGGTTTGTTTCTGAAAACTTCATGCGATTATTTGATTTCATTTGCTTTACTATAGGTACATTCATAGGTGTAGATGTTTGGAAGCCGCAGATGCTTTTGATGACAGATCTTAAGTTGTTGTTTTCTCTATTCTGTATTCAGGTGGGAAACTAGTCGCTGGAGCGAGTGTTCCCGGACATGTGGAGAGGGGTTTCAGTTCCGCACGGTGCGCTGCTGGAAGATGATGGCGCCTGGATTTGACAGCTCAGTTTATGATGAGCTGTGTCAGGCTGCGGAGCTGCAGAAGCCCATCACACGGAAAGCCTGCAAGAGCAAAAGCTGCGGCCCGCAGTGGGAGATCTCAGACTGGTCTGAGGTCAGTGTGTAAAGGCTCTGTTTAAATTCATGTATATATGTCACATGGATTGAATATTAACCGCCAAAACTGTTGCCTTTATGCACGTTTAGCTACTTTGATTTTAGTTCAGTTTATTTGTGTATCATTTTTCACAGTATAAAATGCTCCAAAGCAGCTTTATGAAGAAAACTCTAGTGAAAAAGGAGTAAAGTTAGCATGCTTTTAAAAAGAGCACCTATTACAGAAATATTATACTTTAAAAGAATATGCTGTAACACTTTATTTTAAGGTTTCCTTGTTACACATTACATTTACTTACTATTAAAATAACAATTAATTGCGCATAATTTCATGCAAGTAACCCTAAACCAAACCCCAATCTTAACCATAACCATATAGTAAATGCATATTAATATCACTTAGTACTTACATGTATAATTACACTGTAACAAAGACACCTTCAAATAAAGCGAAAATTGAGTGTGAACTGATTGCAATATTAATTGCAAATTAATGTAAATGACATATATTTCAAAATGTTTTGAATTGTTTTTTTATTTTTATATTTTCCATTTCCATTTTAAATTTGAGTTAATACTTTAGTATAGGGACCAGTTCTCACTTTTTACAGGTTGCTTATTTGCAGGCATATTAATAACATATTGGCTGTTTAATAGTACTTATAAAGCACATATTCTACATGACCATATTCTACATCCCTAATCCTACCCAATACCTAAACTCAATGACTACCTTACTAACTATTAATAAGCTGCAAATTAAAAGGTTATTGAGGGAAAAGTCATAGTTAATGGTTTGTTAATAACGAGAATTGGACCTTAAAATAAACTGTGTATTATATATTATAATAGTTTTATTCTCGTTTTAGTTTTATATTGGATTTCATTTAGTAAACTAATCCTTTAATTAACTTAGTAATTATGTTGAAAAAGTTTTTAGATGTTATTATTTTTCTGTTAACGATGATCATGTTTCAAGTAATAAATCTTTTTTACATTTAAAATGCTAATTAAGTTTCAGATTTAGTTTAAATCAAGACGCAACAGTGAGCCAAATGCAAAAGTTTTAGTTTAGACCCAATAGTGTGTGAAACGCGACAGTAATGGTTGTTTGTCATTCTGACAGTGTTCAGCGCGGTGCGGTGGTCGTGGGGTGAGGAGCCGTGAGGTGCGCTGCTCCATGGAGGCCAGACTCTGTAACGAGTCCACCAGACCGGACAGCCAGAGAGAGTGCGAGGGGCCGCCCTGTGACCGCAGGTGGACCATCTCTGACTGGGGGCCGGTGGGTTTTAGAAAATGTCCTGTACAATATGAAAGTTTTAGATTGTCTATTGCACATGACGTTATGTGTCTTTGCTTCTCCCTCTCTAAGTGCTCAGGGCCGTGTGGGGAGGGCAGGATGAGGCGCTATGTGGTGTGTAAGAACAGCAGTGGGAAGGTGATTTCTGATGGCCAGTGTGATCCAGAGCTCAAGCCGCTGGCCGTGCATCCATGTGGAGATAAAAACTGCCCCGCCCACTGGGTGGAGCAAGAGTGGGAACAGGTGATCTGCCCCTATATACAGCAGTTTATAGTAACTTTTCCCATCCATCTCCTATGCATTGTTATTTTAGCATTATTTATATGCCACGATAGTATTTATCAATATTTTGAGTTTGTATTTTTATATTTTCATTTTAAGTGATTATGTTGTGTGTATTGCTCATTTTTAGTTAATGTTATGCATTATTTAACACTAACTAATGAACCTTATTGTAAAGTGTTACCAACAACTGTAATAGTTTTTGTATAATTTGACAATAACAACACTGCTCCTATGTGTTTAATGAGCTGGTCACTGCAGTATTTTGTCTTGAACGTTCCCAGTGTAATGCCACATGTGGCCGTGGGGTGAAGACGCGTCAGGTGGTGTGTGCAGGGCTGGAGGGTGGCGTCTTCAAGGAGTTCCCTGAAAGGATGTGTGACAGATCCCTCAGACCTGCCGACAGTGCGGCCTGTTTTGAGAGACCCTGCTCCAAGTGGTTCACCACATCCTGGTCCCAGGTTAGGAGGGGTGTGGCTTCTTATTCAACTTTTTATCTTCTACAGAATTCAGGGGGTTTATGCCATGTTATAGTGTATTCACTGCATTGGGATGTTGACACATTAGGTTCATACAGTGAAAATTATGATATACTATGTATTACACAAAATATTTCTTATGCCATTTTTAAACAAACATTGTGTTCTTTACATAAAAGTGACTTTTGCACATCACTTTGGGAGTCATCAGTGCAAATAGAGATGGATCTGTTCTGGATAATGGCTCATTGAAATGTTTGCCTCTCACGTGTTTGTGTCTTTGCCCTGCAGTGCAGTAAGACATGTGGGATTGGAGTGCGTGTGCGAGAGGTGAAGTGTTATCAAGGAGAAGAACTGGGGCATAGCTGTGATTCAACACTGAGACCAGAGGCCAGGCAGAGCTGTGAGGTGCTGCCCTGCACTACTGAGCCACCAGGTACTTTACAGCAAACCACAGCACTACACATACAAACTAACTGAGCTCTCCCAATCTAAGCTTGGCTACGCATAGCAGACTTTCAGCAAGACAGGCCTTGAGTGAGTTAAAAAGAAATCCAATCTATCTTTATTTGGAAAGATGCTGTAAGGACGCACCCTGGCATTGCTGTTATATGATCATGCCAGTTCTAAGTAGTTTACGCTGTACCTTTTAATGAAACACAGCAACGAGTGCGTGTTAAAACGCTCAGCTCAATTAAAAGCACATGTGAATACATCTTTGCTCTACTCAACCTAATTCCTGTTAAATTTAGGCCAGATTAATGCTTTGTTGTTTTTAATCTTTGCAGAGCAAGTGCATCATGCGTGTCATCAATTTGGCAGCTAATTTTGTGTTTTTGGAAAGCAATGACATTCCTTGTTCAGCTTTAGAGATTTAGTAGGCAGAGCATGGTACAGTCCTGCGCCTGCTGATGTTCACTGAGATCTACTTAAAGCATGTTTCTTGACATCCCTGCAAAGATTTGAAGTGTGTACACTGTCTATCTATCTATCTATCTATCTGGGATTTTAACATGGGAATAAATAAATATAAATATTTAAATGTTTTATATTCAATTATTTACATTATATCTGCCATTAAACTTTTATTTCAACATTACACAATTCTTAAAATATTTAAATATATAATATTTTATATATTTTACTGCTATGTTTTTATTCAGTTAAAGAGATTTTAACCTGGGCAAAATAACAAATAAATAAATGTAAATATTTAAATGTATGCATTTAAAACTAATATAGCTTTCACTGCTATTAAACTTCTAAAAATCCATATTTCAATGTATTCATTATGCTATTAAAGTAGTATTTTTTTCTACATGAGAAGAATAAATCTAAATATTTAAATGCACGGATGTATAACTTTTATAACACCGAAACACTGAAAAAATACATTTACATATTTTATTTATTCATAAAGTCTTAGCTATTGTAATTTGTACATTTAAAAATAACTGAACTATGAAATAAACACATTTCAATAAATTATTTGATATTTATTTTGTATTTAATACGAATTCATTTATGATGTAATTATGTTTTCACATACTTTATGTGTTTTTAATCTGTCTATTTTGTATATTTTCCCCCAGCTGAGGATGATTGTCAGGATAAAGCAACAGCTAACTGTGCCCTTGTCCTGCGGGTGAAGCTGTGCACTCACTGGTACTACAGGAAGGCCTGCTGTCTGTCCTGCAAGAACAAGAGCCAGTGAAGGCTGTCTGGCTCCTCACTGTGGCCTTGCAGTTAATGTGAAGACCCTCCTCCACATACTGGACGCACTGAACACAGAACTGACCATATCCAGCCCTCCAACCCCATTGCTGTCAACCTCTCCTTCATAAAAAAGGTGCTATATCAGGGTCCTGGTTGTGGTCCTGCAGGGACCTGGTAAAGGCAGCTCCTGTAACTGGACTGCAGAGGAGCCGTGGGTCTACTGATGATAGAGACACACTGTCCTCTGATCAAACAACTGTAATGTGTACTGTAGAAGCCTCCATTCTGCTCGTACACACTTCAAAATAAATACACACACATCGTATGATATATGTACAAAGTCTTTTTTATTATTTTGTTTTGGTTGGTGTTCATTTTTGCTCTAGAAGAAGAAATAAAACTAAAGGGGTTTTGAGATCTATGTGGTGTTTTTTATCATGCATGTTATAAAATATTCTAAACATTTGATACAAATCAATTTATGTCATACAAGCTTCATTTTATACAGTAAATATGAATATAACAGTAGGGTACAATGAGGCCGGTATTTTGCTGTAACAAAATGAACATTTATATTTTAGAATGTAAAATCAATATATTATTAAAATATTATTTCCCATTGTACTTCAACAAATATATAACATTACTGAATACGAAACTAAACGTCAATGATTGTACATTGAACAGATATGATTTCTGAACATTTTCACCCGTTTTTTAAATAATTGCCAGCAGAGGTAAAAGAAGAAGATAGATTGTGAGAGACACTGATGGACTGGAGCCGTGGGGTGAGGTGACAGTTGTATTTGTGCCCACGAATCTAACAGGATCACTTTGAACATCAACCCAGAAGAGAGAGAAATTCTGCACAAATGTTGCCCTGCAAAGGACCGTAAATTCCATTAATTCCATGACAGAGAAAAAAATTTATACAAGAAAAGTCACTGTATTGAATAATTATTTGTTGAAAGCATCTTTCAATGAGGCAAGTGAACTGTAAATCCTCCTGCAGAATTTTGAAAGCACTGTTTTCTAAAACAACAAACAAACCTTAATTTATGTGTGTGTGTCTGTGTGTGTATATATTTAAAGTGGATCAAAACCTTTCATCAAAGTTGAATGTGTTCTTAAGACAACACTGATATATATATATGTATATATTAACCCACTTTAAATGTTGAATTAATGAATATAATATACAAGTTTCACTTTTTGAATGGAATTAGTGAAATAAATCAACTTTTTGATGATATAGTCTAATTATATGACCAGCACCTGTATGTATATATATATGTATATATATATATGTATTTTTTTGTTTACATTAAATATGTATGTGTGCTGTGTATATTTATTATGTATATATAAATACACAAACATATATTATACATTTTGAAAATATTTACATGGATATACATTTATATATTTATATGTTTATCATATATACATAAAGATATTTAATGTATAAACAACAAACTTAAATATATACATGGATGTGTTTGATTTAAATATACACAGCACACATACATATGTTATGAAGAAAAATTTATCGCACTATTGTAAGCAAACTAAAAAGTAAGCATTAGTTAAATAAAAAGAACACAGGTGAAATAAGTTTTACCTGAACCGAATATCTGTGTTGTTGTTGTTAGGAGCTTTCCATAGAGCCACAATAGTTGATTTGTTAACATTTGAAGTGTGACTGACAGCTGAGCCCTGAAAGATAAAGAATGCCGGTTCACATCAGTGTGTACAATACTGTCTGCATTTCCATTGTAAATATGTATCCAGACACTTCAGCAGAGATCAATAACAATGTAATGCAAAGCAAAACTTCTTTCTTGAACGGATTTTCCCTAAATCATTAAGGTTTGAATGACATTACAGTAAGCAAATGATAACAGAATTGTTAATTTTTAAGTAAACATCTTACCGCTGTTCCACAGTTGAGTAATTGAGCATCGTTTCCTGTGACTGTGAAAGTTCCTACTGGACCCGTCTCATCCCTGGCCTGAAGAAGAAAGCCCCTGAACCCAGTCTCATTTGCCTGCAATGTCACTGCAATATGAATAAAACAGTGATGCGAACTGTGGACTTGGGAGAAACTGACTCATACATGAACTGAAAATCACAAGACAGTTAGATGCTTAAAAGCCATTGCCAGGATGGCTCTAGTATCATGTGTTTGTAGATACCACTTTGTTTAATATTTTATATGAAATTCAATTTATGTTTTTTCAGGTCCTGTCACAAACCTTTGATCACCTGACCCGCTGTGTATTTTGAGACGTCTTTGGTGACTCTATAAGGAGGTTTTAATATAGAGGCAGTATTATTTCTATGATTAGGAGTCATAGATGTGCATGCCAGAGTCACCATTCCATTGGTGTATGCAGTTACAGCATGAAGATTCAGCCCAAAAACCAGGAAGAGAAACTGTTTATTCATCTAAAACAGGATACATCAAAAAGATTACAATTTCAATGGCACATTGACAGCAATTATAAATAATAAAATTGACAATAATTAAAATTTTAGTTAAAAAAAAAAGAAAGAAAAAAGATGAAGTGCACTATTTTGGTTCCAGTTAATGTTTTAATCATGTAAGAGTTACTAACCTTCACAAAATCAAACAGCGATGCTGGGTTGCTTTCCAGAAAATATCAGTACAGCTTATGCGTGTCAGGAATAAGAGGGTTTATATGCGCCTGATACCAGGAAGGTAAACAATGAGCACACAGGAAAACATCCTTATTGACAGGGAAATCATAAAGTAAAGGGAGTGGATATGTGAAGTATGAGCCGGGTGAAAAAGGTGAACTTAAATGTGTTTTTTTTTTTTTTTTTTTTATGTGGAAATAAAATCTCCAAAATTGAACACAATTGGTCATGTCCTCATAAGTCACCCTCTCCTTGTAATACCTGTCATACCCATGTCATTATACAGAGTTGTGTCCTGATATGTCACAAAAACAAGAGCACACACACACACACACACACACACACACACACACACACACACACACACACACACACACACACACACACACACGTATATTTATTTATGGGTAGCTACACTAACATAGATTGTTCAAAACTATATTTATTTTTTTATTTATTGGGATTTTCTTCAGAATCTCTAAGCAAATACCTTTGAAATTAGGCTGTATTATTAAGCGTTATTTCCAACAATCACATGGAAATTTGTAGCCATTTAACATTTTGGTGAATTGGAGGCTTATTTGTAGGAATTCAAACAAATTTGTAGCATTTCATTCACGCTCTTTATGTTTACATTATTATTATTTTTTTATTTGAATGAATTTGATACCAGGAAGGTAAACAATAAGCACACAGGAAAACATCCTTATTGACAGGGAAATCATAAAGTAAAGGGAGTGGATATGTGAAGTATGAGCCGGGTGAAAAAGGTGAACTTAAAAGGGTTTTTTTTTTTTTTTTTTTTATGTGGAAATAAAATCTTGTACAGTGCTCACATAAAACTAATGCAATCTGCCGTTATAGATTATATTCCATTTAAATGCCACACGTGACTAAATAAGAATAAGATAAGAATAAGATAAGAGGTCGGATTCATCACGTTGCCAGGTTACTTGGCCTACTTTCATTCAACTGAAAAAACAGACAGGCCTACAGTATATTACCTTTGTAGAGACATGTGTTTATATATAGCACATCATTTAGCATTCAATAAACCAGCAAGAGACAATTTTCAGCAGTTTTAAGATTCATTTTTTTTTTTTTTTTTTTTACAAATAAAGCTTTAAGAGGTATATCATAAAAACAAGCTCCAAAATTGAACACAATTGGTAATGTCCTCATAAGTCACCCTCTCCTTGTAATACCTGTCATACCCATGTCATTATACAGAGTTGTGTACTGATACGTCACAAAAACAAGAGCACACACACACACACACACACACACACACACGTATATTTATTTATGGGTAGCTACACTAACATAGATTGTTCAAAACTATATTTATTTTTTTATTTATTGGGATTTTCTTCAGAATCTCTAAGCAAATCTACCTTTGAAATTAGGCTGTATTATTAAGCGTAATTTCCAACAATCACATGGAAATTTGTAGCCATTTAACATTTTGGTGAATTGGAGGCTTGTTTGTAGGAATTCAAACAAATTTGTAGCATTTCATTCACGTTCTTTATGTTTACATTATTATTATTTTTTTATTTGAATGAATTCATATGAAATCACCACCTAGTAAAACAGCTGTCAGATGTACTTGGTCATTCCATGGTCTCATATTATCACCATTTTCTCAGTGATGAAAGCTCATGATTATGTAAGCAGCAGGGGTCAACAGACCTGGAGAGGTCAATACACATCTCTGTGTTTAACTCTCAGTAACCCTGCAGGCGGCAGAGAATGCCTCTGGATTCTAAGGCTTCATGTTACAGGCTCGAGAGGTGGATGGAAAAACTGCAGTGGGACACATTACATCAATAAATATCAACCAATCCCATACTCCGAACTGCTTCAACATGGAGGTGCTCTATTGTTATTTTAAGATGGAGATAATGAATTACATTTCTCATTCCTATTCAATACAGACATTTAAATATTAGCTGCGGTATTTGCTTTAACGCTAAAATGAGGCATGAGTCATGGAAACGCTCTGATTTTGGCCTTCAGAACTCAACTCTCAGCCAAGCATCTGCAGACAAGAAATCCCAGTTTAAGGCTACATGGGAAGCACTGGCAAACTCCTCCTTTGGTGATACTCAGTGCTTGAATGTGTTTAACTTTTGTTTAAAGAGCCAAATCCACTCGTAATCTTCTCAAATGAAACACTTGATCATAATTCTCCATTATTTCAATGGCCTTCCAGTGTGACATTTGTCAGAGTATACATTTTTTGGACCATGGTGAACAGCTCTACAATTCACATTCAATTGTCTAAAACAATAAAACCCCCAGCTGCACCAGTGAGTATTCAAATAGACATGCTCCTATTTTCTCTTACAGGTGCTTGTTTTTTTTCAACAGAACTCTGAGTGGCAAGCTGTGATTCTGCATGCACTAATTTTGCACTCACTTTTACTTCTGATCAGATCAGCCTTTGATCATTCTAACTAGTTTTATATGAAAATATTTTAGATTAAAAGCAACAAAACGTGCTAATAACAGAATTCATAGAATATAGCAATGCAATAACTGTAGAGAATATTTTAAGTGGTCCCACTTTATATTAGGTGGCCTTAACTACTATGTTCTTACATAAAAAATAAGTACAATGTACTTATTGTGTTCATATTGTATTGTAAAACACTTTTGCTGCTATTGAGGTGGGATCGGGGTAAGGTTAGGGAGAGGGTTGGATGTATGGGTAAGTTTAAGGGTGGGTTAAGGTGTAAAGTATGGGTCAACAGTGTAATTACAAATGTAATTACAGAAATTAAATACAGATGTAATTACATGTAGTTTTTTTAAAAATATAAGTACAATGTAAAAACATGTATGTACACAATAAGTACATTGTACTAAATTATTAATTAAAATGTAAGTACATAGTAGTTAAGGCCACTTAATATAAAGTGGGTCCCTTTAAGTTAAGTATTAAGTAATATAACTTTTATAAGTTATAGTTTAAAAAAAAATTATATTTTCCAAATAGCCAGTCTTTAAACATTCTTTTTATTTTCTCATATATATATATATCCATTTTTAGTTTTCCTAATTATTCATTCATTTCGAAACATGCGAACAAAAACATATAGTGAGTTTCAAAAGTAACCTTACATCACAGTGAAAGATGTTTGTGTGCAAAGTAGTAGGACCATCACTACACACAAACTAATTATAGGTTATACTAGACATGTTCTGAACATTCTGAAAGAATAACATCAACATTTAAATGATGTACCCCAGCTCTATAAAAGTCAAACTCACAGTCTTTAGTAGTCTAGTAGAAGCTGGATGGCAAGGGAGGGGAAAATGAGGAACAAGGAATTCGGAAGTACAGGATGATGCGTTGCACTTTACACTCTATCTGCTATTAGCTCTATTAATGTGTCCTCAGACCTGTTTAGGTAAACAGCACTCAAACAAGATAAGGGTGCATGATCTCTGCTCACAGATCATGAAGAACCTCAAGCACAGCGGCAAGAGACCAGGCCTGAGTTTCACAGCTAAAAGGACAGTACTGGCCATTTTCATTAGTGAGCTCTGGCAGTCCCTTCCAGGATGACCTGAGGAACAGAAAACAGATATAAAAAAATCCTGATTACATGGCTACATCATGTAGATTTGATCTCCATGTACAACATAAGATTTAATAGAGCATTCTCCATGTGTTTTTACAAGCCATTATCATTTTGCAATCATTTATTATTCCTTCAACACTTAAAATGTTTAGCATAGTTCCCCACTTGTCGAAACCGCATCTATTTGGTGATGATAGTGGTAATGAAATTACACACTTCAGCGTTAAATTGAATGTGGAACAATAGCTGCTTTTCCATAAAAATTCAATTTGTGCAAACTGAAATAGCAAAATGAAAATACGTAGAATGGAAATATGTTAATTTCACACACACACACACACACACAAAAAAAAACATTTATCGCATAAACGTTTTTAAGCTTGCATGAGGTGGATATTTAGGCAAATAGAAAAATAATATTTTGCAAACCTGCAATGGAAACGCATTTACTACTAAATCTCATTCGATTAAAAATAATGGGTAGTGCAGTGCCTGCGATAAACAGTACGTAAACCTACCAACATATGTTGCAATGACTTCTCGCAAGAGGAAAAAAATGTTTTAGTCTCATAAAATTGGTTAATGGAGACGCCGTCTTTTCGCAATAGTTTTTATCAGCATTTATAAAGTATCGCAAAAGTTTTGTGAAAATCTGTAATGGAAATGCAACTATTGACAGACCATCATATTGGCATTATATGTGTTGAAAATAGGTGTTTATTAATTTTTAAAAAAGTTGTATCTCATTTGCTAAGTTAAAATTTGACTAAATATTTATAATATTCCAGCTGTAAGTCATGACACCAGTGTTTTTAAAACCCATTTTGGTCAACCAATGATATTGTTTGCTGTTTCTGAAGGCAATTATTGTTCATGTAGCGTTTACCTTTCCATGTGGAGATAATGGCGAGAGAGGACATTCTTCACCAAATACACTGTTTTGTCATAGGTGTCTTTTCCAAGCTTCTTTGCAAAGTAGATCTTTGCACGGAGGAAGTAACCAATAGGCCAGAGCCACTCCTAATGAAGTAGATGTATAGAAACGTTAGGAATCCTAAAAAAAAGCTAAAGTTGGGCTGATGAAGCAGTACAAATGGATCTTACAGGGCCTTGATGGTAGTTGAAGCCTCTTGCGAGGTTGTAGTTGTCATTTTCCAGAGAATTGTCATAAACGCCACAGTAAACCTTGTCACTATTCAAACAAACAAATTATGAGTCACACACAGGAAGCAGGAATAATGTTCCAGGTAATGCAATATAATTCATTTAAGGACTCTCACTCTGGGTCTAAGGTCTTCATTCCAAGAGGGCCAAGCAATTTTTCTTCTGAAATGTTCAGTGCTTCCCAAGCATGCTCCACAGTAAACAGCTCTGGAGCCTAGGAAGGAAACCATTAGAAATATACTAATTATGTATAACTATTAAAGGTGACATATCATGAAAATGCTACATTTTCTGTGTTTAAGTAAATTTTTTTTGTAAGCCTTTCTATGCAAGCTTGTGAAAAAGAGCCGCTCAAATTTTGCTCCCCCTGGACGTATAAAGGGGATCTTATATTATTACATCACCTTAAACTGCAAGTTTCCACCCACGGCGCCACCATTGTATGGCGACAGCGTGGTACCAATTCTAATGCCATGACGAAAGTTTGAGCAAAACATGCTAACTGTTCTGTCTTTGACTGCATTGATGAGCACAGAACACTCTTTAGAGTCCCTGCCTCAGAGGAGACAAGAGAGCAGTGGATTTATTGATTTATTTACTGTATATTACTCCACACAGATCTAATATAACTGATTTCTTCCCAGCTGTTTACTTTTACTTTTTTGTAATTCTTGTGTGTTTTTAATAAAATTGTGTTTATTTGACAGTTTAGGTGCAATAAAACATGAATGAGAACTTGGTTTATTACTTGCATGCAGTGTGAGACGCTTTCTGTGTGAGTGCTTCAGATGTTTGGGCTCAGTGCAAATGCATTTGCGTACATTTGTGCGCCCATGGGCGTGCTGGTCTAAAAAAGGGGTGTGTTCAGGCGCATGCTATTTTAAGGAGCTGAAAATAGACTGTCGTAGACCAATTCAAACCTAGTATAAAGTCTAAAGTCAAGGCAATATTTTTTTGTTATATAAAGAGCGCGTTTGGTAGAAAATGCGCTTTAGTGGATTCCTGCTTGTCCCGTAGATGATCTGCTCGCACGCTTTAACTTCGCACATGAGCAGATTGGTTTCTTCAAAATCCATGTAAATAGAGATCCGCCATGACACGAGCTATTACAGGGAATGGGAGATGACACTTTGATTGGTTTATTGAACGTTATGCCCATTACTTATTAAGAGAATAGGTAACAACTCTTTCAAAAAATGCGTCCCGGCACACGGACAGTTTTTCCATCGTTAAAATAGCAAAAGTGGATTTGAACACGCACTGAGTGTCACGATCTGTGTACAGGAAACACAGAGAGGGAACCAATTGCAGGTAAGTCATTTATTAAGGGATAATCCAAAGGGGTAAACAGTCCAGGCAGGGTCAAAACCAGAAGATCCAAACAACATAAACAAGACACGAAGACAAGGCAAGGCAAGGCAAGGCAAGGCAAGAATTGACGGACATGAATAATACTCAGACATTAAACAAGGACTGCATAACACAGACTAAGACAGACAGGGTATAAATACACAGAGGGATAATGAGGGAACAGGAGACAGGTGGGGAACAATCAATTACACAACAAGGAGGAAGGTGACCAAATAAGGGAACAGGAAGTGATAAGGTGACAGACACCGTGAGAAAGGAGGACATCTAGTGGAACCCCAGGGAACACAACCCAGACACTGTGACAATACCCCCCCTCTATGGAGCGGCTCCCAGACGTTCCACGACAAGACACAACACAGAGACCAGGAGGGAGGCGGACAGGTGGAGGCTCAGGGGGAGGGACAGAGGGCCGGAAAAGAAAAACATGGGGAACAGACACCATAAGTGTAAACACAAAACAGGGAGACCAGGAGGGAGGAGGACCGGAGGAGGTTTAGGGGGAGGGACGGAGGGCCAGACTAGCTGAGGGGAACAGACAGAAACATAGCAGAAACCAAGAACACAAAATAGAAGTCCATGAAGGACATCATGTGGCGCCCACCAGGGCGGAGCAGAAGACCACCACAGCCGTGTGGTCAGGGCGGAAGCCCCCCAGGGCGGACCAGAAGACCACCACCACCGTGTGGTAAGGACGGAAGCCCCCCAGGGCAGAGCAGAAGACCACCACAACCGTGAGGTCAGGACAGAAGCCCCCCAGGGCAGAGCAGAAGACCACCACAGCCATGTGGTCGAAGCCAGAGCCCTCCAGGGTGGAGCGGAAGACCACCACAACTGGTTGGTCAGGGCGGAAGCCCCCCAGGGCTGAGTAGAAGACCACCACAGCCATGTGGTCAGGACGAGAGCCCCCTAAGGTGGAGCAGACCTCCGTGCGGCCGGACCAACGGAACTACGAAACTCTGGTAATCCCCTGGTGTCTTTACTGGACTCCAGAAGATCGGTGCTGGCCTGACTCTGCTCGAGAAGATTATTGGTGACTGGCATTTGTTCATGAAGACCATCGGTGACTTGCACTTGTACATGAGGACCATTGGTGACTTGTATTTGCTCATGAAGATCAATGGTGACTTGCCTTTGTTCCTGAAGATCACCAGTGACTTGAGTCAGTCCTAGAAGATCACCCGTGACTTGACTCTGTCCTTGAAGATCACCAGTGATTTGACTCAGTCCTTAAAGATCACCAGTGACTTGACTTGAATCTGAAAGGTCAACGGTGACTTGACCTGACTCTGGAGGGTCAGCGGTGACTAGCCCTGACTCTGGAGGGTCAGTGGTGACTAGCCCTGACTCTGGAGGGTCAGCGGTGACTAGCCCTGACTCTGGAGGGTCAGCGGTGACTAGCATTTACTACGGAGAGTCCACCGGAACCTGACTCGACTCCGGAGAGTCCACCGGAACCTGACTCGATTCCGGAGAGTCCACCGGAACCTGACCCGACTCTGAGGACACAGAGGAACGCAGTTGTCCGAACTGTCCTGTGATTTATCACTAAAGTATCTTAGCATCTCAAAACTTATTATAGCATATTTTTCTACTTTTGAAGGAACTAGGCTATTTACAACCCCGAGCTTCACAATAATATAGAGACTAATTCACACACGCAATCACTAATACTGGTTTACCTTTAATCTTTATTTACCTCTTACACCAAGCATTAATATGTAAGAAATGTTACGAACATAGATAAAATAACTGCTGATAGTGAGCTATGATCGTTCTTTCCATAGGAAAAAAAATCCCACCTTTAATAGTCGATCTCAACCGTCTAAAATCGGCCCTATTTTAACAATCTAAATGCAAAGTGTAAAGCGCACGGCGCAGGTGCACTCAGGGCATGTCCAAATCCACTTTTGCTATTTTAACGACGGAAAACAGTTGGCGCGCCCGGGCACATGGTCTAAAGGGGTTGTCTTTATTCTCTTAATGAGTAATGGGTGTATTATGGGCGTATAATGCAATTAACCAGTCAGAGTCCAATCTTTGGGTCCATTTCCTGAGAGAGCCATCTTATGCATTGCAATCCTTTAATTTTTTATATTTGGCATGCTTGTGTGGTGCTGTGCGTCCCTGTGTTTAATAAGCAGTGTGTATGCGCGTTGCAGACCAGCCTATACTAACACTCTTTAAATAACAAAGAAAAAACATTATGCCAGACTTTAGACCAGGTTTGAGTTGGTCTATAGCGCAATCTATTTTCAGCTCCTTAAAATAGCTTTGCGCCATCAATGCGCCTGAACACATCTCTTTTTTTAGACCAGCACGCCCATGGGAGCACAAATGAGTGCAAATGCATTTGCTAATAAACGACGATCGCACTGGATGGGAAAATGCGAACGGTGCCGGACTGAAACTAGCAAACACACTTGCGCTGCACCTTGCGTCGCATTGCGCCGGGTGTATTATAGGGCCCATTGGCTTTTTTTCCCCCTGATATCTTTCAGATCTAATCAAATGTGTTTTGTTTTAGAACAAATCCTCACCACCACCATGGCAATGGGAAAGTTGGGTCTGAGCTGATAGTCACACCAGGTGCTGGAGGCTCCGTAGCTGTCTTTGTAAATGCCCCGCTTATGAACCAGCTCGGGATGCTTCTCATTGGGGTCATTTGGGTCATGGGACACATAGAACATCTTCTCAAAATTCTGCTGGACTTTTCTGTCCCATTCTTCATAAGACATAGACAGCCGTTTGCCTAAAGTTATAACATAAATGTTTGTGATTAAGAGATTCTGTATTTGCACATTTGGAGTAAATTACAAATATTAGATTTGATCCAAAGCATAGGCAGATATATTTTAAGGCAGCATCCTATGATTTGAAATGGAATCTTGGTAAGTGATGCTCACAATTGTGAGTTCCTTACATTTTTTTTACTTTTCTGAGTCAAATTAAATATAACTGCCATTACTCTCAACTTGTCTACCCATCATGGATTAATTTTTTTCACTGACTATAACACATCTAAGAGTGTAGCATTATTTTGCTTTCAACCTTTTTGTAACAGACAGCACATTGGGAAGACTGCACATAGGCCTTAAAATGGCTGTGTAGAAAAGGCAGATAGCTAAGTTTTGGAACAAACTTAATGTAATGAGAACTAGTAAGGACCATCTGAGCTTACTGTCTTTGTGTATGGCCACACTATTGTAAGGAAAGAGCCCTTGTTTATGTAGATCCACCAGCCAACGCAATGTAGATTTGCACAGACCCACTATTTCCACTGCTGATCCATCTCTGCATTAGGAACACAAGAGTCATATTAAATGATGGCAACAGACATAGAAAGTGAGACTGAGAAAAGAGATCCACTTATAAATGGCATCTTATAAAAAGAATATATTTGGCTTTAAGAGATTTCAACACATGCCTGGGTGTAGCTGGTATCCCTTTGTTGCGAGCTCTCTCGCTTTCTCCCATTTTGTCCATCCAAGTCCCACAGTTGAACTGATTTCCGCCATACACAAAGCCAGTGTCGGCGTTCACCTTGGCCACAATGTTAAAGCCTGAGAAGGTTTAGAATACAATACATTCAAAATTTCCCCAAAGAATAAAAAAAAAAGTCATAAAAAATGTTTTAAAAAGGCGTTAACCTTCGTCTCTCATGTTGTTGTCAATCTGTGGTCCAGCGTTCCTCTCTCTGAACTCTATACCCTGCATGTGGCGCTCCATGGCCTCATGAATGACCTCATACAGCAGCTGATCCTGTGGCATCACCGAAACAAAACAATACAGGTGACATCTAGGTAACAGTAAAACCAAAATGTTCAAATTCACAATGCGTTATAGTCTATTTATAACTATGCTTAGGCATCGACCGATTATCGACTTGGCTGAATATTGGTGCTGATATTAAGCATTTTTTTTGGTTATCACTAATGACTATTTTCAAAACCAATTTGAAGATAAAATTATTTAAAAGCATTTAAAGACAGCTTTTGTCAGAGACTTTGTTTTTCTTAATTTTGACATGAATTTTCATTTTTACAGCAGACATAGTATATACCAGTTCAAAAATATTGGTTATCGGACTTCTTGATCTGTAATTATCGGCATCGGCCCTGAAAAACATATTGGTTGACCCCTACTGTAACTACAATCGTACATTTTTTAAAATAAGTTTATACTTTTAGTCTGCAAGAACACAAAATGTATCAAATGTGACAGAAATGCTTTCTAACATTATGAATGTCTTAACAACGTTGCACTTTTTTCAGCTGCATTTCTGCATTTTTTATGACAGGACAGTAGAGATATTACAGGAAGTGAGTGGGAGAGAGAAATGGGGGGTGGGAACGGGAAAGGTCCACAAGGTGGCACTCGATCTCGGGACACCTGAAGCGCAATTGCACCATATGTCGGTGCACTGCCCACATGGCTATTGGCGCCAACCATGTTGTTGTTTTTAACTTTGGTGGTGTGCTCACCACAGTGCCAGCTGTCAGGGGTTTGGAGTCATCTGTGGGGTACATCCTGGACACAGGGCATTGGAGGATGTCAGTGCCGTTGGGTACCATAGTACAGTAGTCCTGAATGCACTGCAGCCACCACCATACCGCGTCACGGCAATTAAAACGGGCCCCTACACCCTCTCCCAGCAGGTTAGGAATCAGTCCATGTCTCATTGTACCAGCAAAAGCCAGGATGATGTTCCTGTAAAGCAGAATGAAGAGGAAAGAAATTAACTGAAAGGGATAAATCTCAAGAATAAAATGATTTTATCTTTTTCTCAAATCCACAATCATCCATAGAGGGGGGAAATGATGCATCACACATTGTTCCCAAATGATTCTGGGTCGGTTGAGATTGATATTTAAAAATAATAAATTAAGCATATACTAAATTTATACCTAAACTTGCCAAAAATGTGTCCATTTGCACTGTTGCTGAAAAACTGATATGTTTTGAGAATCATTTTTGAATATGATGGCAATTCTCTGAACCAATATCAAACTGAGAAGTGGCTAAATATTGTCATGCATTCTTGGTCTCAGTTAATTGATTACCTGGCCTCCATGTGACGACCTGTGACCAGCATTAGTCCTCGCAGGGCGATGAATGTGTCCCTTCCCCAACAACGGAAAATTCCAGCAGAGAAATGAGGCAGGCCTGTGGAATGAAGAAATCATCGAGACCAGTAATAATAACAGTTCAATGTAATAAGTCACTGTTACGTTTAATCCTACAATCCTGTGTTAGCAGCCCAGATACTTTCGCTACTTTGTAAGCAACACTTAACAATTCATATCCTCTGGCAACTTGTTGAACTTCATTCTGACATATTTAGGGTTTTCTGTGGGTTATTCTGCAGTCACCTGCAGCCATGGTAACACAGCACTGCTCTTTCTGCTTTGTGATCTCATTGACACGGTAAGGCACATCATTCAGGGCTGGTGAGAGAGGTGGAAGAGCTGGAAAACGTCCGACAGCACACATTTGGACTGATCCAAGAGCCAACAGCTTCACAAAAGATGAGCCATTCTGCACAAAACTAACAAACACACGCACATAATATAGGTAATCTTATAACAGCCCACAGAAACCACTAGAATCATAGACACTTGAGCATACTTTCAATCATAACTCTTAAAATAGATTTTAACATAATTTTATATTAGTGTAGGTAGGATTGATCTTGGCAGACTGAGATATGGTACGCTGCTGAAACATGCTAATAATGACAAGGATTAGGATTTATATTGCTTCTGCAAATTAAGGAAGATAGGACCATAGCAGATCTAGACAGGTGGTGCTGGGGAGGAGGAGGGCTTAAGAAAATTCACATGGCACACAGTTCTGAGATGGACCAGGTTCAAAGTAAATAGAAAGGTTGCTATATAACAGATTAATTGGCTGCACTGCTGGCTCGTGAGAACCAGTTAGCTACTCATTTCGAGGATGGATTTATAGTAATAATCATGAGGGGCTTTTACATAATGTACTTCTAGAAAAGGCTCTATGTTCTAGGGACTAGGAACTAGGAACATCTGCACCGGCAGCAGGAACTCTGTAGCGACCGACTTTATTGACAACATTTAAAAACCTAAACAACCAGTTATTGGAGGGCGCTTTGATTGGAACAGTTTTTGTTGTTTTTCATGAGTTTCATGATAATGGAGATTGAATGTAAAAGTACAATTTACATGATTAAAAGTTGGGCAAAGAGACAAAGTCTCCTATGACAACTTGCAGTGTTACATATCATGAGGAAAAAAAGAACACAACACTGCAGAAAACAGGTAACTACCATTATCACCGTTTTCCATGTTTGTGAAGTAAATATGTTTACAAGGTTTTAAGAAAATGCTGGGTAGCCGGTGTTTCGTATGCATTTGTCCAATCAGCGTACAATTACATCACTGGTACTTCCAATAGGACTGTTTTAGACCCTACTCTGAGGAGCCAATTTAGTTCCACTAAATGGAGTTCCCAGATCTAAAATCGGTCCTTGTACCTTTGGTGCGAACCTGCCAATAATAAGTGTATTTCTGCTAATAGTATTTCCTTGACACAAACACCAGGATGATCTGTCTCAGTCCTCTTGAGACACTGACCTTGACATCTGTTTGAAGGTCACATCAAGTGCAGTAGTGTAGGCCCCTACCAGGATGGCATCAAAGTAACAGGGAATGAGGTAGCGAGGGATGTGCTTCAGGTATGCAAACATAGCCTGGAACCACTGTCCCACCTAAGAACACATTAATGACTAATTTAACTACTGGACATAAGAATAAGAGCTTCAATTGGTAAATCTGGATCTTTCCACAGAGTTTTCCCACAGCTAACACCCTAAGATTATCAGCTATATACAGTATTTATATCGATCGCTTGAGTCATTTACCTCGGCTAGTGTGCCCCCGCGAGATATCAGTCTATTGCTCACATAGTCAATCATCCAATCCCCTTGCCTTAGGTTGTCACAGAATGGGTGGCCAAGATCATTTTTTGGTCGAATGTCTGCCATCACTGACAACATACCTGTGAGAATGAAATGACACAATCTTTTGCCAGTTATTATGATTTCTTAAAGACATCTGAAAAGTTTTTTAATTGCACAAAATACAAACCTAAATTGTTTTCTTTATGTGAAAAATGCAATGCATCTGTACCTTGCAGACCACAGTATTTGAGTGGCTTCCAGCCGGGGATGTCATAGCAGCCCCCTCCATCTTCTTTCTCCTCTGCATCACAGCGAAACAGGAGAATGTTCATATCAGCTAGAGTCATCTCAGACATAATCCTGGTTTGGAGAATAAACACAAAAAGGGTCTTCAGAACTCATAAGTGGAAATCTATATAAGAGATCAAGACTATAAGGCTGCTGAAGCTCTAAAAGGGATACTCCACCCAAAAATGAAAATTTTGTCATTAATCACTTACCCCCATGTCGTTCCAAACCCTTTAAAAGCTTAGTTCATCTTCAGTTTACACAATTTAAGATTTTTTGGATGAAAACCGGTAAGGTTTGTGATTGTCCAATCGAGCCATATTGGAGAATATCCACTGAACGCAAGCAGCTTACGTTCTTCTGTGTCATCCACGACTCAAGGATACATTCTCTATGTGCATTTACGCTTTGATTTTAACAAAAACAGCACATCTGTGCAGCGCTGCTGATACAGAAGAGCATAAGCTGTTTGTGTTCAGTGGATATTCTCCAAAATGGCGTTACGGTGGAGACGAATTGTTAAATGAAGTCGTTATTTTTCTTTTCTTTGCACACAAAAAGTATCCTCGTCACTTAATAAAGTTACGGTTAAACCACTGAAGGCAGATGGACTATTCTGACAGAGTCTTTCATACTTTTCTGGACCTTGACAGTTTAATTTACTAGGTAGTCAATGGGACAGACACAAACCCCCCTGTTTTCATCCAAAAAATCTTAAATTGTGTTCTGAAGACGAACTAAGCTTTTGACATGGGAGTAAGTGATTAATGACAAAATTTTCAGTTTGGGGCAAAGTATGCCTTTAAGCAAAAAATAAAAAAAGGATCAGGATGTCCATTAGCTTTTTTGGTGGAAACCTTGATTCATAATGGTGGAGAGTGTAAATGTGGATGAAATGAACTCACTGTGTCAGTGGACTCTTCAGTATGTCGGGTGTGTTTGAATCAGGCAGACTTCCTGCTTTATACAGTGGATTGAACTGAATGAGATGGTGCCTTAAGACACTGACCAGCTCCTGAGATTTGGGGTCCAGACTCACCCTGACAAAGAAAGACACTTCACCTTTTAAACTTATAAAACAAAACACTACTGTTCAAAATTTTGTGGTGAGATTTTTTTTAAAGAAATGTAGAATTTCAGTCAGAAAAGATGGATAAAATTGATCACAAGTGAAGGTAAAGGATTCATAATATTACAAAATTTTTCTATTTTAAAAGCCAAATGCTGCTTGAAGCTATGTGCTGCCCACAAGGCTATTGGCACAACATATTTCCCTATTTAGACAAAAATATTAAAGGGGTCATATGACAATGCTAAAAATTACATTATTTTGTGTATTTGGTGTAATGCAATGTGTTAACATGGTTTAAGGTGCCCCGCCTTTCTGAAACATGTTGATTTTTAAAAAGCTCATCATTCTGAAAAGCGAGGTGTGCTCTGATTGGCTAGCCATCCAGTGCGTTGTGATTGGCTAAATACCTCAAGCATGTGATGGAAATGTCACCCTGAAGTGGCAGAGGCGGAAACAATACTACAGTTAGAATAAAAGTTAAGCATTCTAGAGCTGTAATCAGGCCTTAAAAGTTAGGCCCGACAGGTTTAGGCCGGAGCCCGACAAGTACATTTTGATTGACAGCTTTTTTAAAGCCCAAACCCGTTTACAGCTCGACATTATTCAAATGTGCGCGCACACACAGCTCTTTTGCCTTTTGTCAAGAATGAGTCATTTATACATGTTTTAACATAATTTATTCGTAACTAACGTAGACTAGACCACTTGGAAGTTGGAATAAAGAAATAAAATAAGTCCTCTGTAATATAGTAACATCTCAGCACTCTAAATAAATTTAGCCTATAAATAGACCAACGCACCAATAAAAACGAGTCTTTTTTAACAAATTAAGATACATTTTAAATTAAGATTGGTATTTGGCAATAACAAAATTAAGATAAAGGCTCCGCCGGATTTGCTTCTTCACTAGCAGATGATATTCCATATTATGCATTTAAGACTCAATGAATATTTAGTTATCATTTGAAAAACCTTTTCTCACAGAGATTAGGCTAAGCAGACATGTTTTTAACCAGGAAAATGATTGAATGACTATAGATGTCTTCAGCACGTTCCTGCGCTCACTGATGGTGCGTCATTATTCACTCATTATTCTCATTATGAACATAGCTCAGACTTTGCTTTAGTTGCTGGTGCAACCAAAACGCAATCATCAGAGGCAAGCCTCCGTTTCACCTACTCAGCATTCATTTTTGCATCTTTCTCACGCTAATCGAAACACATTACATGACTGCTCGTTTACCTCGCAAACCGGAGCGCAAGCCTGAGCCCGACCCGAGCCTCGCGTAAGATGATAGAAATTAAGCCCGAACCCGACTGAACCCATCGGGTCCCATCAGGTTCGGGCAAATATCTTCAGCTCTAATGCATTCCATCCTTTCATAAACATTTGGGTGGTGTTATGCAAATCGTCGTGACGTAGTGAGGCAGTTTAGGAAGGCGTGGATGAGTATTAACTTTTATAAAGAATATCCCTTTGGGTTTGAGACTTTAGTCTTTGTAACTTTACAAATCTTACATGCATGAACAGCTTGAAAACTAGAAATCGCATCATATGACCCCTTTACGTAGGACAACTGTTTTCAACATTGTAAATAAGAAATATTTCTATAGCACTAGATCAAAATATTAAAATAAAATTTGGAAGAATCATGTTAAACTGAAGAGTGAAGACTAGAGTAATGACTTATGAAAATTCAGTTTTGCCGTCACAAGAATACATTATTTTTGTTATTTTAAGGTTGAACTGCAATAATATTTTACAAAAGTATTGTTTTTACTTTTTGGGACAAACAAGTACAGCCTTTGGGAGCATAAGTAATTACTTTTAAAAATATCCTACCAACCCCACTCTTTCAGTTGTTTGTTGTTGACCTCAAAGATTGCGTTTGCAATTAAAATCCATTTTAGCAAGACAACTATCCAATATCATTAAATGTCAATCCCCATGTAAAAATTTAAATTGTCCTCTTTAGCCTATTACTTGTTTAATTTCTGTATTGTCAGGACTATGCAGTTTAAGTTAATGTAGCAAACACATTTCAAGTTTTGATAGCATTTTTGTTTCTTTTTGTACAAATTTTAGAACAATGTTGCATCACGTCTTCATTGCAGAGTCTAGGTAAAATCCTACTTCACTTCAGGGACAGTAAATGCTTTTGGAGTCTAACCTGAAAGCAATAACACTTCCAGGCGTCAGCTGCTCAAACACGATCTCCTGCACATATTCACTGCGCCCTCGAGACGTCACCCCAGCCTGCCGCACCACCTTACTGTCCTTTAGCTGAGAAAAGACAGAGACGCAAACAAAGGAACTTCTGAGACCAAAAGATAAGACTGACTTGTGCAGTGTTGACAGTACAGGCAATCAAAAGGCCATGCAAGTCTGGGCGGCAGACATTTACAACCAGGCAGGAAAGGGGAGGTTTACCAGAACAAGTTGTTGAGATGAAACCAGAGCTCTATGAGGGATATGGTCTTTAAACTGCAGGGTAGGGGTTGAGCTTAGCTGTTTTGTGAATGAGTGTTCTCAGTGGAGGCCATTGTGTTGGCTTAGGACACTAATAATTAGAGCGGTCTCACAGTACTCAGGTTACCTGGATGTGCTCTTTAATCTCCACCGTGTAACCAGGCATGCCATTAATGCTCTTCTCATCTTTTTTGTAGGAGTCCGTCTGCCTCTCTACGGTACGCACCTCCAGCACCACCTCCTCTATCTTACCTGTGAGATTTCAGAACAAATTCAGGGTTTGGCTTCCAGGTAGGCATTAAGAAAGGACACAATATTGAGACAGAACAGAACCGCAATGAGGGCAAGCGAGAGAGGAAATCTCTTCCCATTAAACATAAAGAAGATTCAGCCTCTCTGATAAGTAGCACTGGATTTTTGACACACCTGGGATGCACATTGGTGGAACCTCGTCTGTGTAGCAATGGTGTTTGGGGTTCTTGAAAGCAGTGCGGCACACAGCCACCACTGACTGGTGCGTACTAGGACAATGTCGGGTGACCGCCACAATGTCCTCATCCACCTGGTCTACAAACACCTAAGAAAACACACAAAGACATATTGATAAGCTTTTGAAAGGTTATTATAGTTTTGCATATCACATTTATTTTTATTTTAACATCATAGTTTACCCAAAAATTACAATTCTCTCATTGGCATTATATCTCACCCTCATGTCGTTCCAAACTCCTAAGACATTCATTCATCTTCAGGAACACATTAAGATATTTTTGATGAAATCCAAGAGCTTTCTGACCCCGCATAGACAGCAATGCAACTACTACTGTATGTTCAAGGCCCGGAAACATAGTACCGTATTTTTCGGACTATAAGTCGAACCTGAGTATAAGTCACATCAGTCTAAAAATACGTGATGACGAGGAAAAAAACTTATATAAGTCACACCGGACTATAAGTCGCATTTATTTAGAACCAAGAACCAAGAGAAAACATTACCGTCTACAGCCGCGAGAGGGCGCTCTATGTTTTCAGTGGTAGACTACAGGAGCACTGAGCAGCATAGAGCGCCCTCTCGCGGCTGGAGACGGTAATGTTTCTCTTGGTTCATTTCTCTTGGTTCATGTCAAATTAATTTGGATAAATAAGTCGCACCTGACTATAAGTCGCAGGACCAGCCAAACTATGAAAAAAAGTGTGACTTATAGTCTGGAAAATACGGTAAGCATTTTTAAAATAGTCTATGTGACATCAGTGGTTCAACCTTAATTTTATGAGCTATGAGAATACGTTTTGTGTGCACATTTCTTCTCTTCCATGTCAGTCTTCGAAAAGCGTTCTTGAGAGTATCACAACGCATTTGTGTGATGCTGCTGACGCAGGAACTGGTGTCCTTGTTCATTGTCTGTATATTCTTTTTTTAATGAGTAAGACTGGGAAAAAATTCTCCTGTAGAAATCTTCATACATGTTTACAAAGACTGCTTTATGTACAGCGTTCAAACCTCTACATCAGAACACAGGCTCCTGCGTTAGCAGCATCCACACGCATGCGTCCTGATACTCTCCTGAATGTGTGTTGAAGAAAGACACCGAAGATAAGAAACTGTTGAATAAAGTCATTATTTTTGTTTTCTTTGTGCATGAAAAGTATTCTCCTAGCTTCATAAAATTAAAGATGAACCACTGATGACACATGGACTTTTTTAACAATGTCCTTATTACCTTTCTGGGCCTTGAATGTGTCAGTTGTGTTGCCATACATGCAGAATCAGAAAGCTCTCGGATTTAATCAAATATACCTTAATTTGTTTTCCAAACGTCATGAGGGCGAGCAAGTATTGACCGAATTGTAATTTTTTTTTGGCCGAACTATCCCTTTAATGCGATTTATAAACTCACTTCAAATCTTTCAAAATCATTTATAGTTTAAAATTGTATATATACTGTACTATTTAACATTATATGCCTAACAAATATGATACATAATATATAAATTGTTAAATACTATCTATAAATATTAACATTTATTTAGCTAATTAGTTAGTTCCAGCTGATTTAATTACCTAATTAAATTTGTTTATTTATTATAGTACAGCACATTTTCAGCTGTATTTTAATACTATTTACTTCTAATTCACCAGATGTGATGAATGAATGTTCCAAAGTGAAGTAAACTTCAATGGATTCCCCTGCAGGGAGTAGGGAGCAATGAACACTTTGTAGGGATCATATCAATCGGAACACAGTTCATGCACTTAGCTTTATACTAACGAGATTGTTATCTGAATCAGGACTGGGAGAACCAAGTTCATATGATAGTTCAGCATCTTTCATTATTATTAAATAAAATGTAATATTAATGTACTCTTAATTTCAGGCTTTTTTTTGAGCTTCTATTTAAAATGTAATATGTAAATGCATATGTAAACATATTATTTTAATGTGTTGGCAAAACCTGCTAGATGAACTTAAAAAAAATATTGGCAACGTTAATTGTGTCACATGCCACATCGCCATCTGCAGGTGTGATGCCTACAGAACTACTCCTACTCGTGTGCAAATAGCTCATTACACCAAAACTATTATGACTATTTTGGTTGTTTTTAACTTTGTTAATAGTTTTACTGTATATTTGTGTTTACTTGATTTTCATTAAGTTTTTAAATAATTAGGGTTTTATCTTCATTCTTATTTTTATACATTTACACACATATGTGTCCCATCTGCGGCCCTTCTGCCAAACCTGCACTGGTGCAGACTTCACAGTGGACTATTACTTTATAGTCATTGTGGCATAACTGTCAATGTAAACCTATAGGAGGAATGTAGACTGCATTTACCTGGTTGAAGCCTTTTGATGCCAGTTCCTGGTGTAGCCGGTTGAGGGCCAGCTTTCCGGCGATGATTCCTGACTGCAGGTTGACCTCATCAGGTGACAAAGGCTTAGTTTGAGGATTCCATTTGCTATAGAAGCGCTCCTCTGATACCACTGAGATCTGATGGCGGATACAAAAAAGTAGAACTTTTGAGATGTGCTCAAAAAATGTACTCAATCCATGTTTTGTGAGTGTGTGTGAAGTCAATCTCTTGCCTGGTGGGGTACTAACTCATCATAGCCTCTGGTGCTACCAGTGGCACAGCAGGCCATAGAAACAATAGCAGAGCTGGGCAATGAATCATATACAGAGCGGATCTACAACACAGAGCATCAAAATAAGAGCTCATTGAAATGGCTCCACTAACCCACTGTAATATGTGTTTGAAATGCTATACCTGAATAGGGCACTCATTATCATGTGTGACATCTAGAAACATGGCATGTGCAATACTGGGCACCAGAGGCCTGAGACTGGGCTGAAGGAAAGCCCCCACGGGTTCCCCTCCGTACCGGTACACCAGCCTACCCTCCTCATGACTGTCTCCAGCGCTCATCGCCTCTGCAAAAACACAAAGGATGGCACTACGCAAAATATGAACACTGAGTGTATTTAATATGTGCTACTTATTTCTCGCAAAAATGAAAACTTTATCAGTATTCATTCATTCATGTCAACGTAAACCTTCATTTTTCTAAATTCACTATTATATGTAAATGTGTAATACAGAAATGTGGACCAGATCAAATCGATTTTTTTAAAAGATCTACCTAAAAAAGTTATCTGTTATGAATTAGACATTGCCACCTCTCATGAACACGCCAAGGAGAGCTAGATGTCAAGATTTTCAATAAATGATTTCAAATCCGGCCCATTTTTAACGCCAATCTTTTGTTTGACATCATAAGACTTGGAATACAGTGTGCATGTCATATGGAATACTTTCTAATTTTTTGGTTAGTTTTAAGGTGCCACCATTTTTTAAGTTTGAAAGCTCCAATCCAGAAGAAAAATAAGTTATAAAGGTTTGGCACAACATGAGGTGAGTAAATGATGAAAAGCTAAAGAACACTGATCAAAATAATTTTGTGGTTAAGCTGTCAAGCTAGGTATAATCATAAATGGCAATTTTTGTACACTTACACTAGCAATCAAAAGTTTGGGTCATAAATATTTTTTTTTGATAGAAATGACTACTTATATTTAGCCTATTTTTTTAAGTAGCAGTAAATATATTAAGAACGTTACAAGAAACTTCTATTTTAAACTCTCTTCACCAAAGAATACTGAGATAAAAAAATAAAAAATAAAAATCACAAAATTATTAATCATTGATAAGAATAAGAAATTATTATTCAGCACCAAATCAGCAGAAAACGATTATTTCAAATATATTCCTCTTTCTACTGTCTTTTTTAACAAATAAATGGTAAGCATGAGAGATTTCTTTTAAAAACATCTTTCCGACCCCAAACTTTAGATTGGTGATGATGGAAGTGTAACAATTCAAAATATTTGATGGAGTTAGATTTCATGTCATACACAATGCAAGAGCAGGATTATTAGGAAGCCATACCTCTGATGAGTGAAGAGATTCCTAATCTAGTCACAAAGACATTATCCAGCTCCTCGCTGCCTGTGAAGAGCTCGGCCACCACGTACAGGTCAGGTCTGAGGGTGCGAGCAGCATCCAGCATGAACTGCAGCAAGCAGGGTTAGGGCACAGCCACGAGGAAACCAAACCACGGTTGTTAGTATGTCAGGTGGGGTATGAAATTGGGTTCAGAAAGGGAGAGAGTCATGCCTCAAATGAAGCCAAAATGAGAACACAGGTTTGAGAGTTTTTGGACATATTCAGGAGAGATAGTTCAGAGAAGAAATGACAGATGATGGAGTGCAAAAAGAAAGACAAAAAGATAAGACATTGTTAGTGCCATGCTGAAAGACAGTCCAATACCTCTGATAAGACTGGTTATTCCCAGCCGGTTAACAAACACATTGTCAATCAGCTCGCTGCCTGTAAAGAGCTCGGCTATCACATAGAGATTGGGCCTGACTGATCTGGCTGCTGCCAACATGGCCTGCAGAGTACAACATGAGTAAAGTGAGAGGGGTTGATGGCTCAAGTGTTTTGTTGGGAGATATTTATGTCAATTATAAACAGCTGCTACCGATTTAATAATCTCTACATTTCTGCTAAATGGACATTACTTTGACACAGTCACATCTGATAAAAAAATCTTAATTGTAATGTACAGTCATTCATTCAGCCATAAATCCTCTGCAGTGAATGGGTGCAGATTCAAATCTTTCATAACCCCCCCACCCCCTACAAAAAAGACCCATCATACTAAAATTGGAAATAGCACCAGTGGCATAGCATGACCCTTATACCATCACTGGTTTATCAATAAGCAAAGGATGGAGAATAAGCCACAACTTAATATTTTTTGTGTGAATTATACCCAGAGACGGAGCAATGGGTGGATGGGGAACAATCATTATCCAAAATGTACTAATCAAGAGAGTAAATAACGATCTTGTCATATAAAAGTGTGTCAAGAAAAAAAAAGAAAAAAAAAAAATCAATCCTTCCTGCCCGCCCCCTCACCCATGTCTAATATTCATCTTTACACATAGTTAATCTCAAACACGTTATTCATCTGTGATCTAGCCAAAAGTAATAATCCATATTTTGACATTGCCACAGTACCTCAGCCACATGAAGTGGAGTTGAATGGCAGTTGTCCAGACGCACTCCCACAAAGTGCTTGGCCGTAATCTCTGTATATTTCTGCATGTGGGCCCATAGGTAGGGGCAGTCCTCGGGCCCATTGCCATACCGCAGTTTAACACTGTCACCCCAGCAGATCAGCTCCCTCTTGATGTAGACATTGGACCCTAACCAGAAAGAAGTGAAAAAAAGCAACTTTGATTCACCTTACTGCCAAAAGGCTTGGCAAGTGTTGCCAATGATTAGGGTTTAGTAAGTGTGTTGATATCACCACCTTGTGTTTCCAATCAGAATGACATCACTGACCCCAAACATTTGAACAGTAATACATGTCCAAAGTTTCACATTCAGAAATGAGCTTTTGTCAGGGATGGTTGTATATTCTCGCCTTTTTCTATATATGTTTATGTGAATCAGAAAGGCAAAATGGTAAACCTGGCTCTGCAAAGTTCCTCAGTGGATCATCGCCCATGACCCAGCCATTATGGGCCAGGAAGTGACATGACTTTTCTGGTTGATTCATCAGCTCCAAATCCTGCTCCAAAGTTGCTTCCTCAAATGGGAAAGTGAAATATCTGCATAATGGTTTTGTATATCAGCACAAACAAACTTTATTACACAAAGAAATAGGATTCTAAAACTTCAACGGGGGCTGATGGAATTAACTGTTCTACCTAGTAACCAGGGGATGTTTCCTGGTGATGGGGCCCAACTTGGGTCCGTGGTCTGCCAGTCTTTCATAGCTTACAGTACCAGCAATGCAGTTAGTGGCCTGATGGTAAAGAAATGACATCATTGCATTGCTTTCCAAAGAAATCAGAGGGAAATGTATAAAAAGAGACTCACCTGCTCCTGATGGTGCTTAATTTCTTGATACTGTTCATTATTGACTTCCTCCAGTCTTCTCCTCAGCCAGTTACAACAATCTTCAATGGCACCAGGACTGCTCCTACAACAACATGAACCAATGTAGAATTCAACAACATAAAATCAATAGGCAGACTACAGTGAACACGTACTCAAACATGCATGCAGCAGCATACTGACCCATGGGGCACAAAGGTTTCTAGAGCAGAGTTCATGTCCACGGTGTTACCAAAACGTCCGAACTGAGGGTCCTGAATGATCTTCAGTTGCTGTTTGCCCTCAGTCTGGCTCCTATCAGATTTGGCTCCTGTGTAGACAATTTAAAACAAACCACTAAACACATTAACATTTTCATGTCTCTTAACCTAAGTGTCTGAGAACCTTCCAGGAACTCACCACTTTGGAGTAAAGCTCTGAACTCCTCCACCATCGGTTCCACTTTGACTTGGAAGAACTCCCACAGTTTAATCTTAGGAAACACATCCTGCCAGAGAACTCCACGAATGGCCTAGTGAAAACACATTACAGTTTGTTCTGATGGAAATAAGAACAGGTTATACTTGAAAATGAATTCTGTTTTAAAGCTTCCACAGCTAGTTATTGGCTCACATTGAGGTGTTCGGGATTCTGGATTAGGGCTGGAAGACCCCTGTCTTCATATTTGCCATCAGCTATAGCACAGGTGACGTGCCACAGGGCTCTATCCAGCACCCAGGCCGGCTTCAGATGGGGAGAGTTCACCAGGTTATAACCACACTCGGGATGTTTCTTAATCCATTTACTGTTAGCAGCTGAGAAAGACAGGAAAACACAGCGGTTATCATGTCATTGTCAACCAAATAAAACAAAAATGAACAAAGATGAAGAAACAGACATCACAAATGACTGAATATGTGATACAAAAAATGTATGGATCTTTCTTTGACTTTATTAAATTTAAGTTAAAGCTGATGTATTTTAAAAGCAATCTGCTGGTCTTTAAGAGACAGAATAAACAATGACTGGATATATTACAAGCTATACACAATGAGGTGAAAAAGTTTGAGACCACTAATGAAAGTGTCTATGTAGTATTTTCCTAATTTAATGCAACAATAATAATTTCATTAGCGACCTCAAGATCATGCAGAACCATAAATATTTAATTTATTTATTATTTACACCACAATTAAAAAGTTGATTCAGTAAGATTTTTTTTTTTTTTGAGTAAATGAATACTTTTATTCTGCAAGAATGCATAAAGAATTTTTTAATACTAAGATTTCTATTACAAATAAATGCTGTTCTTTGGAATTTTCTATTTATCAAAAAGCCCTGAAACAATGCATCATAACTTCCACAAAAATATTAGGCAGGACAAAGAAATTTTAATTTAGCATTAAATTGGAATATTATAATTATTTCTGAAGGATCATGTAACACTGGCTATGTTTACATGCACAATTTTTTGTTTCAATTGAACAACTTATGAATTAGAATGTAGTGTTTACATGAATGCTAAATAAAGTGATCGGGCTGTTGTGCACATTTATATGTCACAAGTTTCAATTCGGAATTGATTTCTTTTGGGGGGGGGGGGGGCAAGATTGTTTGAAGGAAGACGTGCTAACATCACTGCTGAAGAACTGCTACACTGCTACCTTCAATAAATTCTTCTCCCCACAATATATATATATATATATATATATATATATATATATATATATATTCAAGAATTGCCTTAAAACCCATTTCTTCCATCTTTATTTGACCCTCTAACTTTAACACTCACTATTCTAATTCTATTCTTAAAAAAAATCTAACTACCTTTCTAAACTTTTTGTATTCTATTTTCTTTTCATTTATTATGCAATTGTATATGTATGTATGTGTGTAAAGACCTCTAACACTAGCTTGCTCCATTCTTTTTTTATTCTAACAGTCTTTTTATTTATTATATTATCTAAAAGCCCATGCCAAGTGTACTATTTTAACCTAACTGATATAGTTAACCTAACTATATCATTGCTCTTTTTGCTGTTTTTTATTGCTTCCACTGTCCTCATTTGTAAGTCACGTTGGATAAAAGCTTCTGCTAAATTAATAAATGTAAATATATAAATGTAAATATACACTGGACTTTCCCTTGTTTAAATGCATGGCATTTGCACACAGCTTCAGATAAGGTATCATGCAGTCCTTGACTTTTAACTCTGCTGAGCTCTGGTAGAGGCAATGAACTATGAACTTTGCTTTCTATTAAGCCTGATTACTCCAACACATCCATGATCAATGTACAGAAACTCAAGGAAAAAGTTCAAGAGTTTAAGGAAAACTAAACTTGGGATGATCTTACAGTGACATCCATAGTGATGTTAAACAGAGACTGAAGAAGTTCTAAAATTAAGCACAGCAAGTTAATTCAAATTCTCCTGCAGTAGGTCATCCATAAACACACTCTTCTCTAAAGCTTCACAATCAGTTGGCACATCCGAATGAAAATGTTAAATGTTTTTCTTTGGAATTCTGTTCACATATCGGGACTCACTAGCAGCCTTATGTAACAGCTGATCTGCAGCATAGTACTATATCAGACATGCCAAATGTTGCACCAACAGCTCCTGTTCTCTGTAAATAAACTATTTTTAGAATTGTCAGTGCAGAGGCTTTTAGTGGGACCTTACAGGAGATTACAGTCAGTTTTGAACTGTGGTCTTTTCCATTGGAATAAGAGGACCCACTATAGCTGGACCCTGCAGACAGATAGTTGACATGCAATATAGGTACTTCTGGAAAATCCTGTGGGTGTGTTTAATCTTCTGTCAGAGAGTGAATATGCTTTCATTCAGCTCATCTCTCACGTGTTCCCCCATGTGTTTCTCATGGGTGCTTGTTTACATCAGAGAGCACAGCGGTGATGTGCATTTTGATCAGTTGATGGGAATAGTATTCTTAAAATGCATTCCAGATTCCGAATAATTTGTAAAATACAGTATAATTATTCATGGTATTTAGAAGTGCCCACGATAACAATATCATGCATATTCATTACCATGATATATGGAATTACCTAATACATTGTCTACTAAGATGTTTAGAAACTTTAAAAAATTAAAACACACACCCGTGTGATTGTAAACCACATCTGTGATGCAAAGCATATTCCACTCATTCTTCATTTTCTCCAACAGGTTGCCAACATCTGTCCAGGTGTAAGTTTGTCTGGGAGGGGAGAAGTCTGGGTTGAGCTCCAACTGATCAGCCAGAGAGTAACAAGAGCGAGACTCACCCAGCGTCTGCAGTGGTGTGAAGTGAATCATATTATAGCCTAAAAATATGCATATGAAAAAATGAAATCAGTTACTCTGAAACCGATTACTACCTGAATGATATAAAATGTTTCAGCTAATGTACCAATGTGATAAAACCACATAAATGCAATATATAGAAAACTGTTTACAGTAGTACTGTAAGTTAGCAATATAACTTAATAACATAAATGAATTATGAAGGCATTGCTCTTGTGAAACATTGTTCAGTTAGCTTAAGAGAATTCGAATCTATTTAGATTTCAACAATAAAAAATGCAAAGTAATGCATGATTTATATATTGTCATTATTCTGAAATGAAGAAATCTACGGTACTAATTTTTAACTAACTTCATCTCATGGAATTTCTCCATGCTTATTTGTTGGTTATTGATTAATGCATATAATCAAATAGATTGCTAAGTTAAGAATGTTAAAATGCAGTCAGTGTCATTTTTTTGGATAAACAATTGGGTAAAAGTGTAATTAATTTAATATCACCAGCTGTCTCCTTACCTGCCTCTTTGGCAACTCTTAGCCTGTCCAGCCACTCATCCAGGGGCCCGAGGCATTTGGACAGATATGTCTGGATACTGATGCAGTCTAGGGGCAAGACGTGATTGTCCTCCCCTACTCGGAGCACTGGGTCCACCACAATATACCCACCACCAGACTTCTCCTTATCTCTAAAGAGTAAAAATGAAATATATTTTGTACAGTTTAAACAAAATGTAGATGTAGAACTAATGAAAACCTTTTAATAAAAACGTTTAAACATCTAACTGACCCATGGCCAAAGTAATACTGGTAGGAGCCTGAAATCTTGAGGTCAAGGGTGCAGAACTTGTCTGAATCATCCTCTCTGCCAGTAGGGTTAATCCAGTCTAAGACGTGGAACTTGAGGCGCTCAAATCGCTCCCCTTCCATGGGGTAGTTGGTGTAAACGTGTATTTGTTTACCCTGAAGAGTGGGGCCCAGATGAAACTGGAGCTCAAAACCTGAGCAGAAACAAAACATAAGCTTTGCAACTCATATTTTGCCATTTTTGGGATACAATAAATACATAATAAATCAGTTAATATAAATAATGGTGGAATGTGTCTCAAAACATTTGATGACATACTGTATGTATTTATTAAACATGTTACATAACAGCAATATATATTTCCATCACATATCGGCAGAGCCGGATTATCCATAAGGGCACTTTGGGCCAGTGCTCAGGGGCACCAACCATTCACAACAACTAGGGGGGCACCACATGAAACAAGTTTTACAAATATTTTTCGTAATTTTTTTTATTATTAACTTGAAATTCTTAAAAGACCATACATAACTCGTTTATGAACACTAACTTAACAACAACAATAATAATAAATTATAAATTAAAAAAGATTACATGACCACTATCAGTACCCCCCTTCCGTCCCCAATCTGTCAGAGTTGAGTTGGTCCACAACAAGTACGCCGCGCAAATGTGTCATTTTTTTAACGGCTACAGAAAATGAATCAAAATGGACAGACGTCAATTGAGTGGTTTTGCAAAAAGAAAGTTAAGGAAAGACAATGACGCTAGACGTTTAGCTACAATACAAAATGTTCCAGGGATCTAAAGTTTTTTTTTTAAACGAGTGAATGTTTTTTTTTAAACATATGGTGGCACCAGTGAAATTAATATATAAACACTAGTACAGTAACAGTACCAGATGGCAAAACCATGGTAATTTATTCTGTACTGTCCAAATTCCATTATTTCCCATCATAGTATTGTACACAAATTAATTTGTATTGGCATGATACAACCCCCCCCCCCCCAAAAAAAAAAAAAAAAAACTAAACAACTAAAACTAAACAATGAAAGAACAGTTATCATTTAAAAAGTACTTCCTGTACTATTGTACTTGCACTAATTATTATAATATAATATTATAAATATAATTATCAAGGCAAAAGCCTATTCCATATGGCTCCCTTCCTTAATGCGCTGCAGAGTTTAGCTCCAACCCTGATCAAAGTCACCTGCCTTTGATTTTCGAATGATCCCAAAGACAATGATTGGCATTGATTAGCATGCTCAGGTGTGCTTGATTAGGGTTAGAGCTAAACTCTGCAGGAAAGTGGATCTCGAGGTCCAGATTTGAGGATCCCAGCCATATAGGCTACAACTGTCCTCCTCTCACAAATATTACATTTAGAACTTGCATAAAACAGGGACGCTTGTCTCTCAAAAGATCTGGAATTTAGATCTGGACACAAATTAGATGCCAACTATATTATTCAGCTCGTATGAAAGCAATAACTGTATCAGAGGAAGAGAATGCATATGATTTTGAACAAATAAAGTAAGCCAAATGATAACCTCCTCAAAAATACATCCATGGAATTAAAAGTGAAAAGTTCTTAACACAATGTATTTGCTTGAATGTTCCATTATGACATGATTACCTTTCTCATATGGATGAATGCAGTATAGTAACCTTTTCATATAGTCAGTGCCAAACTCTTCTGCTATATTTACTATTTATTAGTGCATGAATGAAAAGATATTAAGCCATAAAGTTGGCTTGTGAGAACACAACACCGTCTATAAATAACCACAAACGTTCAGCACGTTACACTGATTACTGGTCTTTATCACTCTACAATACACTTATATCTCAGGACGATGCAAAGCGGTAAACGTGAGCTGAAACTTGCCTTGTTCCAGACGGAAGAGGGTTCTTTCAAGTTTCTCCATGTCATTGAGCACCATCACTCTTATTTGCTTTGCTGTCATGTTTGCCATCCTTATTTTAGAACGTCCTTAATACACCGAAGAGCAGGAAATCAACAGGACCCCTTTCACTAAAAAGAGAACCAAAATATATGCAAATCATCACACTGTATTACTTAAAAGATGACAATTACATTTAACAGAAGCCCTACTGTAGCAACTGTTTGCTACCGTTTCCTGTACAAGGACAAATTATTGCAACATTTGACCGTCTGACAGAATGCGAGAGCCATATAACATGACATGAGTGACCATTACAACCCAAACTGACGGACATCTTTGCAGGAATAGGCTACATGAATATACCTCCGTCGGGAATTCTATCTGTACGGTAGTATCTAGCTCAGTGCACCATCACCGGACCATCTCTGGCAAGTTTTTAACAACGGCGCTCAAGCGCTCTCCGATTTGTGAACGAATCATTCGTTTGAGTCGGATCTTTTTAATCGGTTGAACTGGTTCACTGTATTTCGAAAACGAGTCGAGAACGGGTGAGTGAACAGATATATTAATTTGGTTGATGGGGATAAAAGTTAGGCTACTTTAATAGCAACTGCAGAAATGACTACACCCTATTTAATAAATGTGTCTCTCTTTTTTTTTTACCTAAATGCAAATTTTATTTAGCTTGTAAAAGTGTACATGGCTGTAAAACACTAATGAATATAAACAAACAAAATAAACGGCAATATGTCTATGTAAATTAGAAACATTTTCATATAAAGCGCAATGCTAAACCAAGGAGAAAAAAATAATCACCGAATCCTTTCTTATAAAACCGGTTCTTTGAAACAAACCGATCGAAAGAACCGTTTAGCTGAAACGAATCGGACTCCCATCACTACAGTAAACATACCTGCCATTTAAAGCCACGGCCAAAAAGTATCCTCTAACTCAGACTGGTCGAGGTTAAGAATCTAGCGGATAAATGGCATGCAATTCTATTTTAAATGAGTAATAAGGGCAGCTGTAACATTTGCAAAGCCAAGACAGTAGCATGCTTACTATTCTCTTCCGATGCACGACAGTCTGAAATCTAAATCGATACAAACATTTCTATCATTTTTGCATGACAATACAGTGTTAAAGAGCAGTGGGATTAAAAAAACACACCAGTATATTTTTCCTGTTCTCGGTTTAAGGTCGTTAATTCCTGTTGCTGGTGAAGGAGGCGTGTGCACGTATGTGTGCACGGCAGTAATTCTCTCCTTCCCTCTACCGTAAATACACAAGTATAAGACACATTGGCAAACTGGATTAAATGTTTTAGTCACGGTATATGTTTAAGCAAATAATTAGATGATTAAATAGAAAAAACAGTGTAGGCCAGTCAGGTGCTGACATTAATTTCACTTTATGAATAAACAAATAAGCATATACAATATGAAAAACAAACTAATCTCCAGTGATTTCCTCCAGATTTTGTCTCCATCTTGTGGTTGGTTGTAGGTCCTAAAATGTGACAATACCCGCCCATTCACGTTCAAACCATAAAATTATTATCTATCAGCATTACCTGAGCAGACTGATTGTTGACAAGGTAAGAGCAGTGCTTACTTCTTAGTCTCTAAAGCCTGCACTCACTTTTTCCAACATATTTATTTACACTCATACTATATATTGTCATTGGTATTGTCATGCAGTTTTGAGCTGAATATGTTACTAACTAATGTTTGTTGTTGTTTCATTAGGGAAAGTTAATGCAGAATGCAAAAATTAATGTCAAAACAAAAACTCATATATAAATAAAAATACACCCCGGCAATTTCTGTTGAATTAAAAAAAGAACAAAAACATTTCCAGAAATTACGAACAACTGTAAAATTTAGGGAAAAATCATGGAAATTTATTAGTCAATATATGTGTGAATCCTGAATGAATTTTAATAAGCAAGTGTACACTATAACATCAGGAAAAAAAAGGGCGTAATCTGACACGTGCTTTTCTTCTCTTAGCATATCTACAGATGAGGATCGCATTGCCTCTGCTAAAAATGTGGAATCTACAAACTATTCTGGCAATTCTTGGGACTTTGTGTTTGACCTCTATAAGTGCATACAAAAATGGAAAGGTGGAGAAATCTTGTGAAAGCATGATGCCAGAACATCACAGCCAACCCAACACTACTGGCAGCCCATACACACTGACGGTGGATGCCAGAAAATTCAGCCCAGGGGACAATATCAGAGGTAAAACCTATGAATTAACAAATCATTACAATTTTTTTTTTGCCAGTTTAAATGTGTTGAGTAATGTTGAACAATGACTGCTTCCTGGTTGCCTTTATTTATTACCCCTTTTAATGTCCATAGTCACTCTCTCCGGAAGCGAGCACTTTGAGGGCTTTCTAATTCAGGCTCGAGATGCTACAAACCCTGATGGACCAGCTATTGGCTCATTCACATTGGTAGATCCTGTGATTTCTCAGCGTTTGACATGCAACCGCATAGAGGTACATATAGTAAAGGCAACTTTCAATATAAATCCTGCAATATCCATTACAGTTTAAAATATTAGCACCAGTAAGAAGAATTTTATTCAGTAAGGATGCATAAAATTGATCAACAGTGAGAATAAAGACCTTTAAATTGTTACCAAAATGATATATACATATTTTCTTTAAAGTAAATTATATTCTTTTGAGCTTTCTATTCATCAAAGAATACTGAAGAAAAATGCATCAATGTTTCTGCAAAAATATTAAGCAGCACAATGGTTTTCAGCATCGATAATAATAAGAAATATTTCTAGAGCACAAAATCAGCATATTTGAAGTGATTTCTTAAGGATCATGTGACACTTAAAACTAGAGTAATGGCTGCAGAAAATTCAGCTTATTTATTTAATAAGTGTAAATTTGTTCTAATACAAGATTCACTGAACAGATCAGTTGTGGATTTTTGTCCTTGTGACAGAATGCACCTTTACATCTGATATATCTGTGGCATCCGAGAAGGCACTTAACCCACTTTTCTGTCCAAATCAAATAAGGCTGTCAATAAATTACAATTGAAATTATATTGAAATAGAAAATAGTTTATTTACATTATAATAATATTTTATTGTAGCTTTTATGAAATACATGAATCTTGGTGAGCAAAAGTGACTTTTTTGGTTGTGCATTTAAGCAATAACACATGAGCAAGGGTGCTTTTGTACTAAATATAATTTGCTTGTATAAATTACAACTGGCACAGATTATTTTGTTTACAAACTATTTTGTGAGAGAAATGTGCCTCAAGAGTTTCTGTCCAAAGCAAGTGTGTTATCTTTTAAAGGGTTCTGCAGTTAGTCACACCAGTAATGCCAAAAAGACCGAAATTCAGGTGATTTGGAAGGCCCCGTCCAATGCTCCTCCCACTGTACAGTTTCTGTGAGTGCCATTCAGACTTTAAACACTGAAAATATTCATAAACCATGTAGTGGATACATACTGGATATTTTAACATTCAAACCGATATTTGTGTTTATATTTCTTTTTTTTTCACATCAAGTGCCACAGTTCTTGCACACTACAAGATTTTCTGGCTCAAGCTTCCTGGTCCTGTCATATCTCAGGGTGACGTGACTCCCGTTCCATCTCAATCAACCACCGTCATGTCTACAAACTCTGCAAGCACCTCTATACTTCCTCAGCCAGTATGTGCCAAAATACAAATTATAAACTTATCAGCTTCTATAATCGGCATTACACTGCTTTTCATTTTAAGAATTCTCTTACAGTTCACCTCAGAGGGATGTGGCGTGTCGAAGTCTTGTCTCATTGACCCCGTCAGCTGTAACCCTTCTGTGGACACAAACTGCTTCTTCCTTTCTTATTCTACTATGGATCAGACAGTTTCGTTTGAGCTCAGTGGCCCTGCACAGGGATATGTCTCCTTTGCTCTGTCCAAGGATAAATGGATGGTGAGGATGATCAAATTGTGTTTAGTGCATTATGATTAGACATATTCATGTGACCCTGAAGATCTTGATGTTTGGTAGGGAGATGATGATACGTACTTATGCATAAATGACGAGGGTCGTGTGAGTGTGGAGGCTGCACACACAACAGGCCGGACATATCCAGAGCTATCATCCAAGGTGAGAGAGCACTTTATGGTTGTGATGCTTTTTTTAGTATTGCATTATGTTACAGATTAATTTTAAGACATACAAAAAAGATGTCAGCATGTCCTCTAAGATTTATGCAGTCGTAAATGTAAAAGCATGATACACTTCCCCTGCAGTCTGTGCTGACTGATGTAGGCTGGAGAGTTTCTGATGGGGTCATTCAGTGCAAGTTCTCTAGGTCCATCTACACTCCTCAGGATCCGGTCCGTTTCAGCCTTAACAACAGTTACTACCTGTTTTTAGCACACGGGACTGCCGAATATGGTGAGCGTTTTAACTGCATCAGTGACTTACAGAAATAAAATATAAATATAAGTTGAAAAACTTTCTTAGAAACTGACACAAAAATGATAAATATTGCCTGAGAAACTAACAGAAATATAATAATTTTAAAGGGATAGTTTTCATAATTTCCCTCATGTCAGTCCAAGCCTAATTTCTTTCTTCTGTTGAATACAAAAGAAAGATGTTTTTTTTTTTTTTTTTTTGAAGAATGTTGGTAACCAAAATATTGCTGGTAGCCATTAGTCTATTAGAAATTCGAACCAGAAAGCTGAATAGAAAAATTAAAAAAAATGTAAAGAAATAAAAATGCCAAAACCACATAAAGTGACTAAAATAAAAGCTGAAATTATAAAAATAAAACATTGCAAACAAAATATTAAGAAATACTATAATAGTATATAAATAATACTAAATTATTACTGATGCCATACTACAATAGCAACTGTAGATTTACTGTTCTTATGTGTGTAAAACGATGGCTTTAAACAATAGTCCTTTTTAACTTCTAGATTTACAGCATGCTAAATTAAAGCAGCCATTGTCTTTCGATTGTCATGGCATCCTTCTGCATTTTCTAAAAGGGCTGTATTTCTTCTCCTTGGAAAAAGTTTTGGCAAATGATTACGCTTCTCATCAGATACAATGTCACGTGTAACCTTGTTTTTATGGCCTCCTCAACTGCGTGTTACTCCGGAGATCCGGATTTCTGACTTTACTGTTTAACGAGTGTCTGCGAAGGCCTGAGCAATCAGTACTCGTTTCCTGTCATCTATTTTATGACCGGGTCACTGGGTGCAGAAACAAGCATGAATACATTTATAAAACACTTCAATCCGTTGATGCACTGAATGTTTACAGCAATTGTCTTACATTTTAGAGGAACCTCGGATACATTTTATTTTTGTTGATATGCTATCTTTATGATATGACCGAAATGATGTGTGTCATTAAGCTTTAGTCAAGTTATCTCATCAGTTTTGTTATCGTGCTGCAGGTATGATCCACAGACACACGCGGCAGCCACTGATATCATCCCATAATCAGATCATTACCGGCCCTTCTGAGATACTGACAGGATCTAGATCGCCACTTCTCATGAAATATCATGGTAAGTGTTCTGCTGTAATTAAGTTTACTGTAGGACACTGAATCCCCCGGATGGTTAAATATATGGTCAGGAAATGGAAACGTTGCATGTTCAAACCCTGGAATGGGCAATCCAAGAATTATCACCACTGTGTCCTTAAAAAGTGCAGCTGGTGTGGAAAAAATCAGTTAAATGACAAATTGCTTATTTAATAAACCTATACATTTTACAAGAAGTTTGCGTAAAATGCAAAATACTTTGATTTGCGAGTTTGCAGATATAATATCAGATACATAATTTAAATGCAGGAGCTCTAATGCTGATTGCCTGGATGCTAGCAGGAAGCACTGGGAAATTAATGGCTGCCTATTTTAAACCTGACTGGCCAGAACAAACATTGTTTGGGCAAAAAATATGGTTTCAGGTATGCTTTTATACAGTATGTGTATACACTTATACAGTACATTATATACACTTCTATTACGCTTCTAAATCTATGAAACCAGCATCTATGTTTTTGTAGTTACTTGCATATTCTTTTTAACTTTTATAAATTTTCTTCATATTTAATATTGTTTCATAATTTAAATTTTTTTTATGTTCACAGGTGCATCGCATGTTGATGTCTCTCACAGTTTTGCTGACAGCTGTGGGCTTCGTGTTTCCTTTTGTCTACAGAGGAAAGTGGAGCACAGTGAGTAAAGCCTGTGTTTTCTGCCTGAGGCTCTGCTCTGTAATACAATTAAATTTATCTTTAAAACAGTGACAATATTAAATATATTACATATCACAGTTTCACTCCTTGCCATTGGGGGGCCCTGTTTCTTTTAAGACTAATGTCAGGATCAGAGAGTGTTTGTTATCCTGGTGTTGTATTATAATATTGTAGCCTGTGTTGAATTGTCTACGATGTGTGTTTAGGTTCTATGCAGTTATTTTTTGTATTATTTATATACTATTTTAGTATTTCTTTACTCTCTCTCTCTCTATATATATATATATATATATATATATATATATATATATATATATATATACATATATATATATATATAATTTTTTTTTTTTCAGTTTAATTTATTTCATTTTTTATGTGACTTTTTCCTTTTTAATCTCAGACATTTCGTTGTGTGATATTCTATTATATATATATATATATATATAGTTTTAGTTTTAGATGACAATACTGAAATGACACTGGTTCTGTGCAGAGAGCTGGTGCTCATCCATACCTCGGCTGCACTGTTGTGATTCTCACTTTCTGTCAGCCTTTAATGGCTGCATTCAGACCAGCTCCAAATACCTCACGGTAATGACTCCTCAGTTCACTTCAATATGCAGCTTGGTAGTTTTAACCTCCTCTGCTTACATATCTGAAACTTAATAACATAAGAAGAGAACTTTAACAAAGGACAATCATTTCTTTTTTCTCAGGCGATGGATTTTCAACTGGTTGCACTGGGGTGTTGGAAATGCTGCTGAAATCATAGCCGGTGAATTTGCTCTTTGTAATTTAGCTGTTTAGAAAATTAATCTCAAATCAATTTCTATCAGTAATATAACATTGAAAACTTTATTATTATTATTATTTCAGTGATTTCCATGTTTTATGGAATAAGGCAAGAGTCTCTTTTGCTGCCTTATCCTTGGACCACAGGGGTTCTCTCTGCTTTTGTGGTTTGGACCATTGTGTTAAAGCTGGTGTTAAAACTTCATAAGCATGATGTTATTAGAAAAGGTTTGTATGTATCACATTCTTATTTCATTTGAAAGACTGCAAAAGCAGTTAAACCTCATTTAACTGTAATTTAATTCTATTTGTTTAAAAGTTTTTGTTCATACTGCGAGTTCCCATCTGAATCAGCTGGGAGTACACGGTGCCTGTTGAGACATGCTCCCTCTGCCTGTGGTTCAGACATAAATTGCAAGATGATTCAAACTGAGAGTGAAATGAAGCAAAATTTGTTGTTCAAAATAATGTATTTGTTTGTTTAGCAATTTCTCTTGTTTCAGCAGGGAGTGGAAAGGAAGATGAACTTCCAGTTCTCTCAGACATTTCAGAGGATGTTACCTGGGTAAGATATTACACTTTAATCAAACATAATGGTGGAGATGAAAGGAACACACTAAAGGAACAGTTCACTGAAAAATGAAAAGTTGGCTAAAATTGACGTACCTTCAAGCCATCCAAGAATTAGATGAGTTTGTTTCTTCACCTGAACAGATTTGGAGAAATTTAGCATTACATCACTTGCTCACCCATGAATCCTTTGCAGTAAATGGGTGCCGTCCAAACAGCTGATAAAAACATCACAACAATCCACAAGTAATGTTTCCAGTCTAACAATTACTGTCCTGCAAAGCAAAAAGCTGTACATTTTCGGTAAGAAAGAAATCCAACGAGGCATTTTAACTTTAATCTTTAATTTCTGCCCCAAATAACAGTCCATAATCCATAATAATGTAATAATAATAAAATGTAGTGTATTAATAATAAAATCCATCAACATGTTTGTTTAGTACTGTTTTGACTTCTAAATGGTGCTTGATTTATGCATATTTCTCTCCTGATTTAGACTAGATGACTTTTTCACTGAAGAAAGCAATATTATGGATAGAGCATTCATAGTTTATTTGAAAGCAACAATTTGAAGTTAAAAATGTCTTATTGATATATTTGTTTCGAGATGTTCATTTGATGAACTGGACACTGGAGTCATGAGTATTACCTGTGGATTATTATGATGTTTTTATCAGCCGATTAGACTCTCACTGTTGAAGGCATCCATCCACTGCAGAAGATCCATTGATAGGCATATGATTTAATGAATTTCTTTAATAAATTTCTCAAAGTTTCTTTCAATAAAGCAATAAACTCACCTACATCTACATCATAGATCATAGATTATATATACAATATTTTATTTTTGACTGTTTCTTTAATATTAATAATACAAAATTGGTATTGTAATACACACAACAACTTACCATCAAGGCCTACAATAAGGCTCAAAATGAAGCATTCCTCTAAGCATCTTAACAAAATGCTCTTATTTTTGCTTCCACAGGATACTAAGTTTAGAGTGGCTGTCCTTGCTGTTTTTGTGCTTGGAAACTCAGCGTTCTGTATCTCACTGCTCGCCTCCATAGGGGACGTATAACCAACATATGAATCATATGGCACTACAGAAATTGGAATGAAGACCTAATTAGACAAATCATTATCAGTTTCAGTTTATTCAAGGTTTGAACAGTATTTTTGCATCGAAAACATCCTGCAAGGAAGAAGCATATATTTTAAGACATTTCGAACATGAATTTTATGAATTAAAATGCACACATCTTTCAAATTATTTTCACAGCAGAATAAATGTTCACATTATATTCAGACAATAAAAGCATAAAACATTTAAAAGGCTCACAATGTAATTATTGTACAGAAGCCAGCTACTTTTCTTGTAACACCTCTGGAAGCTACATCCACAATATACTCTGTTAGACATTCCAAGCAGCGATCTTCTCCTGTCTTAAATTGCACTTTTGATCAGATTAAATCAAAGACAAATGAATTTTTATTTGTTTCTGCTCTTCACTTTATGGTTAATATGGTTAAACATGTTATGTAATGGGAAATTAGAATAATACATTTCTCAATAATGTTTGGCATCATTTTTGTACATAGTGCAATTTAGGATTATGTTACTCTATAAATTATTCTGCAATAATATAAAAGTGTATCCAGGATAAAATTCAGAGTGAAATACTAGCATTCAAAAAACTGAAAAAGGTATGACATCAGTTGTGAATATTTTACTCACCTATTAAATTCTAGGTTTGTATAAGTAATGAATGTTTTACTCTAAAACTACTTGCACATGCTTATACTGTAATGGAAACTTGATTTGTGCTTCATATAGGCAAATCACTCAGTCTTGTTGCTGATGATTGGCAAAGATACCTGCTTCCCACCTCTGGGCCAGGGCACTTTTCCGTCTGACTCGAGGGTAAGGTGCCTCAGGAAACTAAAGGAGAAAGCTTCACCTGTAAAACTGCATGCAGTTTCCAGTTTCAAGGTGAAATGGGCACAGATCAATGAGATGTCAAACACGTGCATATGAAAAACAGAAAGATACACTGCAATGGAATTCATGACAGTTAAATATGATACATGAGAGGACAAACAAAAAAATATGTACAGTTCAAAAATCTGCAACTTTAAATCATAGCATGCCTAAATGCAATGTACCTTGTGGTCGCAGGACAAAGCGGAGCGATCCATTTTGCGCGACTTTGATGGAGATGAGGGGGATGACTTGGATTTTGCTGGCACCACTCCTGTTAAGTGTCCAAATAAAAGAAAGGACATTTACTAAATCTTTATGTAATGACATCAGTGAAGTAAATGCTCTAATGCAGGGGGTGTACAATTCTGGTCCTGTAGGCCCCTGTCCTGAAGTTCTGCCCCAATTAAACACACTTGAACCAGCTAATCTAAGTCTTCCTAGGCATACTAGAAACTTCCAGGCAGGTGTGTTGAGACAAGTTGGAGCTAGACTCCGCAGGACAGTGGCCCTCAAGGACCGACTTTGGACACCCCTGCCCAAATAGTAGCTAAATGTGGTACCTGGTTTCTCATAAGTGGAATTCTGCAGTTGGTTGGGGGACACAAGGACTGTGTCGTATCTCTCCTTTACATATAGTTGTGCTCTCTGCCTTCTAAGCTCCTCTTCTCTTTGCTTCACCAGCTTGATCTCCTGATCCACCAGAGACTGGGTGCTGTGGGAGCGCAATTTGAAGAAGGGGTTGTTCTGAAAGGTGCTCTCTTGTGTCTCTTGACATGCAGAGCTCAGGCAGAATTCTGAGGCACTTCGAATGATGAGATTTGATGTCTCCAGGATAATGACATTATTCATGTCTGATGGCCATTCGTGGAAGCTGCTTGTCCCTGGAGAAAGCATCCCTCCTTTTCCTCGGCTCTGTGGGCTGGTGGGGTACGAATCTGGATCAAGTATAATGACATTGTTGGCAATCATTTCATGGTACGAGGGACTTTTTCCAGATGTACCAGTGACGGACAAAGTTGGAGTCTTTGCACTAGGAGACCTCTGAGATCTGCTTCTGTCCTCTGGAGTGTCAAATATGCGTCCTTTATCTCCAGGCTCTGACCTGCTTTGGTGAAGAACACCAGGCCTGGGTTTAACTTGTACAGTGTCACCAACAGACATCTTTGCCATTTCTCTTTCTCGTCTGAAATTTTCCTCTCGCTCGAGAGCTTCGCGGATCTCTCTCTCCACTGGAGTTTCTGGCTCATCATATGGAGACCTGTAGCTTGTATCATCTAGACCAGAGTCCTCTGAACAGGGGCTGAATTGAGTGTACTGGTAATCCCCCAGACCAAGAGTCTCAATGTCAGGGTCTCTTCTGGGGCGATCAATGTTGCGGACAGGCGTATACATGAAGCTGTGTCCACCCTGGCAAAATGTCTGCCTCATCACTGGCCGGTGCACCAGACCCTTTGTTTGCTCTTCCATCTTCTGCCACTGCTTGCGAGCCACCCTGAAATCCAGGTGCTCCGTGCTGACATTCTCGCTCTTTATTTCCTGAACCACGCAGAAGTCTTTTGGCAACTTTTTGTCAAGCTCTGAAGTTGAACAAGACAGGCGCTGAAGGTTGTGCTTTGAGGTTTTACCAAGCTCTTCCTCATCCTCTGCAATCTTTGTTAAACTACAGTACTGGGAAGAGGACTCCAAAGAAATATCTTGCAGCTCACATTCAGTGGGACACTCTGGTTGTTCTAGAATCTCACTTTCATTAATGTTCAAAGCCAGAGCTGCTTCTTCAAGTTCAGCATTGCTATTAATCACCTCATTGTCTTCCTGCCTTGCTTGGTCTTCTGAGTTTACTGCTTCATCCATACCCAAGAGATCACCATTCTCTTCAACATCTTCTTTATCAACAGCTAAAGACCTCCACGGCTCCTCAGCATCACTGTCTGATGAAATGATGGCCATTTCCACAAGCAGACAGTCACTTAGGTCATCTCGATCCATATCCGGACAAGATTCAGATGGGACTACAGAAATCACAAGCTCATTAATTTGCTGCTCCAGCACAGCTTTTTCTTGTGCTTCCAATACAGATTCTTCTCGTTCTTCCAGCTCAGTTTCTTCTTGTTTTTCCAGCACAGATTCTTCTTGTTCTTCCAGCACAGTTTCTTCTTGTTTTTCCAGCACATATTCTTCTTGTTCTTCCAGCACAGTTTCTTCTTGTGCTTTCAGCAAAGATTCACCTCGTACTTCCAGCTCAGTTCCTTTTTGTGCTTCCAGCACAGATTCATCTCGTTTTACTAGAACAGATTCTTCTTGTAATTCCAGCACAGATTCATCTCGTTCTTTCAGCTCAGTTTCTTCTTGTGCTTCCAGCACAGAATGCTCTTGTTCTTCCAGCACAGATTGCTCTTGTTCTTCCAGCACAGATTCTTCTTGTGCTTCCAGAACAGATACTTGTTCTTCCAGCAAAGATTCTTCTTGTGCTTCCAGAACAGATACTTGTTCTTCCAGAACAGATTCTTCTTGTGCTTCTAGCACAGATTCTTCTTGTATTTCCAGCACAGATCCTTCTTGTCCTTCCAGAACAGAATTGTCTTGTGCTTCCACCCTCTCTTTAGGTTCATCATGATCTTCCTTCTGGGCATTATCCAAATTCTTGATTTTCATCTCTTCATCTGGTTTGTCGTTCACAATGGAGACTTCATTAGACTCAAAGGCCAAAGAGACTCTGCTGTCTGGGTTGTCTTGTTCATTGACCTTGACCAGAATACCTTCTTGAGAGTCTTTGCTTTCATCAGATTCACCTGAGCTATCACATTCATTAGTTATGGCTATGTTTTCTTGCCCACACAGATCTTCTTGTGGGTTGGTCTGTTTGGTATCCAGGCACTCTGAGAAATATGTGACAACACATTCATTCACCTCCTCAGTGAATTGGCATGGCTGGTCCTCTGTAAACCCAGGATCCATTTTACAGTCTGTTAGATCAGCCATTTCTGAAAGCTGGCTGGTCTCCATGGTGACTGTTTCAGAGAGGTATTCCTGCTCTTTTTGTTGCTGATTTACAGAGGTGGTTTTGCCGTCATTTAGTTCACTTTCATATGACCTTCGCACACCAGCTGTGGCTCTCTATGGAAGTTACATTGAAAAGAGCTGTTTAGATTTAAAGGAACACCAAGTTTAGGGATACTAAAATAATTGAACATTTCAAACACTAACAATATACAGTATATTTTTTCCTATTCCTGCTCCTTGAAAAGTTCTGGATGCAATTCATTTAGACAATACTGAGCAAGAAGAACCAGCCTTGTGCTGTTTCTAGTAGAACTGTAAAGTGTCAGTGATCAAGCTATTCTTGTATGCATGCTGTGCGATAGAAGTGGGTGGACTTCTTTGATAGCAAATAACCATGAGAAGTGGTTTCTAACAGCATGCAATCTCAAAGTGGGCTGAAAATCTATATTAAAGTATGTTTTAGAAGCCTCAAAGAAATTCAGAGCCACAAAATATGTGGCTTCTAGAGAACACATAATTCTTCTTTAATTTTACCCGATTTAAGTAGGTAATATGCAGATGAGTTTTGGGTTCAATTGGTTCAGATCAACTGGGTTTAACAAGGGAGAACTCTATTAATAGTCTTGAAATCCCTGCTCTAATATAAATCAAAATCATATATGGCAAGTTGTGATAACAAAACTTCCTACGCTTAAATAAACTGAAGAGGAGCACTTCTGTGGAAGTACACTTCATTCTTGAAAGTACTAATCCAAAATCTAATGAGATGACTGCATTTAGTTACAAGAACTATAGCTAAAATCATTTAAAATTTCTGTTTTATTATTTATTACTTAGCAGTTTGCCGTCTCCTTCTTCAGTGTTTCACTCAAACAATATAAAGCTAACAGTACGTGGAGGATCAAAATGCCATTTCATATGATGTCATAGTCATAATTTATTGGCATGATATGATTTCAGAGTCTGTTTCGAGTTTTTTACCCCTGAAGAGTTGTGGTTGCTTGGCAACATGCTGGATCTGAGGAGGCTGTCCTGTTTATGAGCCATGTAGAAGCAGCTCACTAGTCAGAGCCAACCTTATCAAAGTACCATGCCGTAGGTTTATTATGGCTATCAGCCTGAGTTTATCCAGTGAGAGAGATAGAAACAAATCTATTGCTCATATCGAGTGGTTGGGATGTTCTTTTATGCATGCCTGCTGGTGCTGTGACCACCATTAACCCCAGACCCATCCTGTCTGTTTTGAAAAATACATTTCTGATGTCTGAACATTACAGTGCATCCACTTTGCCAGAGGTGGAATTATGCAGAGCGCAAAATGGTGTCATCAGATATTATCCAATAAATGTGACTGTTACATTAAAGAGATAGTTCATCTAGAAAAAAAGAAAAGAAAAAAAGAGAGATGCTAGTCATTCTGCCTAACATCTCTTTTTGTTTTCCATAGAACGTGACATGGTGAGTAAGGTGAATTATCCCTTTAACTTTTCTCTTGAAAATGATACTGAAGTGACTATGATTAGTGATAAATCGTGTGTTTGTATCACTGCTGCACTGACACTGCAAGCAGAGAAAACGCATTAACATTCACTCACGAAATGTCGGATGGAGACAACGGAGCATCACAACTTTTTTTTTTTAAATACACTGCATACGAAATACAAATGCAGCACACCGAATCCCTGCATCATTCCCTCTTCGTGCCTTATTCGTGCATGCAAATGTTCGTACAAGCAGATACGGATGCAACAGATGCACAAAGCTTCAGTATTTTCATACCTACCAGCAGCTTTAAAAACAGGAGCCAAACGGATATCATCTCCAATCTACCGCAATACGCACATGCCTGTATAATTTGTACAGATAACGCGAGTAACCAAATGGCGACGCGTCGGGAGTAATTCATATGGTTGCACTCCAAGAGGGAAAATCAAGCTCGCGACAAACTCCAGACCTATCGATCCTTCAGCGATTGTCAGAGGTGAAATAGAGCAGATAGAACAGATATTGACAGAAACGGCCGCGACTGAATGCCTGAGCCCCGCCAGCACTGGTTGCACTGAGCTACAGAGCCGCTCTGTCCCTCTGGGCGCCCACACTTTCTCAACCAACTATTGAACGCTTTGCTTTGCCCACGCAATTTTGAACATACAGTCCATAATTCTGAGCAAGGTCACTCTCGCTGTGCAACATTATCCTCATGTTTATATATATGTGTGTACTGTCAAGGACGAAAAATATTTATTTTACATTTTTAATACTTGATTCTGATTGGCCAATCAGCATCCAGTGCCACAAATTTTGGAATAATGTATTTTCAACACGGTACAGCACGCTCATCCGGGAAACCTACGAAGCAGTTTACTTTATCTTTTTTATTTAATGAATTGACTTATATAGTTACCAAAAACTATTAGCAATCAGTCGTATATTATATGTTTATTAAAATAAAAAGCTTGATCGCTGCACAAGTTAAAGTATTTACTGTATCACTATTTTAAATAAAAAAATAAAAAAATAAATAAAGCGTGAACGTGCATTTATATTGTGCTTTTTCAGAAAATAAAATAAAAAATGTCTCTGGAGAAATCCGCATTTGTAGGCTACTTATAAATCCTCTGAGGCTTTTTTTCAACTTTGAATCCTCTGTGCTGACGTATCTTTTACTTTTGGTTTTTGAAAAATAAAGTTAGATTTGATGTAGTGGTATGTTGATTGACAGATTTTTTTAAAAACCCATCTCTATGGTCAAAACCTATCCTCCATTAATAATGACAATGACTTAGACTAAGCCAAATCAATCCTTATATCATCATGTTTTCCAGGAATAACCCAGAAATATGTATTACTCACCTGCCACATCTGTTCTATTGCAGTGATGTCAGCTCTGATGCAAACACTATTTATTGTGTAATACCACATTCTAACTTCATATCCATATGTCTTTTTAAAATAATGCTAAGATTAACAAGGTTCAATTGTTTCAGTAACAAAAAAATAGTAAAAAAAAATAATCATTAAAAAAACCAAACTTATCCTGGTCCTTAGACCGTTTACCTATTATTAATATCCATCTTGGGTGATCTGAATGTAAAACTGACAAATGTAAAGATCCAGAGAATCTTGCAAATAAATTGAAATCATCTTTGGATGTGTCAGGGAAAGAGACAAAGTTTTATTCCAGAATATGCATTTCCAATCTGCTTGCAGAACAACATGGTAAAGATAACAACAGTAAGTTTGGTGAAGGATATTTTGTCTATTTGCTGCCTGTGTTACTGGCTCAAGCTCTGTATGTTTTTTCCCCCTACATCTTTAGTGTTTTTGTAACTAGCATCCCACACGCTTGACAGAAAAGCAGCATGGATACACTCCAATAAATTGAAATTGTAACACCCAATTTGAAATTGTTCTCTCCTCCCTGTAAGACCTTCCCACCACAATACACAAAACTGCAAAAACTCTTAAATGAAAATCTGACCCCTTTTTAAACTCTGTTATAGATGCAAAATAAAATCTCACCAGATGCAGGTGCAAAGTGACTCATCTCTCTGTCCAGAGACTGACAGGTGTGTCACATAGCCTGTTCCATAGACATCAAAGGAAAAGTTTGGAATTTGGATGTACTTACTGTCAGTGATGGTACTGTGAGGTCGGCTGCTTTAACAGTGAAGGTCTAGTTTCTTCCTCTGAGTGCATGTATGTGTGTTAGTGTGTGTGAGTGTGTGTGTGTGACACAATCTACAGCTGTGACTGAATGCGTGGGAATGGACCAATGGCAGCACAGTTACTCCAGTGACAGACATGACAAGCTCCAGCTATCACACACACACACACACACACACACACACACACACACACACACACACACACACACACACACACACACACACAGGCACATAGGGAAAGGAAAATATATCTAAAAATACATTTGCACACAGTCCTCACCACTCTGAAAAAAAAGCTTGTCTGTTATCAGACAGTTTGCTGTAAGTCGCCAGTGCACATCAAAAGAGGCTCAGTGTATTAAAGGATCAGCTCTAATCTGATTTATTCTATTATTTATTTTTTTCCACATCTCTCTACTATCAGTTTTGCAGTAACCAAAAACAACATTATACATTATATATATATATAAGTCAAATATTTATGTTGTTGTAAAAGGGACAGTTCACCCAAAAAGTTTAGATTTATACTGTTGTTATTTACTCACCCTTATGTTGTTAAAGAAAAGTTTTTTTTTTTATCTGTGAAATACAAAAAGTATATTTAACAGATTGTCCAAGCTTGCTCTTTTCTATATAATGAGAATAAATGGTAACTACGACTATCCTCCTTGTAAAAAAAGTAAATATTCAAAATACTTTTATTTCATTTGAAGTATAGTTAAAATCTATTAACATATTTACTGATATATCTTTTGAGACTTACTGATATAAAAGTTATAATTTAACTTTATTGAATTACTACATGTGCACGATGCACATTTCTTAATCTGAAGCCTAAAATGTGTTTTGATGTCATATTAATGAGAATTGCATGATCTTTGAATAATATTAGTCTTTAAATATATCAGTCGCATTACCATACTAAAAGCACATAAATATGTAAATGTATCTGTAGTATACTAAGCATGAAATAAATGTATTTCAAATACATTTTAGTATATTTATTTTTAACTAGGGCCTTGTCCCAATCTACTTTCATTGTACAATAAAAAGGAGTTTAAAAATATCTAATTAAAATCAGAAATTTTAAATATTTAAAAAATATTTTGAAAATGTAATTTAATAAACTAATAAAAAATAAATATAATCTAATACAAATGAAAAATGTAAGTTACATTTTTTCATTTATTTTTTGCTTCACAGAAGAGAGAAAGTCATATGAGTAAAAAAAAAAACAAGGCCGAAAAAGTGATCATTTTCATATTGGGTGAAATATCTCTTTAATATGTGTTAGTTGTTTTAATAAAGGCACCACTTATTTTATTTAATATTAATAACATTATAAAATAAGGACTCATCCGATAAAGAACATTGAAAACAAGACAAATTAATTCTTTAGCACAGATAATAGGTGTCTGCAACAGCTGTCAGCCACATACACACACGTCATGAGGACTGATTGTCATTCTGAAAGGATGCCTCATACAGTATTTTGACATATAACAGCAAAATGTTCCTTTTTGGAGGTTCAGTCTTAAAAATATCATAGCTTTCAGAAAATGTGCTGTCTCAATTCAAAAGCTGCGGCCTCCAGAGGTGACATTTGTTGGCCAAATACATAATTTAGCCCATCTCATTTAAGAAAAGTAACTATTACATTGAAGAGTATGAAAGAAATCACAGTAATTTATGTCTCACAAGGAACAATATAAAATTGTATAATGGTTAAAGGGGTCATATGACGTTGCTAAAAAAACATTGTTTTGTGTGGTTTAATGTACTTTATTGTTGCTCCTCTATGCCCTGCCTTTATGAAACGCATAGATTTTTACAAAGCTCATCATTCTGAAAAGCGAGGTGTGCTCTGATTGGCCAGGTATCCAGTGCATGATTGGCCGAATACCTCAAGCGTGTGACGGAAATGTTAAGATAATTACAGTACCGTGATGCCATGTCCCGGTGAAACAAGACAAAAACAACAATCTATTACAAATGAGGCATTTGTTGCATCCAGTGGGGACATAATTACTGATTATAATGACTTACACTGTCTTAATTCTTTAAATATGAAAACATACTTACAGGTAGTGAGTCATAATAGCTGGCATTGTACGTTCAGGCAAACAGAAATTTGGTTAGAACTTTTCTGAAACATTGTTGAAAATACAACTTAACCACTAATTTCTAGTTGTGCCCTCTTTTGGAAGACCAAACTAAGTACTTTCGCTTTCACACCGAAAAACACAGTGTCTCCACGACATGGTACCGGCGGCAACAATAATACTGCAGCAAGAATCAAAATTATACCCTCTTTCTTTGTGTGAACATTTGGGCGTTGTTATGCAAATCTTCCCACATTGTGACTAGACATGTGGGGATGTGTTTAAATGAGGCATTTTAGGAGGGCATGGACAAGTCTTAAAGGGGTCATATGATGCAATTTCAATTATTTCTTTATCTTTGGAGTGTTACAAGCTCTTGGTGCATGAAGAAGATCTGTAAAGCTGCAAAGACTGAAGACTAAAATCCAAAGAGATATTCTTCATCAAAGTTAAGACTCTGCTCCTCCCACTCGTATGCACGAGTGTTTGTGAGTGAGAGAGAGAGTGAGACGGTCACACAGTGGAGTCAGCTGTCTTAACTATTGATGGCTTGTGTACTGCGAACACATACAAGCTTCATCACTGTATCTGTCACGCCACTCTGTTTCCTTTTCAGGCTTGAACTGATGGTAAAACTAAGGACATTATTAACTGTCTTTACATTTATTTTGAAAGATGAAGCTCGCAATTATGGAAAGGGATGTTACACTTCCAATGAGTGCTTGCCGTGTTCGGCCAATCACAATGCATTGGGTCAGTTGGCCAATCAGAGCAGACTGCGCTTGTCAGAAGGAGGGACTTTGTAGAAAATGACGCATTTGAGAGAGGAGGGGCATAGAGGACAATAATGTACAGTATTTGAAAAAAAAAAGTTTTTTGAGCATTAAAGCTTGTCAACATATTCTGTTACACCAAATGCAAAAAATAATGATCTTTAAAAAAACATCATATACCTTTAACTTTTATAAAGAATATTTCTTTGGGTTTGAGACTTTAGTCTTTGCAACTTTAGGGTTCTTGTCTATGCACGAACAGCTGGTAACAATCCAAAGAGAAAGGAAAACTTGAAATCGCATCATAAAACCTCTTTAATTTTCTTAAATGAGACATCCTCGATGAATGTGGCCTTCAAACGCATCCTCCTTATGGTGCAGCCTTCAAAATGGAATATATAGCTATTGAGTTTATTGACAAGTCATTTCAAACATTAGTCAGTGTCATGTAGCTTACAACAGATATGTGTGCGTTGTATTTCTTTCAAGCTCTATTGTCATTAAAACTATACGTAAATTATGTATAGGAGTAAATTAAAGTTAGAATTGAAATATTTTCTCAAAAAGTGTTAATAATACATCCATATTTCACTTTCAGAAGACTCTGCTGAGACGTTGGTTCACGTTTCTTGTCTCGCTGGCTGCTCTTGACCATCGTACAACAATCTCAGAGTTCCCAGAGTGTGAACTACACAAAATGTGCATGTTATGCAGATTGGCCCAGTTTCTCCATCTGTATCTGTAATGCTGTAGGGAGCATGGGAGAAAAGACATTGATTTAGCTGCTCAATTCTATCTTCCCAACCAAACACAAGTTAAAGGATGCACACTGGATCCAACACCAGTAGCTTTTCACTGACAGCTCTCAGAAGCATTCCACCTCCTCAACGTTTAATCTTTTATGTGCAGTTTAAGTAAAGGGTAATCTTAATAAACTCCAGCTATAAAGACATTTGTCATCAGAAACACGCTATCCCCATTTATATAATCCCCAAGATTGATTATAAGAGTGTTTCAGCACACGGCACGCTTTCTTAAAAGCCTCTTAAGGTTTTGAAGAAATGCGCAGCAAATTATCTGCCCACCACAAGTGTGTGTGAGTGTGTGTGTGTGTTTCTGAAGAAGATTGACATGACTGGATTGTGTATTCTACAATGAAGAGATGACACAGAGGGGGTAATGTGTGGGAGTGTGTCCACCATTCTTTAGATAAAACATGCTATATCATTCATATTTAGCAATAGCAGCAAAATATTGTCATAATGGCAAGTTTGTGTGGTGTCGAACGTGAGTCATTTGTCTTTTCAAGCAACATTTGTGTGGGCGGTGATGTCGTAATCATTCTGTTTTTCAGCATTAAAGGAACAAGTCACTCAAAGATGAATATTCTGTTGTTTTCTGTTCCTGTGGCTCAGTGGTAGAGTATTGCATTGGCAGCGCAAAAGGTTGTTGGTTCAGATTCCAAAGGAACAGACATAATGATAAAAAAAATGTGTAGCCTGAATGCCCTGTATAAGTCACTCTGGATAAATGCTAATTATCTAAATTTATTATATTAATAAATGCTATAATAGTATATAAAATAAATAATACTAAAATAACATATTAATACATGTTTTTGGGTGAACCATCCTTTAAGCACAACTTATCAGAATATAATAAAAGAAAAGAAAATGGCATGAAAAAAGGTTAATCTGCCACGCTTTTCACACAACACTCATATTCACAAAGTCAAAGCAAAAGAAAGCGGATGCTTGAAAAAAGAAGCACAATTTATGACAGCAAGCATGACTGTATGTCAGAAGTCAGTCAGAAAGAGCTTTATTGCCAAGTATGTTTGCACATACAAGGAATTTGTTTTAGTGTCACAAGCTTCCAGTACACAGAGACACACATATAATAAAAATAAGATGTGAATAAAATACACATGCATAAATATAAATAAAACAGGAAAAATAATAAATTGTATGTACAAGTGTGCTATAGATAGAACACGCAGCATGCAATCTGCTGTGTCACATGCTAATTATTGCAAGTGGCAAAAGCACAGCTAACAAAATGTCTAAAGAAATAGTATAGAAAGTTTGGCAGGTGAAAATAAAGGAGAGTAAATTTTAAAAGAGATGTGAATTTCTGTCCTTTTACCACTAGAGGGAGGTACAGCTCTAAATCAGGGGTCTTCAAACTTTTTCAAGGATCCCTTGGTGGATATTTAGTCAGATAACATGTATATTGGCCCTACATAATATATTTGCATACCTATGATACTTATATTGCACATTCATTAAAAATCAGTACTGATCACACTTATGTACAATAATATGCATCTTAATATGGGAGCAGGTACAATAACATACAACACTGCTCAAAAGTCTGGAGTCAAAAGATGTTCTCTGTTTGAAATTTATTCTGCAAGAATGCATTTACTTTATCAAAAATGACAGTCTTTAATCAACAGCAAGACCTTTTGGTAACAAAAGATTTCTATTTCAAATAAATGTTTTTTTTTTTATGTTCACCAAATATTTCTGAATAAGATCAGTATTTCCACAAAATATTAAGCAGCACAACCATCTTCAAATCTGATGAGAAATGTTTCTTTAGCACCATATTGGTGTATTAGAGTAATTTCTGAAAGATCATGTGACTGGAGTCATCACAGAAATAAATAATATTCTAAAATATATTAAAACAGAAAATAGTACGTTTTTACAATATTTACGTTTTTTACTGGGGTTTTGATAAAATAAATGCAGCCTTGGTGAGCAAGAGATTTAAAAGGAAAAAAAAAATCTCTTGGCGACCCCATACATTTGAACAGTAGTGTATTTAGATGAACTTCAGCAGTGATTTTTAGTTAATTTAATGCCGTTCTTTCACCAACAAAAAATTATTTGTCATTAAATGATTACTGCAGTACCGCCAGTTGAAGCCCCTTGATCTAAAGCTACACCTATACAACAGTGTGTTTCTACACGAATTGTCAGACACCATAAGCAAATGCCAACATGAACAATAGAAAGTAGTTTGTTAAGACACTGAAAAACTGAAAAGCACAACGTAAGACATCAGTGTCCAGCATGCAGAGCAAGAGAAGCCAGTCTGGTGAGAAGCTGCATCACAGAAGAGCTGATAGCGTGTTAGTGAAACTACATCAACACACAGCAGGGCTTGTGTCTCCTTTTGACCTTTTTAATCTTTGGGGTACCTGTAGTGGACGGGTCCTCCGTGCCGTCTCTTTTGCCCTTTCGTCCAGCAGAGGGGATAAAGGCATTGGAGTTTTGATGGGGGATCAAGCTCTTACTTGCTTCATCTTCACCGTCTCCAATGATCACCAGCTCTGCCTGAACTGAGCCCTCACAGCTCTGGCTGTCATCTTCGGCATTCTTGTATCCCATGAAGATCATGGTGACAGGCTCGTCCGATGGCATGGCATTCAGCACGCTGAGTTTGGAGTCCGCAGAATAGGCCGAACATGGACTGTGGTTTCTGATGTCACAATCCAAAAGTCGCATCCCCTGGTGGTTCTCTCTTTGGTTGTAATACTGTCCATGCATGTGTCTTTCCCCTCTGTTGTGATAGCATTCTTCTGGTCTGTCATTGTAATTAGGCATTGGCAGGAGAGGAAGTCCATGACCTACATTCTCTGGATAGCACACACCATTACTGTACACAAGCTCAGGCCATGCCGATAAGTCGACGCTATATGGATCTTGGTATCCGTTGGATTCGTGGCTCTCTTGGAATTTACTGGCCTCATGGGAGAGGTTGTAGGGAACCTGAACGTGATTGGACCTCTTTTTTTTCTCAGACGCCTGTCTCAGCAGCTCCTCGACCTCAACAGGACTGAGTTCATCCACTCCGTTAGCACCAGGCTGGTGACCATCCGTACGCAGGGCGTAGACGGACTTCCGGCCATCGTCATAGACTTTGATGCCTTTCTGCTGGAGCTCTTGGGGAGAAATGGTGGAGGTGGAGAGGACTTGGCTTTCACCTGTGCGCAAGTCCTTCTGAACGTTAATTTCCATGGCGAGCAAAGCTGTAAGAGACAAATGGATTGTGTGCAATATATAAGCAGTGTTGGGTAGGTTATTTTGGAAATATAGTAGGTTACAGATTACAAGCTACCCTATTTAAAATGTAACTGTCACTGTCCGGTGAGATACCACCATGGAAAAACACGGTCTGGGTCCAGGTACAAGTAAAATGACTCTTTAATTAACAAAAAGGCCAACAGGGCAAAACAAAATGGGTTCAGGAATTGGATACAAATACTACAACAGAAAAGTGCTCAGGTTTATGGATTTTGGGAAATGGAGTCTGGGAGATGGTGACCTCTGGTTGAGAGAGGGAGAAACGCAGGCCCCAGACTCATGACAGAACCCCCTCTACAAGGAATGGCTTCCAGGGGCACGGCAAAGCGGGGAAGGATGGAAGGAGTTGGAGGAGGAGGGATGGGAGGAGTGGGAGATGTAGGAGTAGGGATGGGGGGCCAGGTCCGTTTGCTGGAGGGGGACCTAGGGACTGAGGCAGAGCCGGCAAGATGTGGACCCAAGGCAGAACCAGTGGCCACCACAGTGGCCACCTGACACCGCTGCCTCGGGGGAACTCTGAAGCGGATGCCGCCACCCTGGGGGAACTCTGAGCGGACGCTGCCGCCCTGGAGCCTTTGAAGCGGATACCGTTGCTTCTGGAGCCTTCGAAGCAGACGCCGCCGCCTCTGGAGCCTTCGGAGTGGATGTCGCTGCCTCTGGAGCCTTGGGAGCAGACGCCGCAGCCTCTGGAGCCTTCGGGAATGGACGCCGCCACCTCTGGAGCCTTCGGAGCAGACACTGCCGCTTCTGTAGCCTAGTAAGCGGACCATGTTGTTTACACCAACATCAACGGGAGTTTCTGAATGCTGCCTAACAGCCTGGGTTGCTAGGGAATGAGCGTAAGGTACTGGGTGTGGCAGTTGAGGCCTCTGACACCCCTTGGATTGCCACTTCGGGAGAACTGTGAGCGGGCTCTGCAGCTAACTCCACCCTGACCGCTGAGCTGCTCAGATGCAGGGCCAGGTTAATGTAGTCCTCCAGCTCGGCTAGACCTCCCCAGAACAAGAACATTAAGACCATAGCCAACCAGCGAGCCGCTCCAACAAAGTCCCTGGTGTAATCCTCAATGCTCCGGGCTCCCTGTCAGATGTTGAGAAACTTCCCTGCAAGACTCATGTTTGCTTGCTGAATTCTGTCACGGGCTGCTTAGATAGCACCTTGGAAAAACAGGGTCTGGGTCCAAGTGCAGGTAAAACTACTCTTTAATAAACAAAAAGGCCAACAGGGCAAAACAAAACGGGTTCAGGAATGGGATACGATTACGGCAAAAGGAAAGTGCTCGCATCCACAACCTACAAAAAAAAAAAAAAAAAAAAAAAAAACCATACAATACATTTACAATTGCTAACAATTCAGCCAGGCAGAGCGGTGAGTGAGAGGAGAATATAGAGTCTGTGACACTGGGGAACAGCTGAGGGCGAGGGTAATGAGATTAATGAGTGAACAGGTGTATGGAGTTTGGGGAATGGAGTCTGGGAGTAGGCGACCACTGGTGGAAAGAGGGCGAAATGCAGGGCCTGGACTCATGACAGTAAAAAGTATTTTGACCAGCGGATTACATTTGATTACTTTGATAAATTTCTAATGTTTTCAACTGTTAATCATTTTCAAACATTTAAAGCACCTTAGAGAAGGATTCTGATTACCATCAGACTTTTAAAATCCTGAATATTATAATTATTTAATTTGAAAGAAAAGCCACCACTAAATCAGACTTTAGCACCTTTTACTTTGAGCTATGATACTGTTTTTGAAATAAAATTTTTAATAGTTATAAAAGGAAACACTGGAATCTAACATTGCCTCCATGGGGGGTTAATCTTAAAAAAATAAAGTAAAAACATGAACCCAAATAGGAAATAAAACAGTTGTCCTTGCAACAGCATGTCCCCTGTTTAAAGTCCTAAAACACTGGTGTCGCATATTTTAGAGTAGTCAATGCAATTTGGGAACGAAATCAATTAATCTGTATGTGGGTGTGAAAAAAATCAGATAATTGTTATTGATAATTGTAATTGTTAACACTTTCATAAATAACTGTAATTTAATTACACATTTTTTTTCTCAGTAAAAGTAACTGATTACAGTTACATTTATTCTGTAATTCATTATTGATATTTATAATTTAATTTATTTTTTAATCAGCTTTAAAGGGTTAGTTCACCCAAAAATAAAAATTAGCCTGTGTTTTACTCACCCTTGAGGCATCCTAGGTGTATATGACTTTCATCTTTCAGATGATTCCAATCGGAATTATTAAAAATTTTCCTGGCACTTCTAAGCTCATTGTCATTGTAGTGGGTGGGTGTTTCTGTTTATCAGTCCAAAACGTGTTAAATAAAGCACGCACATCCATAATGAAACATGCCTCACATGGCTCTGGGGGATGAAAAAAGGCCTCCTGTGGCAAATCCATGCATTTTTGTCAAATGTAATAAACACTTTTCTATCACTTCCTCCATCTGTCATACGCAGAAGCAGTTTGCATGATTAGTGACGAACACAGAAAGAAAACAAAACTCTTGGATGCACGTGTTTTGGACTTTTGAACAGAAACACCCATTCTCTACAACAATAAGTCTTCGCCATAGCCAGGCAAATTTTTAATATAACTTAGATTT